>NC_060900.1:17891165-18216165 GCF_014805685.1 Silurus meridionalis
ATAATACAGTAAATCCCTGTTGTACGAGCGACCCTGCTCGCAAAATTGTACCCTGTTTCACCAGCAAATTTCGAAGGCACGAGCAAACCCACGCTGCCGGTTCCCCGTTTTCGGCGGAGGGTCGCATCAGTCACTTAGTTGATGACGTATCACTCGGTCGCTCTCGTTTTTCAGTGCAGCAAAAACACACCTTTTTTAGTGTTGTTATTTTTATTTCACTAGAAATCTTGAAAAATGCCTCCCAAGAAAATCAGTGCTGCTGCTGTGAAAACGAAAGTAAATAGAATTACCATGGAAACCGAGGAGGTTACGAGCACTCAATCAACCACTATCACATGAGTAAGTGTTACATTATGTTTACATTACGGTAATTTGCGGTGTATTTGTTTTTTTAAAATAGGCTAAAAATACTTTTTAAGTGCAGAAATAAGCGATCAAATAAGGTCTCGGAACGGATTAAATCGCTTTTACAATCATTCCTATGGGGAAAATTAGTTCGAACGTATGAGCAAATGGACCTACGAGCCTACACACACATACATACATGCATAAATACATATACCCTACGAACAAGAAATTGTATTTGTGCTTTGAGTAAAAAAAACCCGTATTGCTATTTTATGTAATTTTTCTTTTATATATAACGGAAACGCCTTTCTGAAGCGTCTTTACATCTATTTAGACCGCTCCCACCACCCATACCGTAAATGTACGATTAGACGTGCAACACAAAAAAAAGAGCGGCTGGCTTATCCGCAGTCGTCTTTCTTCAGTTTCTCTCTGTATTACATTCCTTGTGTATATATGATGAAAATTATGTTGGTAGGGACATCTGAGAAAATCTGATGAATGCCAACATTTCTGACATTGTGTATAGAACAGGGGTGGGCAAACTTTTTGACTCTCGGGCCACAATGGGTTCTAAAATTTGACAGAGGGGCCGGGCCAGTATATACATACACACATGATGCACATTATATATATATTTTAATATCACATTAGAGATTTGGCCTGTGACATGAATATGCATTACTCATTGTACAAATTGCTTTCCAAATGCATTAATAAATTAACATTTAAATGTATTAAATTTCAGTTAAATAAACACAGCAGAAAAACACATTGTTTCATCAAGTGCCAATAAATATATATATATATAAAATTTCTCATGATCAATTTTTGAAGGGAACACAAATAATAGTCAAATTGTACTTATAAAGACACAGTGTCCCCACAGTGAAAAACTTTGCTTTTATAATTTTTTTATCAAGTTTTTCTCAGTTTCAATGACAAAGCAAAACAAGGAATTAAAAAAAAGGAAAAATTTTTATTTAAAATTAATTAAGACACTTAAGAACAGAATAGAAATTGATTTTACAAAAAAACCCACCAGTGCTCATTTAGTAAATGCACAGATAAACAATATGCTAATTGTGTTAATGTTAAATTAACATTATACCAATTCATCCCAAATAAAACACTGCATGGGAAACGGCTTTGGTGTGTTAGTGTCAGTGCACTATGCTACAAGCTGTTGTAAACAAGCTAACGTTCACTAGATACGTGATATTTTAATCGCTAATAGAGCAGATTCATAGAAAATTACATCGGTAATCAGCATTTTTGCCGCAACTAATTTATGAATGAGTCTGCATCAACTACATTAAAGAGAATCGCTTTATTTAAAGTGAATAAAATACCCTAGTTAATGGAGTTGAACATTAATAGAGCCGCAGCCACACACCTGACTCGTGTGTGTAGAGTAGGTGAGATGAACTGGAAAAGCAGGCAGTGGGTCAAACCACTGTGAGTAAGGGGAGGGGTGGAACTCAACTGTTTCTAAAGGCATTTTTTTTTGCGGGTTTTTTCTACTTACACAATTATTTGGGTATGCATACATTTATTTTCCACAATAGAGAGTGCGATATTTAAAAAAAAAAAAAAAACCCTCGGATGGGGCGGGGCATGTCATCCCGGTCCCCCCCGGGATTTACGCCTATGTTTACCTGTACCTATTTTAATATAATTTGGTCACGTTCGGCGGGGCAGATTAATAAATCCAACGGGCGAGTTTGCTCATGTCTGGTATAGGAGGAGCTGGATCCAGCAGGCGTGCCTCATCCAGATATGGTAAGTCAACTTATAAAAAAAAAACCTTCGTCCCACACCCTGGCTGTCAGAAGTTTTGCACAGCAATTGATGAGAACTCAGATCAGCAAAGAGGAAGTGGAAAAAAATCACAACTCGATGCAGACCTCGCATCTTACCACGCACTTCTAAAACTGCCTTCTACAAGGAAAAGGTCAAGGCCTCTGCACAAGATCCTCGTACGCGCCACAACATCTTCTCTTCACTACTCAACCCTCCTGCCACACCTGCTCCACCCTCCCTGACTGCTAATGACTTTGCCTCCTTCTATGATGAAAAGATTAGGGAAATCTGCCAGACCTTCACTTCCTCCCCAACTAAGACTACACAACACAGCCAGGAATCCACTACTCCTCTGTTGTCAAGCTTCTCAACCTTAACAGAAGATGATCCTCTGGATCCAATACCTTCAACTATGCTTCAGATCATTACACAAGATCTCCTGCCCTTCATCTCCACAATCACCAATGGGTCCTTAACATCTGGCAATGTGCCAACTACCTTCAAGCAAGCAAGGATCGTTCCCATCTGAAAGAAACCTTCTCTGGAATAATCAGACATCAACATCTACAGACCGGTATCACTTCTCTCCTTTCTTTCTTAATCTCTGGAACGCACTGTTTTTAACCAACTGTCTGTCTTTCTCTCACAGAACAACCTCCATGATTCGAACCAGTCTGGGTTCAAAGCGGTACATTCCACAGAGACGGTCATTTTGGCTGTTTCTGAGAAACTGCATGCTGCTCGATCAGCCAAGCCGTCATCTGCACTTATCTTGCTGGACCCCTTTCAGCAGCATTTGACACAGTCAACCACAAGACTTTTTTGTCTACCCCTAAGAGCCTCTGTATCCGCAGAACAGCATTGGAATGGTTCGCTTCCTACCTGGAAGGTCGCTCATACCAGGTAACATGGAGGGAATCCACATCCTGTACCGACTCACCACTGGTGTCCCAGAAGGCTCGGTACTTGGTCCCCTCCTTTTCTCCCTCTATACCCACTCCATTGGTCAAGTCATATTCTCACATGAGTTTTCTTACCACTGCTATGCAGATGACATTTAACAAATCTTTTCTTTCCCTCCATCAGATACCACAGCTTCTGCTCGGATCTCGGCATGCTTGACACATCTTCATGGATGAGTGATCATCATCAACTAAAACTCAACCCTAGCAAAACAGAACTGCTGGTCATCCCAGGTGATTCATCTCCAGGTCAAGATCTCCAAATAACTCTTCATGACCCTCTGCTCTCCCCTTCAGTTATTGCTCGTAACCTTGGGGTAACTATGGACAATGAACGGCCCTTCTTCCCACATGTCGCTAATGTGGCTCGTTCCTGTCGATTTCTTCTCTACAACATCCGAAGGATTCGACCATTTCTGTCCACACACCTTGCCCAGGTGCTTGTTCAGTCTCTTGTCATTTCAAGACTTAACTACTGCAACTCTCTGCTGGCAGGTCTTCCCCTAAATGCTATTCGGCCACTGCAAATTATCCAAAACGAAGCTGCTTGACTTGTGTTCAATCTGCCCAAGTTCTCCCACACCACCAAACTGCTGTGCTCCCTTCACTGGCTTCCAGTAGCTGCACGTATCAGATTTAAAACACTGATGCTTGCCTACAAGGCAAAAAATGGACCAGCGCCATCTTACCTCAGAGACCTTATCACATCTCGAATTACACCACACTGTTTGAGATCCTCCAGCACTGCTCAAATGGTACCACCTTCTCTCAGAATGAGAGGTAAGTATACATCAAGGCTCTTCTCTGTTCTGGCACAGAGATGGTGGGTTATGGTGAACTTCCCCTAGATGCCTGTACAGCGGAGTCTCTGGCTATCTTCAAGTGACGGTTGAAGACCTACCTCTTCCTAAAAATACTTAAATTAGCACTTTCCAAGTTTGCTTTGTAGAATTCAATAGTTATATTTATATTAAGTTTGTAATCTTGCGTACCAGTGTAGATTTATTAATTGCTAGAGACTCAAAGCACTTTTGTACGTCGCTCTGGATAAGGGCGGGTGCTAAATGCCGCAAATGTAAATAAAAGCATTGCATATTAGTTTGTATACATAAATCTATCCTGCCTGTGATAAAGAAAAATGTATGAGTAGTGGACAGAAGTGGTTTCTGAGAACTTAAATCTGAGGCATTGAAATCATTTACTAATTTATTCTATTAACATAGACATGAAAACTGAATCTGGTCCTTTTTCTTATAGTGCTGGGAAATTTGCACGCTCTTCTTGTGCACAGGTATGTTTGGCTCTAAAAATAAATTTATATTGTACTTGTGTTCTCTATGATGACTTAATTTGCTGCTCTTGAGTCAAGACTGATGAAGTTTTGCACATTTTGTTCCTCCTGGAGTTTACCTATTTATTTTTTTTATGTGATTATTTCTTTTTCCTCCTGCTTGAATGACTTGGCTTTCTGCTGGGATGTTGGTTCGGTAAAATGAACATGGTGAGCATTTAATTTATTTATTGCTGTAAACCTGTGTACCATTTACTGTCTATGATGAATGTTAAAACAATGGGAATCTCCCTGAATAAGAGTGAAAGAGATATTTGTACTGAGACAGTATTGCATAATTTTCATTTATTGGTTTTGGTATGCATGTCCTGATGAGTCTCTCTCTTGTAAGGTTCCTATGGCAAGTTTGTGATATGGCCAAGTGAAGCACACACAGCGGTAACGATTACAAAATTTTCACACGGAAATATGATTTTAGTGCATGTGATGACTGCATAGTTCAGCAGAATCTCCATGTAGAACCATGCGCAATGTCTTTTGCTCCTAGCTGATGTATCAAGTAAAGATATCTATGATCACTACTTCTACTAGCTTTTAAAATAATTTCTTCTGTTTATTTTTAGCATCTTCATGGTAGATGGAGGAGACCTTGTCTATGGTTGGCTTGACTACGGGTATGTGGTTATTTGGTTTTGTGATCACTTTTCTCAAACCCAGAAAGAATGATCTTGAATCAGGTCTCTTATCTTGTTGAGGACACGTTGGTTTAATGACTGATCTGGATTTAGGTGTCGGTTTTCCATAGCTATCTTATCTTTGTTTTAATCCTGTGTTCTCTTTTACAGGTGGCTGTTTTGAATGGTGAGTTCTTATCAAAGTTCTGTTTGTTTTTAGCTCATATGATCAGCGGGAGGATTTTTTTGGATCCATTGACTTTCCCATGGAGAGTGGATATTAGCTCTGTCTGATGGTCATTTGAGTAGACTTCAGACCTCATGGGGAATATTTTCTGTTTTAACAGGAGTATACTCATTGACAGGTGAAGATGTCTGCATCCTGTATCAAGACGCACGAGGCTCAACAGGTTTGTATGATAATGCAAAAATGAACCCACACCTTGGGTTCGGTGATGTTTTACAAATGTCTGACCTGAACACAAATGTGGACAGCCTTTTGCTGATGAACCCATGTTTTTATTCTATTCCACGCTGTTCTGATTTACCTTGTTGATCATAACTCTCTATTACCCTCAGATTGACATGCAGTTTGATGGGTAACTTTCAAATGTGATGCTGAGGTAAGTAATGTTTGTGTTTGTAAATTGGTGTTCTGCAGCCTGTGATGAAGAGATTCTGCCAAATGTTTCTGCTAATTATAACCCTTTCCATTACATTCATTTCTGAGGTTGCCTTCTGGTTATGTCCTATTTGTGCTGGTCAGGTAAACGTTCCTAATGATTGCTTTCTTGTATTTTTTGCAGCTCTAGCTGAACTGTGATCTGAACAAGACCTGGACATTCTGGTGTTTTCCACTCCCAGTTAAATAGATGTTTAATTTGATTGTATTTGAACCATTATCCGGTGTTCAAAAAATATGTGTTTATTTATTTATTTTATTATTATAACTTTTTTGCTTAAATCTATTAACCTCAGTTCTGATTAAAACTACAGTTTTTTTTTATTATTATTAATTGCCAATTAAGTGACGTCACAGATATGGGGGGCGCACACAAATGGACTTAATTTTAATATAAAAAGTGATTTGTGGATTGAATTATTGACCATTTATCACAGTCTTGGATGTGTCAAAGATTAGTGGGTGCACATGTCAGGGAGAGAGGGTGACCTTCGCTCACTGACCCCTGATGTGTCTGAGAAAATCAGAATTTGCCCCTCAGCTCTCAGAACAACAGAGTCCACATAGCGTACACAAAGTAAGTGGATTTACACCCCTGCATGTCATCCTGCTGGTCATTTGACAATGAAAAGAGCAAGCAACACGAGGAGAAACTTCACTCCTAAAGAGGTTTTGGATGAAGATATGCAGCCTGACTCCAGCGTGCTGCAGGAGTCCTTTTCTGACAGCGCTGACTCGAGAGACTCAGATCCAGATTTTGTAGCAGCCTCCTCGTCCTCAACTTCAACGACTGAAAGTGAAGGGGATTCTGAGGATTCTAAGGATTCTGGATCTGGTTGGATCGGGAAAAATGGCCAGGTGTGGTTTCCAAATAATGAAGAGACACTTCGTTTTGTAAAGCATGCTCGAGGTGTGACTTCAGGGCCAACGCGCTATGCAATTGCGAGGGTCCAGGATGTGGACTCTGCATTTGACCTTTTTTTTATGGTAGAGATGATCGATTTAATAGTCAACATGACCAACCTCAATGGACAGCGCACCAACAAAACATGGACCGATGTGGACTCCACGGATGTCAAAGCCTACATGGGCCTAATCATTTTGGCTGGGGTCTACAAATCCAGAGGGGAGTCCACAGGCTCCCTGTGGGGTGAACGAAGTGGCCGGGCAGTTTTTAAAGCCACTATGTCACTCAGAAGGTTTAATGAGATAAGCAGAACGTTCTGTTTTAATGACAAGCTGAAGAAAGCAGCCCGCCCAAGAGATGACAAGCTTGCTCCAATCAGAACCTTGTGGGAGATGTGGGCTCCTCGACTTCAAATGCTTTATAATCCTGGCAGAGATGTGACCGTGGATAAACAGTTTGTGGCCTTTAAAGGACGATGCCGATTTCGGTAATATATGCCAAAAAAACAGCCAAATATGGTCTTAAGTTATGGATAATTTGTGATGCCGTCACATCCTATGCTTGGCGGTGTTCACCTTATCTGGGAAAGACCGATAATGCTCCAGAGGTGGGACAGGGCATCGAGTTGTTAAGGAGCTAACCGAGGGACTCCAGGGTGTCACTGTCACTAGTGACAACTTCTTCACTTCTTATCCACTTGCACAGGAGCTTCTGAAAAAGAAAATAGCCTTAGTCGGTACAATCCGAAAAAAAAAACCTGAGCTGCCACCCAACCTGCTTCAGGTTAGAGGAAAACCTTTCCCCTCCTCCGTCTTCGCTTTTACCAACAACACGACGGCTGTTAATTACATTAAAAAACGGGGGAGGAATGTGATTCTTTTGAGTACAAGGCACCGTGAGGCAGTAGTGACTGAGGGACCTAAACGCAAACCTGAAATCGTCAATTACTACAACCGCTGCAAGGGAGGTGTCGACAATCTAGACAAGGTATGTGCCACTTCCTATTTCAGATCATTTTTACTGAATTCCTGTCCTTGTTAGAGAGAGAGATTTACGATACAGTTTGTTTGGATGATTATTCTCATTGTCAAGTGTAGCTTTAGAATGAAGCTTTTAGTTTTAGAAAAAGTATAGATTAAGTCTATACTTATTATTTTCTTTGTAGGTTGTCGGGACCTACAGCTGTAGACGAAAAACCAATCGGTGGCCACAAAAATATTTTTACAACATGGTGGACCTGTCTGCATATAATGCATATGTAATTTTTACAGCCATTAAACCCTCCTGGAACTGCCAAAAGAACTACAAGAGGAGGCTTTTTTTAGAGGAGCTGGGCCACTTGATGGTGTCTGCAGCAATTGTAAAGAGAAAGCACCTCCCCCAAACACCAATTGCTGCTGCAATGGTGAGAGAGCTACAGTCTTCTGTAACTGTTGCCCCTCAGACACCTGCAGGTACTAGCAACGTGGCAATTCAGAGGGGAACATGTAGGTGCTGCAAAAATCGAACAGTCTGCACTTGCATGGCCTGTTTTAAATTTACTTGTAAAAATCACTACATGATTTGCTGTAAGGAATGCTGGCATAATAGACACACACAGAAACAGAAAATACATGTTTAATTGTAAATTAGTTCATCTTCATCTGTCTATTTACACTCTTTTTAGTTTAAAGGTTGTTGCATTTTGTTGCTGTTGTTGTAATAGTGTTTATAAAATTGATGTGGAGTGTTATTTTTTTCTGTAAAAAAATAAATAAATCAGTGAAGATACATCAAGGTTAGTGAACAAATGTCACCCTCACTCACGTACAAACTATAATAATCAGCTTTACTAATTAAACAGACTGCAGAAATAATGGCTATTATAACTCTGTAAATCCCAGAATAAAGTGCATTGCTAAATTATCACCTATAACTTGACCTATTGTACCATACACTTTAATTGCAGATATGGGCAGATAAATTCCTTCACTCTTAGGCCTTTTGAATATCAAAATTAAAGGCTACAGAACCAAATCAAAGCTGTATTTTTTCAACTCCTGACAATAAAACAGCCACAAGATGAATGTTCAAAATGGCTGAATTAAACTTTCATAATACAAGCAGCCGAATTTATGAACACAACATTTCAAGCCTAGGGGATAGAGGGAGTCTCAAACTCCTCAAAGTAGAGCTGAATTTGTTAGGAATGTAAGTTTTGAGAACAGTGGGTTTTACAATAGCACCAATCACTAAAATCTTTGTAAAAAAATGTGGACTGTTAGACATGACTGTTTTGATCTGGTCACAAATCTCACTATTTTGGAAAATTAATTTCAAACTTTCCAGTATGGGAATATAAATGAATGTGTTATTCACTGAAACCTGATTATAGGTTCCGGTTTGCCTGTTTTTGGGTTAGGATCAAGTGCATGCTGAAAACTGAAATTTGTACCTGACTGGTTATAAAAGTTGATTTGCATTTAAAACATTCTGGGCTGTTTTGTTTTTGTGGCTGATTCAGTAATTTTGTTCTTAAATCATTATCAGATTTAAGCAAAAATAAGTTTGAAAAAAATAATCAGCCTCGGTTCTAATTGTAACTACTAATTTTTTTTTTTTAAATCCAGGATTTTAAATTAATTGCCAATTTAGTGATCGCATATGGGGCAGGGGAAACAGAAAAGGATTTCATTTTTATTTAAAAATTGGTTTTTAAAAAAAAAAAACTTTTTTTTTTTAGTCCACATTTTCAGTCTTGGATGTGTAAAAGATTAGTAATAAAACTGACTCTTATGCATTTAATTTTTTTTGCAGCATCAGCTTGAATTATATTTTGTTAATGGTGGCTGTCACCTAAAAAACAAATGTCACCTAGACCACCTGGTAAGGATCTTCTCCGAGGCAACCCTTATGTCAGTAGGACAGAATTTCCCCAAACCTGAGGTCTGTGCTACTGATATGGGGCTGAGATCATATTTTCAATCACACTGAGACCTATAAAATGATACCAAACATGTGATGTTAAAATTTATACGTTGTAATTATTACATTATGCAAGTAAAGTAGCTTGAATTTTAAGACCTTCTAAGTCACCTTTCCATGATCTGGCCATCTCCCCAGGACGGAAAGAGGGGGCTCAAGGATGGTTGACTGGGCAGCTAAACAGATGTCTTTCTCTCCTCAAATCAAAGAGATTCTCTCCTCAGATTAAAAGGTTTATTGTTTTGTTGAATGGTAGTTCTCTGGGTCTGAGATCATGAACAGATCTGACCATCCTTACAGTTTTAATGTCCCCTCTGCAGTCTTCACTTTTACTAGCAACACGTCAGCTGTTTAAATTACATTCCCAAATGGGGGAGGATTGCGTTTCTTTTGAGTCAAAGGATACATCAAGTTCAGTGAACAAAGGTCACTCTCTCTCTCGCACACGCAAACACAAACTGTTATTAATCCATAGGAAAGCCAGAAACTAAGCTTTCTAGTCACAGCACTCTCTTATAGAAAAACAGCCAATAACAACAAATGATGGGTAGGGTCATGTTGAGAAGGATTCAACATTTTGAGCAAACATGGTGAATTAAAGTGGACAGAAAATGGATGAGTTATTTTTAATGTTTGTAAAATTGATATCGAGGCCTTGCCATATACATACATTTATTTCACTGTGATAGTGTTGCTTTGCAAAAGCAATCTATAAATTGACAACCACTGTTCTGGATTTTCATGTTTATTGCTACAACGGTATTAAATCTCAATGAGACCAAACTGAGTTATAATATATAACTATATGTTATAATAATTAATAATAAATAATAATTGATGTTATTAGTGGTTATTGATGCCTCTGCTAGACATGTATGCAGGGGATGCAGCTGCAGTAAAAGGAGACTTGTTGAATTGTGTTCATTGGGTTTCTTGCTTTAGAAATAGCATTCATTTTTGCTGCATGAGAGAGCTGTCTGTGAGGCAGCGCTCTGTTATTCTGCGTTGTTGTATAATATTGATGGTTTTTATAGACGTGGCATCATAATGAGGGTATTATGAAGTGGAATAATTCAGGCAGTTCACCACGGAAGTCCTAAGAGTCGACTCTTATTTGTGAGTCGTATCAAGCGAGTCAATGAATTTCTGTTACTACAGGTTACAGTGAAGTGGTGAGACATTGTCATCTAGTGTATGTAGCGTGTACTGCGAGCTACTGCGCCATCTTTAAACTACCCACAAGGCCTTGCGTGAGTCGTTTAAATGCCCTCGTCCCATTTGCTCCCGCCTTATTCCGTCATTGTGTGCAGTGGAGAGTAAGACTGTTTTGTTTATTTGCTCTTTTTTTGCGTTGTATAATTTATTTTTGTAAGGAGATTCTAGTCTTTATTTAGCGTCATAGCGTCAAACGCGTTTTCTGCTTTAGCTAACATCTCACGCCTTTTTCCCCCCAGTTTCTCTCTGTTACATTCCTCGTGTATATACGATGATAATTATGTTGGTAGGGACATCTGAGAAAATCTGATGAATGCCAACATTTCTGACATTGTGTATAAAAGTTTCTAATGGATGAAGTCCCACGTCGTGGTCATGCAGTACATCTTAACTTTTTTTGTCCTCCGTCTGTTGTGCAGGAGGAACTGGATCCAGCAGGCATTCCTCATCCAGATATGGGTAAGTCAATTTAGAAATAAAAGCATTGCATTTTAGTTTCTATACACAAATCTATCCTGCCTGTGATGAAGAAAAATGTATGAGTAGTGGACAGAAGTGGTTTCTGAGAACTTAAATCTGAGGTCCTGAAATAATTTACTAATTTATTCTATTAACATGAACATGAAAACTGAATCTGGTCCTTTTTATATAGTGCTGGAAAATTTGTACGCTCTACTTGTCCACAGGTATGTTTGGCTCTAAAAAAAAATATATATAATATAAATAAATGTATATTGTACTTGTGTTCTCTATGATGACTTAATTTGCTACTCTTGAGTCAAGATTGATGAAGCTGAAACCACCAAATGTTTAATCTGAGGCACATTTTGTTCCTCCTGGAGTTGACCTGATTTTCTTTTATGTGATTATTTAATTTTCCCCCTCCTGCTAGAATGACTTGGCTTTCTGCTGGGATGTTGGCTTGTTAAAATGAACATGGTGAGCATTTAATTTATTTGTTGCTGTAAACCTGTGTACCATTTACTGTCTATGATGAATGTTAAAACAATGGGAATCTCTCTGAATAAGAGTGAAAGAGAGATTTTGTACTGAGACGGTAGACATAATTTTCATTTATTGGTTTTGGTATGCATGTCCTGATGAGTCTCTCTCTTGTAAGGTTCCTATGGCAAGTTTGTGATGTGGCCAAGTGAAGCACGCACGGGTAACGATTACAATATTTTCACACGGAAATATGATTTTAGTGCATGTGATGACTGCATAGTTCAGCAGAATCTCCATGTAGAACCATGCGCAATGTCTTTCGCTCCTAGCTGATGTATCGAGTAAAGACTGATTTATGTGATCACTACTTCTACTAGCTTTTAAAATAATTTTTTCTGTTTATTTTTAGCATCTTCATGGTAGATGGAGGAGACCTTGTCTATGGTTGGCTTGACCACAGGTATGTGGTTATTTGTTTTTGTGGTCACTTTCCTCAAACCCAGAAAGGATGATCTTGAATCAGGTCTCTTATCTTGTTGAGGACACGTTGGTTTAATGACTGATCTGGATTTAGGGGTCTTGGTTTTTCATAGCTATCTTTTCTTTGTTTTAATCCTGTTTTCTCTTTTACAGGTGGCTGTTTTGAATGGTGAGTTCTTATCAAATTTCTGTTTGTTTTTAGCTCAAATGATCAGCGGGAGGATTTTTTTGGATCCATTGACTTTCCCATGGAGAGTGGATATTAGCTCTGTCTGATGGTCATTTGAGTAGACTTCAGACCTCATGGGGAATATTTTCTGTTCTAACAGGAGTATACTCATTGACAGGTGAAGATGTCTGCATCCTGTATCAAGACGCACGAGGCTCAACAGGTTTGTATGATAATGCAAAAATGAACCCACAACTTGGGTTCGGTGATGTTTTACAAATGTCTGACCTGAACACAAATGTGGACAGCCTTTTGCTGATGAACCCATGTTTTTAATCTATTCCACGCTGTTGTGATTTACCTTGTTGATCATAACTCTCTATTACCCTCAGATTGACATGCAGTTTGATGGCTAACTTTCAAATGTGATGCTGAGGTAAGTAATGTTTGTGCTTGTAAATTGGTGTTCTGCAGCCTGTGATGAGATTCTGCCAAATGTTTCTGCTAATTATAACCCTTTCCATTACATTCATTTCTAAGGTTTCCTTCTGGTTATGTCCTATTTGTGCTGGTCAGGTAAACGTTCCTGATGATTGATTTCTTGTATTTTTTGCAGCCCTAGCTGAACCGTGATCTGAACAAGACCTGGACGTTCTGGTGTTTTCCACTCCCAGTTAAATAGATGTTTAATTTGATTGTATTTGAACCATTATCCGGTGTTCAAAAAATATTAGTGTTTATTTTTTTTATTTAATTTTTTTATTATAACTTTTGCTTAAATCTTTTAACCTCATTTCTGATTTAAACTACAGTTTTTTGTTGTTTTTTTATTGTCAATTTAGTGGCGTCACAGATATGTGGGGCGCACAGAAAATGACTTTAATATAAAAATTGATTGTGGATTGGATTTTTGACCATTTATCACAGTCTTGGATATGTCAAAGATTAGTGTGTGCACATGTGAGGAAGAGAGGGTGACCTTCGCTCACTGTGACCCCTGATGTGTCTGAGAAAATCAGAATTTGCACCTCAGCTCTCAGAACTACAGAGTCTACATAGCGTCTACATAGTAAGTGGATTTACACCCTTGCATGTCATCCTGCTGGTCATTTGAAAATGAAAAGAGCAAGCAAAAAGAGGAGAACCATCACTTCTGAAGAGGTTTTGGAGGAAGATATGCAGCCTGACTCCAGCGTGCTGCAGGAGTCCTTTTCAGACAGCGCTGACTCGAGAGACTCGGATCCAGATTTTGTAGCAGCCTCCTCGTCCTCAACTTCAACGACTGAAAGTGAGGGGGATTCTGAGGATCCTGGGGATTCTGGATCTGGTTGGATTGGGAAAAATGGCCAGGTGTGGTTTCCAAATAATGAAGAGACACTTCGTTTTGTAAAGCATGCTCGAGGTGTGACTTCAGGGCCAACGCGCTATGCAATTGCGAGGGTCCAGGATGTGGACTCTGCATTTGACCTTTTTTTTACGGTAGAGATGATTGATTTAATAGTCAACATGACCAACCTCAATGGACAGCGCACCAACAAAACATGGACCGATGTGGACTCCACGGATGTCAAAGCCTACATGGGCCTAATCATTTTGGCTGGGGTCTACAGATCCAGAGGGGAGTCCACAGGCTCCCTGTGGGACGATCGAAGTGGCCGGGCAGTTTTTAAAGCCACTATGTCCCTCAGCAGGTTTCATGAGATAAGCAGAGCGCTTAGTTTTAATGACAAGCTGAAGAAAGCAGCCCGCCAAAGAGACGACAAGCTTGCCCCAATCAGAACCTTGTGGGAGATGTGGGCTCCTCGACTTCAAATGCTTTATAATCCTGGCAGAGATGTGACCGTGGATGAACAGCTTGTGGCCTTTAAAGGACGATGCCGATTTCGGCAATATATGCCAAAAAAACCAGCCAAATATGGTCTTAAGTTATGGATAATTTGTGATGCCGTCACATCCTATGCTTGGCGGTGTTCACCTTATCTGGGAAAGACCGAGAATGCTCCAGAGGTGGGACAGGGCATGCGAGTTGTCAAGGAGCTGACCGAGGGACTCCAGGGTGTCACTGTCACTTGTGACAACTTCTTCACTTCTTATCCACTTGCACAGGAGCTTCTGAAAAAGAAAATATCCTTAGTCGGTACAATCCGAAAAAATAAACCTGAGCTGCCACCCAACCTGCTGGAAGTTAGAGGAAAACCTTTCCCCTCCTCCGTCTTCGCTTTTACCAACAACACGACGGCTGTTAATTACATTCAAAAACGGGGGAGGAATGTGATTCTTTTGAGTACAAGGCACCGTGAGGCAGTAGTGACTGAGGGACCTAAATGCAAACCTGAAATCGTCAATTACTACAACCGCTGCAAGGGAGGTGTCGACAATCTAGACAAGGTATGTGCCACTTCCTATTTCAGATCATTTTTACTGAATTCCTGTCCTTGTTAGAGAGAGAGATTTAGGATACAGTTTGTTTGCATGATTATTCTCATTGTCAAGTGTAGCTTTAGAATGAAGCTTTTAGTTTTAGAAAAAGTATAGATTAAGTCTGTACTTATTATTGTCTTTGTAGGTTGTCGGGACCTACAGCTGTAGACGAAAAACCAATCGGTGGCCACAAACATTTTTTTTCAACATGGTGGACCTGTCTGCATATAATGCATATGTCATTTTTACAGCCATTGATCCCTCCTGGAACTGCCAAAAGCTCTACAGGAGGAGGCTTTTTTTAGAGGAGCTGGGCCACTCGATGGTGTCTGCAGCAATTGTAAAGAGAAAGCACCTTCCCCGTACACCAATTGCTGCTGCAATGGTGAGAGAGCTACAGTCTTCTGTAGCTGCTGCCCCTCAGACACCAGCAGGCACCAGCAACGTGGCAATTCAGAGGGGAACATGTAAGTGCTGCAAAAATCGAACAATCTGCACTTGCATGGCGTGTGGTAGATTTAGTTGTAAAAATCACTATGTGATATGCTGCAAGGACTGCTGGCCTAACTAGACACACAAACAGAAAATTATATTTGTAAATTAGTTCATCTTCATCCATCTATTTACACTCTTTTTAGTTTGAAGGTTGTTGCATTTTGTTGTTGTCATAAATTGTTTATAAATCTAATGTAGAGTGTTTTTTTTTTATTTTTTTATTTATTTATTTTCTTGTATGTTCTTTTTCTGTTTCAAAAAAAAAAAAAAAAAAAAAAATCAGTGAAGGAGACATCAAGGTTAGTGAACAAATATCATCCTCACTCATGCACGTACATGCAAACACAAACTATAATACTCCATAGGGACACCAGAAACAAAGATTTCTATCTACAGCTGTATTTAATGGAAAAAAACAGCCACTAACAACAAATAAGTATAAACACTAATTTGGAAATTTAAAATCCTGGATTTAGAAACAGTTTTAATCAGAACAGGTTGATTAACAGATTTAAATGAAAAAAATTGAAAAATATTTTTACAGCAGTTTAACTTACTGGACTTTAAAAGCCCTAACAAATGTGACCCTTATTTGGATAATCGTCAATGTAGCAAAATCTTTAAAATACTTTTTCTAGGTCTTTCACATTAACTACTCAGATTTATAAAATGAGAAATGTACTGTGCCGGAGAAAGGTGTAAATATACACAGTAAAACTGACTGTATAGTTCTCACTGACCGAGGGTTAAATTAATAAACACTACTGCTAGTGTTCAATTTTTACTCTACCTCAGTGTTAATTTTATACCATTAAATGTTTAGAAGTAACTCTCCATTTCAGTTAATATTAACATTAGTAATATGGTTAAAACGTTGTAGACTTTAAATATGTCTAAATTAATTAAAACATAAATATGGAATGTTTTAAAATTAATGCAGAGAATCCACCAAAAATTCATTAGAATTCAATATAAATTTTACGTTGCAAAAGCAGCACAAACATCACTGTTGTCTTGTCAAAAATGTGAATCATACATAGGATAATCATGGTTCAAAAATTACTTGTTAATCTATACAAAAATAAAAATAATTTTTTAACCGTACCATTTCATTACAGTGGCTGAATCGTTCATAAAAGCAACGCTCTTTTTCATCTAAACAAGACAAATAAACTTTCCAAGACACAATCGAAAGCTTTCAGCCAAACACTATTAAACAATGAGGAAGTAAAACATGCATGCTTTCCCCACTCAACTTTGTATTCAATGGAATCGATTCTAACCCAGTTAGTGGAATATATATACTTTCATGTTCAGGGATTTAAAGAGACGGCAACAAGTCTTCACCACCATCATGGTCTGCAAAATCGAACAAAGACATTGGTCCATACTCTCTGTGGTAAAGTTATCGAGTCCCAGTGACTTGCAATGGCCATTTGGTGTTTTTTGGCGAGGGACTTGGTAATGTTCTTAAATTTCTTTCGAGAATTCTTGAAGTGTTTTTTTTAGCTTTAAATCACATGCTTCAAGAGTGTAGGAGTGGACCTGTTTTTCTAATGCATGAAGGATAATGAAGCAATGAATAATGTTTAGGAAACAAATGTTTATTAGCATTCAAAATTTGGAAAAACTGGTTATGCTCTTTGGACAGGTGTTTAAGGGATATCATCAAGCCAAAAGAAACCTTTGAGGAAAAGATAATGTTGATCATTTGCAACAAAAGCAGCAGCAAATTCCAGTGACTTGTGGCACCACATCACCAAAAATAAATGGGGTATTCTTAACAAGGCACAGAGTTTGAATAGAATTCTAACCCAAGCTGTTGCTGTTGTGCGCCAGGCTAATGTAGGACGTTTTTTTGCGTTCCGGGTAACTAGTCAAAAGAAGATATTCGAGAAATTAAGTTTTGCTTTGAAATACAATTCTTGCATATGTACTGAAATAATTCAGTTCATACTGAGCTACTCCTTCAAGTATGTCATGCATAATGTCAAATGAAAAATTGTTGCACACATTAAAAAAACAGCAGTGTGTTTAGAGATGAATCTCTCATTACACTACTCTATATCTACTCATTATCCCCATGCACAGATTTAACTTGTGGGTCTGATTGCAGCATCCTACAATGCATTTTAAATCTTGTTTCATCATGAGTAACTACTCTCGGTTTATCCTCAGAAAAAGCATCTTTGGCATCAGCTTTGCTAATCAAACAGACGGCAGAAATAATGGCTATTAAAACTCTTTAAACCTCAGAATAGAGTGCATTGCTAAGTTATCACCAATAACTTGACTTATTGTATCATACACTTTTTCTGCAGATATGGGCAGATGAATTCCTTCACTCTTAAGCCTTTTAATATCAGAAACGAAAGGCTACAGAACCAAATCAAAGCTGTATTGTAAACAAAGCCACAAGATGACAGTTCAAAATGGCTGAATTAAACTTTGGCGGTGGATTTCATAATACAAGCACCCTAATTTATGAACACAGCATTTCTCAAACTCCTCAAAGTAGAGCTGAATTTGTTAGGAATTTGTGAATTTTAAAAACAGTGGATGGGTTTTACAATAGCACCCATCACTAAAATCTCTAAAACAAATATGTGGACTGTCAGACATGACTGTTTTGATCTGGTCACAAATCTCACTATTTTGAAAAATTAATTTCAAACTTTCTAGTATGGGAATATAAATGAATGTGTTATTCACTGGAACCTGACTATAGGTTCCAGTTTGCCTGTTGCATCTATATCATACATGACACCAAGCACAATTTACTCTGGCTTTACAACACCCCACTTTTCATTGATGTATTCAGTTATTTTCTTTTCTGAATTTGAAAAGGAAAATGGATTTTCAAAATTCATAACAATTTCTTCCACAGTGGATCATCATTCTCTATACCTCCCTTTCCTCTACATCTACCTCTTTCAACCCAACTACCTTTGAACACTGAAAATCACCAGCCCAACCCCCCACCCCAAAGTATCCCTGAAAAAAACAAAACAAAAAGGGGGGAGGGGGGGGTCCTACAATGAAGGTATAGTTTCAACAAAGGAAATCATCGGATTCCAGATGTTGTAAAATAAGTTAACAGAATCTCTAGTGGAGTGTTTCCTTTCTTCCAAATGTAGAAAAAACATTAAATCCTGTAACCAAGAGAAATTAGCAGGAGGGCATGGGAATTCCCAATGAAGCAGTATTTTCGTCTTCTGGCTACCAGTGAGGCAAAAGCAATAATATCGGCCTGTCGCTTATTATATAAACCATCAACTGGAGATACTCCAAAAATTGCAATTAATGGGCAGGGTTTCACAGAGACATTAAGAGCTTTTGACAATGTGTCAAAGAAAGAAGATCAGAAAGAGTTCAGTTTAGGACAGGTGTAAAATGTATTATTATGATCATCTATCATCTATTACACTGGTCATCTGTTAAAGAAAGTTTTTTTAATGTTGCTTTGGTGAAATGAATTGTATGAAGCACTTTAAACTGTATAAGACTCAAACAAGCAAAAATACAGACAGAGTTAATTTGAGCTCAAACATTATACCACAGTTCCCAGCCCTAACTCCTGCTCCCAGACTCCTTTAAGTGCAAAAAAGAGAAGAGGACTATGAAGATCGAAGCAGATCATAGATAGAGGCAACACAGTTTTGAGACTTTGAAAGAGAAAATACATCTTCAATTAAAGTTTTCTTTGGCTGTTAGGGGAATGGAGCAAAATATGCTTTAGCAAAATTGCATAGTTGAAAGTAACGGAATAAATTAGTTTTGGAGATACTCAATCTACTCAGCATTTCATTGAATGACACAAATGTGTGATCCAGAAACAAGTCATCAAACAGAACTATGCCCTTCCCCCTGAGCTGAGCAAAAGTTGAATCCAGAGTAGAAGGGATGAAAAGATGATTGCCACAAATAGGCACATAAGTAGACAGTGTTTAAATCTAAAGTGCTGAACTGTTTTAAGTCTCTTAAGTCTCTTAAGTAAGGAAAGTACAGTCGGATTAGTGGTGTATTTAGAGGGGCATCTCAAATCAGAGTCAAAAACTAATGCAGATAGAGAAGATGATGTGCAGGAGTTAGCTTTGATCGTACACCAATTAATATTTGAGGAATTATGCCACAAATATATTTTCTGAATATAAGATGCCCAGTAATAGAAAAGAAAATTTGGAAGGGCAAGACCCCCATTCCATTTAATTCTTTAAAGAATTGACCTTGTAACTCATGGGGGTTTCCCAGCCCAGACATATGAGGATATAATGGTGTCAAGTAGGTAGGATATTCATTCTAATTGATTCAATCCTGCATACTAACGATAATAGAAGATTATTAGAATGTTGATCTACTTTAATACGGTCCACCAATTTTGTCAAAATGTCAAGCGATCTACCCATACTACCTTTGCGATCGACCAATAGATCGCGATCGACGTATTTTAACACCCCTGGTTGAAATGAACACTGTAATTAACACCAGACAACTTTAGAGCAGGGAACACTGTAAATAAACACTTTAAATCAACATTAAAGGTTTAGTGGTGTGTTTTAATGTATTTAACTCAGAGTAAATCTAATCTGACTGTCACCAAAACATTATTTGTGAAACAAATTGAGAATAATAAACTCCAAACTAATCAGACTTTTATAAATTAAAGTTTCAGCTAAATTATTTCTTTTTTTTAAATGAATATGACATAGTGATTTTGCGTAAATAAACCGTAAATATGTGAGGCTCGGAAAATACCTTAAAGGCCAAGTAAGGGGGGGGATCTTTCGTTTATGTAATGTGAAGGGGAGCCCAGCCCATAGGAAAACACGAGGCTTGTCGGTAGTAGTCGCTGGGACTGCCGGAAATTACGTCACAGCACCGCGGCAGCTTGCCCCGGGTAAACAGCGATGGTCCGTTTTGACGTCCGTGGTAGACTGTCACTAATGGCTGAATGGGCACAATAAAGAGGGCTATTTGTGATTCTTTGTCCAGACTGCATACCTGTCCGACCTGATGCTCGTGTTCGCGTGTTTTTCCGCGCTGCTGGCGGCGTCCGTGAACGCAAACCTGTTTCAATTTGACAGCATCTCAAATGTGTCAACCTATTACTTCAACTACCTCTACTGCCATGTTTGGGAAGGAGAGTGCCAGCCGAACCAGGACGATGCGACCCAGCAAGGTAGGGGAAGATGGACTGAATGGCCAGCACGGTTTTTTCCTCCCCTTCCAGTATGAAAAGCGCCATCAAAACTATAGGTTTTATTCACGACTGCACTGTGCGATCGGCAGCTTTACCTCTGTATTGTCATTAAAAGAAACCGAAACCAAATCCTATGTCTTACATTTTAGAAATGTGAATTCTTGCTCTATTCAGTGCCTACAGAGAACACGTGGTCGTGGCTTTCTCAGGATTATATGGGGATGGTGTCCAACTGGTACTGCAGTATTAAACAGTGCTGTGATTCAGGAGACTGCAGAATTACTAACAACATCACAGGTACAATGTTCAACAGCACATCGTGTATTTTACAGCCGTATAAACCATTGCTATCAACTATATTTTAGATATAGCTGTACATTTTTAAATAGATTTGTCTATTTTTTAAATATATGTTTCATGTATACATTGTGGACACAAAAGCAGCTTTATTTCTGTAACTGTGTATTTAGGTCTAGAGCAGGATCTTCAGATGAAACTTCATGGGCAGCACCTGGCTCAGTCGGTGGTCCTGAAGGCCATTCAAGGCTTCATTAATAACCCTGAGTCCAACAAACCCCTGACCCTGTCCTTCCATGGCTGGTCAGGCACAGGCAAGAACTTTGTGGCTCGGATGGTGGCAGATAACCTGTATCGTGACGGAGTGAAGAGTGAGTGTGTGCGTCTGTTCATTGCCCCGTTCCACTTCCCGCATGCAAGACTGGTGGACGTGTACAAGGTGAGGCACAAGGTCTTTATGCTAAATTACTATCACTTAAGAGGAAGACTATCAGTTAATCTAATTTCACACCAGATGGAGTTTTCTTTATGAGACAAAAGGCTGTGAGAGGTGTGTATAGAGCAGAACCTTTTGTTCTGTGATGTGGGCTTTACTCCTTTTGTAATTCCTCGGGTTAAGAAGCAACAGCCAGTGCAGCAATTATTCTCCTGCAAACAGAAAATTATTATACTCTATGTGCTCTAGATGAAAAGAATATGAAAGATGAAAGAATGATTTAAAGCTGTATATGTTAGTTGCCGATGATAACACACAAAGACTTTTATTATTATTATTATCAATTATTATTATTCATATTTTGTGTATTATGTATTTTAAAGTGTTTTGATGCTTTATGCAAACTCTTGTGTTTTTAGGGCCAGTTAAGGGAAGCTATTAGAGACATGGTCCTCCGTTGCCCACAGACACTCTTCATTTTTGATGAGGCAGAGAAATTGCACCCTGGTCTTATTGACGCCATTAAGCCCTACATGGACCACTATGATAATGTGGATGGTGTTAGCTACAGAAAAGCTATATTCCTGTTCCTAAGGTTGGTGTTTCCTCATTTAACGAGTTTCATTTAAATTAAATACGCATTCAGTATTTTCTTTGGTGGCCAAGCAGTGAGACTTGGTGAGCCACAAATTCACAGGTGTGTTTTACTCACTGTCTAATCAATGACAGAAAAGCAGTCATAACTTTCGGAAAAGGGATTCAAGAGTGATTTCTATTTTCTTGATATTAGGGTAGTTGAGTAGGTTTTAGCGTACGAAAATTCTTTGATTGTAGGAAAAAAGGGCTAAATGATTAACAGGGTGGTATTGCTGTTGCAGCTGCTGCAACTGTTGCTACTGCTTTGAACTGTGCTGTTTTCTTTTGCTACTTTGACCTGTGGTCCTGATCGCTATTTCTCTTGCATAACCTCAGGACAAGATCCTGAAGACCCATAGCAAGTGTGACATAGTCAGAGCCCAGTATAGGGAAACATTTTAGTGTTCAAAAATCTTTTGTGTGGCTCACTGTGATAACATTTTTTGGAGGAGTAGCAAAAAAAAAGCTTAAAAGAAATAAACAACTAAATAAAATACAATATGGCAGAAAATGTAATGCAGTGGGAGAAGTGGGATTGTTAAACTTGCCTTGAGCCAGGAAATCCACATTTTGGACACGCAGTTCAAAGGTTTTAATCATAAATATTAAATTCTTGGTCCCCTAATGAAAAATTGTTTTAATCCACTTAACTGGAGGGATCTTGTACAATGTCAGATGTAAATTTATATCTATTGGGATATATATTATATAGATACAGTGGAACCCGGCTATGTCGATGTCCCAGGGGGGTGCCAAAAAGCATCGAGGTAACCGATGATCGAGATAAACGAAAACAAAATGGCGGCAGTATATTAACGTGCTTGAAATTTCTTTATGTACATGATGTGCGTTAATAAATGAGAATGTGCATGCACGTGTTTTTGGAGGGGTTTTTACACAACAGCGTTGCCGCAATTTGTTTGATGAAGGCATGCTATAAAAATGTACATAAGTTTGTTAACAACAAAAGGCATAAGTGCACCTACTAACAGCAGAGATTTACCAGTATACAATACAAACCACCGTCCATTCTCCATACAAACCTTTATTATATTCTCCAACATTATAGACACACAGATCGCTCAGTTTCTGAAAACTTATGACCATCAGGCTGAAGTAATCCGCACAAACACACAAAGCAAAGTGTCCGAAAAAACCTACGTCCGCGATGCCGAGGGGGAGATAAGCCGAGCGAGAGAGAGAGAGAGAGAGAGAGTTTGTGAATGGAAAATAGGAAATTAAAAAATACTGCGACCGGCGGCACGGCGCGAAGCCGAAAAAAAAACCCGGAAGATCCAAAACCGAAACCAAAAACGAGGGACAGAAAAGTCTCAAACGTGAACGGCGGAAGGGGGCGTGGCAGGTGCTTTCTCGGCCGCTTTCGCTGAAGCTCCCGGCTTCAACTCCTTACCGAGAGCCGTGCTCCTTACCGAGAGCCGTGCTCCTTACCGAGAGAGCCGTGCTCCTTACCCTGCTCGTGAGGAGTTGAAGCCGGGAGCGTCGCGCTCCCGTTCATCGCATAACATTTAACAAAAAAAATGCATATGTGCACTTACTAACAGCAGAGATTCACCAGTATACAATACAAACACCTGTAGTATCTGTAAGGTTTGATTTTTCCGGCACTTACGTGAGTTCTTCTGCGGCGGCACAGTGCCGATCGACATAACTGACGTTAAAATTTCTAATTTTTCCCCCCTTGTGCTCGAGCTATTAGGGTTCGGCGACATAAAAAAAAGTCGACATAACCGATAAAAAATGCTTAGAAAAAGCGAGAATTTGGCGGTTCCACTTCAAAAACGTCGACTTAATAGGGTTGTCGAGTTAACCGAGGGCGAGATAACCGGGTTCCACTGTATATATTATATAGATATTTCAGGAGTGCTGCTTCTTCAAATATATGAAAGGTGTGTAAGCAATATAATACATTCTGTGGCTGACAGAAGTATATTAGAAGTGCAGTGGAAGATTCTATGTGCTATTACGGTGTAAAATTTGTAATCTATACTTTTTGTATTTTTAAATATTTTTAAAATATATGATCCGGAAATCAGAAAAAACACTAGTAATGCTGTAAAAAAAAATTGCACTCAACTCTGTTTAAATTTCTTTAATCTGTGTCTTTAGTAATATTGGTGGGGCAATTATTAATGACGTAGCACTGGATTTTTGGCATTCGGGGCAGAACAGGGAGGATATTGGTATGGAAGATCTGGAACATAGACTGCGAGCAGAATCTCTGGAGGCGGAAGGCAAGTGCTTATATTAATACACAGAAATTTGAACAAACACAAACCTCTACATTTACTCTATGTATATAAAATACATATGTATATAAAATAGCTTTCTGTATAGCTCAAAAAAACTAATTTATTGTTAGTCAAGTTAAGTCATATTTGTTTCTATAGCACTTTTCAGAACAGACATTGTCTCAAAGCAGCTTTATAGAATTTAAATATGAAGTCACTCTTTCTCTGCTTTAGGAGGATTTTCCCAAAGTGAGCTCATGTCGGGACACCTGATTGACTTCTTTGTGCCATTCTTGCCCCTTGAATATCGTCATGTTACACTGTGTGCTCGGGATGCATTTGTTACTCGTGGTGTGGAGCCTGATGAGGCAACTCTGGATGAGGTGGCTAAAGCCATGCTGTACGTACCCAAAGAAGAGAAACTCTTTTCTGCACAGGGTTGCAAATCTATCCCTCAAAGAATTAACTTCTTTTTGCATTAATAGAAGAACACACAAGTCACTAAGGCCACATGAACAATTATGGCATATATAACAATGAATAAGAACGAGACTGTTACCTGGTTTCTGGATTCAGAAACCTGACACAACCTTGAACAGGATAAAGCAGTTACTGAGGATGAATGTTTTGAAAAAACATGCAGCATAAAGATCTATCAATACCAGAGTTCATACGGAGTTAAAAAAAAATGGAGAGCTGTTACTTGAAAATGCTGAATCCCACATACTATTTCTTAGTTTCCTTTTTATTAGCACCAGTCTAATAGAGCTTTTTCAGTGGACAGGCAGTACAGTTTTGGTCATGTACTTGTACCATACCATATCTTTTCACATACGTCAGCTTTATTTATAAAACGCACAAATCTGGTTTTAAAATAGTTTTATCTGTAATTCAATATTTAAAATGTGACAATATTCTTTAAATAATGCAGGGTTTTTAACCTTACATTAGTACTTTTGCTTATTACTATTTAAGTATGCTCCAAAATTTACAGGGAAGTAGGGAAGTGATTTGTAGTAGGTGGAATGTTTCCATTACAAAATGTATCCATAACAAAAAAAAAGAAAGGTGCAAAATCTGTAATTTTAAAGGCCCTTGTTTAAATTTGTTTACAGTCTATACTTTAAGAAGGTGTATTAAATGAAGGAAATGTGGATCGGTTATTATGCTTTACCCACTAGTGAAACATAATGTAATAAAATCAATGTTTAAATGATAGCATTCTTTGCTTGACATTATACAAGCATTTATCTAGGACACCATTTCTGCTT
The DNA here is from genome assembly GCF_014805685.1 of Silurus meridionalis. Taxonomy (NCBI): domain Eukaryota; kingdom Metazoa; phylum Chordata; class Actinopteri; order Siluriformes; family Siluridae; genus Silurus; species Silurus meridionalis. Next base: position 17,916,611 of record NC_060900.1, read on the forward strand.
ATAGCACAAATTGCATTGTGGCCAATAATGGATGCTAGTCTTCGGCTCAGGCTGATCTTGTGCTGCCCCACTGTACAACTATATACTGTACACAGGTTCTGTATGCAGCAGTCTACCTTTTTTAATTATTTACTAGAAATTTAAAATCTAGCAACTTTTTTTTGGTTAAAGTCCACTCTTTATCCACAGCTTCATTTACTGTCATGTAACATATTTTGTTTGGAATGTAAATCTACTGCTAAAATTTCCAAAAAGCATTGTCTTTTCTTTGTCTGCACTTTTGTTAAGAAACATCAATTTTATAATCAGTGAAAATTCTCTTGCCGGAAATACTGACAAGAAAATGTGTTACTACTTTGGAACATATTGTATACTGGGTGGTGTCTATAAATGGGTTTAGTTTCACTACAAATATTCATAAAAGACTCTACAGAACATTGTGTGCATATATTTGAACAGGTTTTCTATCCTATATTGATTTTGGGGGTTCTAGTGAGTCAATAGCAGTCACCTATTTGGCACCACAGCAAAGAAGTGGTAACAACATGCTTTAAGGGCAAAGCATAAAATTCATTAAGTTTGTACTGCTTTTTCGGAAATGGGGGGAAAAAGTAGGAAAGAAATATGAAATTGAAGGTTGTTTTTCTTTACATCTTATCACTGGTAAAGCAATAAATGTTTTCTTTTACATTTTGTCATTTATTTAATAATAATATGCTTTTTATGACTACCATAAATGGAATAATTTCTGAATAATTTCAGGAGACAAGACCATTATAAAAATTACTGGTGTTTCCATTACAACAAAAGTCTATTTTTCTAGAGAAAATACCAGATTGTGACAGCAATAAGAACAACGTGTAGTCTGGGGATAGTGTGTAGCCCTTCAACCTTTTACCTGAATGATCTTTCCATACAATATTGAATTGCACGGTGTTTACAGTGTCATTACTAAAGAGATGAGTATGTTGAAGTAAAAGGTTTTAAATGAAATCTACATACTAGTACCTCATGCTTTTTTGTCATTATCATTGCTGTGAAACTTTGTGTCAAAAAAAAATTATCCTAAATAAAATTCACATTTTCCATGCTTTTTTTTTGTTAGTAACGTCACCTTATATTTAAAGAATATTGACATTTTATGTATATTTGGAACAAATGATAACACTGTATTTAGCATTTAGACTAACATTCCCACTACACATTCACCAGCTTGAAGTTTGAAACCTTTTTGTGAACAATGTTACTTTTTTCTTGTTGCACATAAAATGTTTTGGACTGGAACCAGTTCTGTCGTGTCTTTTTTTTGACAAATTAAACACCCCCACCCCCCCCCCACAACACACACACACACACACACACACACACACACACACACACACACACAAAAGTTTCATATGACATTAGAACATAGTATTTATTCACATTTTATAATATAATTTATTTTCACGAGTACCAGATCATTTTTTTTTCATGTGTATTATTATTTCAGTGCATTACTTTGGTACTTTTAAGCTTTATTTACACCATACTATATTAATGAAAAGAAAAGTGTTTTTTTTTATAAGTCATAGCAGTGCTATTATACAAACAATACTCAAAGGAACAGCTGGAAAAGATTCTTTACACACATTTCGTTCCGGAAAACCACGAGTTTGTTTTATTTCCTCCATCTGTCAGAAATCTTCAATTGATTTCATATAATCCTCTATCGACTGCTAGTTCACTGCGTGGTTGGACTGAATTGGCCGAATTGTGCTGTCGATCATTCTTATTAATGATCTGATTGGTCTGAATATGGAACCCCGCCTCTTTATGCCCAGGACCAATGAGAACAGGCCATCTGTTCTGAGCCAAGAGGAGAGCCTGGCAACGGGAAGAAGTGCTTACTGCTCCTAGAAAAAGCACGTTGTAGAGTAAGAGCTTTACAGCGTGCCTGGGCGACATTGAAACCGTTTTCAATTAATTCACATATTGTCTCTAGTCTATTTTTTTGTTTGGCTAAAATGACAGCGCTGTGTTTGCTTTTCATAAGCGTATCAATCGCCTTCATAACTGCAGAGCCGTCCGTTTATCTCAGAGAGCAGTTTGAAGACGGGGGTAATGTGTTCATTTTAATTTATTTACACTACTTTCCATAGGCGATTATTCAACACCCGGATGAATGCGTTTCTTTTTCCGGAAGATTTATTTTTATTAAGTAAAGCGTGTTTTATTATAATTCATGCTGCTCTTCTGGTGGCGATGCTGCCGACATTTAGTTGTTATTAACATTAACAATAAGGCCCTGGTGTGTGTGTGTGTGGAGTCTGAATATTAGTCATGCATTAATGTGGCATATATCTCTTCAAGAAATGAAGACGTGAAGGTAACCACGCAGATGCATTTCATTAAGGAGATATTTTGCTTTTATTTTCTGTTTGTGTAGATGGCTGGAAAAGCCGATGGGTGGAATCCACACACAAATCCGACTATGGCAAGTTTGTGCTGTCGGCCGGCAAATTTTATGGCGATGCAGAGAAAGACAAGGGTGAGATTGTGCTTTTCCTCTTTTAGTGCTGAAATCCTCGTGTTCTAAATTTAATGCACATCTATTTTTTTGGAAAACAAAAACAATTACAAATCTGTAAATGATGCATCTAGTATTTGGTGTTGCTAAATAAACAACAACAAAATAACCATTTCATGGCTGGGTGCCAAAATACACAAAGTATATAAGCATATTCATTTTGATTTATCCTTCATTGAAATAAAAAGGGACGAATAGACTAGTTACATTCACAAGTTATAAAAATAAATAGGGATTATAAAATGGTAACAAATGAACTTCTACTAAATACTTCTTATACAATTAGAATTATGAGTGACTTCACTTTGACTGCAACCTTTTCATCATCTTTTACTTGCACTCATGCTTGATCACAGACATCTACGGATATCCCCAGGCATGAAAAGTGCATTTTTTTCATTCACCAAACATAGATTTACCTAAAATTGGTTATTTCATCTATTTTTTTTTCTGTCTCAGGTGTCTGACTTGTTGCTAAGTAGCCACCAGACTACAAAGCATGCACATCAGCAGTGTCTAACACCCTATGTGCATACTTTAGAGAAATAAACTACATACAAAACATACCAAATGCGTTGTATAAAAGCAGACTGCTATAATTATACTTCACCTTAAAATAAAATCCTTAGAATATGTATTACCTGAGCATGTTCACCCATTTTTATTGTTTTATTTAAACATTCCATGTGTCAGATGTTCCAGGATGATTTAACATTTCCTAATTCTCTGAACATTTTGAGAGGTTCTCTTGGTCATTTATTTTTAATGTTACGTTGACCGAATTTGGCAATTCAAAAGCACAATGTTGTTGCACAACCTTACAAATAAAACTTAATTTAAATGAAAAGAATTCTAACCTGTTCATAATTATTAACTTTTTAGTGTCTGCTTTCAAGTTGTAAGGGTAATCATTTTTATTAGTTTATTACAAGTGCAGATATTGGCAAGGTTAGTTGTTTCAAGCAGTAAAGTAGAATTCAGGGCATTTATAGGCAAAACATGTTAATTGTATAAACTTATTTGGCCAAACTAGTCTAAGTTTAAATAGTTATTAATGCAATATTCAGGTGACTAAATATTGAAAATGTAAAATTCTTTAGACAACTTTGTGCGTTTACCAATGAAACATCTATCTATCTATCTATCTATCTATCTATCTATCTATCTATCTATCTATCTATCTATCTATCTAATCTATCTATCTAATCTATCTAATATATCTAATCTATCTTTTCTCCAAATGTGGTTGGGTTAAACCTCAGTGGTAGAGCAAGTTTTTTAATGTGCACACATTTTATATACTGAGAGAAAACTGCTATAGAGTATCACTGAGGTAGATATAATCATTCTGTTCCCAGGCCTTCAGACCAGCCAGGATGCTCACTTTTATGCCACCTCAACTCGGTTTGAGGACTTCAGCAATAAAGATCAGCCACTGGTTGTGCAGTTTACAGTGAAACATGAGCAGAGCATAGACTGTGGAGGAGGATACATTAAACTTTTTCCATCAAGCCTCAAGCAAGAGGAAATGCATGGAGATTCAACATACAATATAATGTTTGGTGAGAGCTTTTTCATAACTTTATATGTGAGACTAAGAATAAATAACTTGGGATCGGTATTAAATGTAAACATGGCATATATTCTGTTTAAGGTCCTGATATCTGTGGCCCTGGCACTAAAAAGGTTCATGTCATCTTCAATTATAAGGGCAAGAATCATTTGATCAACAAAGACATCAGGTGCAAGGTAAAGTCGGTTTTACAAAGGATTCCCAGTATGTTATTTTTGAGTTTTTGTTTAGTTTTTGGAAAAATGGCAGTACTAATTTTGTTATGTTGATAACTAGGATGATGAATACTCCCACCTGTACACACTCATTGTTAATCCAGACAACACATATGAGGTGAAGATCGACAATAAGAAGGTGGAGTCTGGATCTCTCGAGGACGATTGGGACTTTTTGCCAACGAAAAAGATCAAGGATCCAGATGCAAAGAAGCCTGAGGACTGGGACGAACGAGAGAAGATCGATGACCCTGACGATAAAAAGCCAGAGGTTAGGGTTGAATAATACATTTAAATTCTACTTTTAGGTACTTTTAAGACACATACAAACCTACAACTTGCATAACAACACACACACACAAATAATCAAATGTAATATTGTATGCCGTTAACACCTCTTGAATTGCTGATCTCGATCATATACTGTAGTTTGGAATTTAGATCAAATTGTAAAGCTACGTTTTCCATTTAAGAAGCAACATTGTCTACATACATTTTGTTACATGTAAATGATGCAGTCAGTAGTGGACCTGCCATATGGAGACCACCTCTTGTGCTTGCTATTTCTGTTTTTATTGTCTCTTAAGAATTGTCTAATGCTTAAGGTTGAAATTTGTTACTAATAGTGATGTTAATGCTCACATGTCTATGTGAGTTTAAAATATCTACTTAACTACTTCAATGGGGAAATAATATTTTATTTAGCATTGAGGCTCTCTGTTTATATTTTATATCTGAACTTAATTTTGTGTCTCTTAAGCTATATTACCCATACAAGAGTTACTGCTTCTTTTGGGTCTTTTTCTTAAATCTGTCTGTGGTTCACTACAGGACTGGGATAAGCCTGAGACCATCCCTGATCCTGATGCCAAAAAGCCTGATGACTGGGATGAAGAGATGGATGGGGAATGGGAGCCTCCTATGGTTACCAACCCTGAATACAAGGTACCCAAGCTCCCTATAATAAAGAGGTTGTATAATAGAACCTCTATCTTAATTTTACAAGGACATTGTACATAAATAGTACATGAAACCAGGGAGGCATGTAAAATAGTACAGTTGACGGATTCCTGTTTTAATAGGAAAATTACAAACGCACAATATTTGGCATTTTAGATATTTTGTGGTATACATTTGTGATTACCATACGTCATAAGGTAATGCTTTCCTCAGGGGTGTGTCCGAATGTAGCATCAATGTCCAACAATCGTGTGTTAAGTGTTTACTTAGAAACCTCTTACTATTTGAGAATGTTTTATAAAACAAAGTTTTTCCCTTATTTACCTTTACATTTATGGCATTTAGCAGACGCCCTTGTTCAGAGCAGTGTACAAAAGTGTTGAGTCTCTATCAATGAATAAATCTACACTGGTACACTAGATGACAACTCAAGATAAATCAGCCTACAACTCTGTTAAGAGGATTAAAAAATAATAATTGTGTTTTAGGGTGAATGGAAGCCAAAACAGATAGACAATCCTGCTTACAAAGGTAAATGGGTACACCCTGAAATTGACAACCCTGAATACACTCCTGATGCTGAGATCTACAAATACAGCAGCTTTGGAGTGATTGGACTGGACTTGTGGCAGGTAACCTAAGTGTATTTATGACCTTTTGTTTAATGCTTCATAACATGAATTAGGCTGTGATGGTCATTATTTTACTGTATTCTATTTTATTTTATATTTATGAGAAGAGCTCCTGGTACATGCACTAACCCACATTATTTTACTGATTTGGAACAGGTGAAGTCTGGCACCATTTTTGACAACTTTCTCATTACCAATGACCCAAAACTGGCTGAGGAGATTGGCAATGAAACTTGGGGTGCAACAAAGGTAAATACATGCCTTGTTTTAACAATTTATTCCTAGATCTATTTTTTTAGCTACAGTGAAAGATAGTTCAAAATGCATTTCTGGAATAATTAAAGCACCAGATAAATGCTAGCATTTATAAAGTGCATTTATATTATACTATTAAAGTTGTAATTGTGTCTCCAAACGAATGGGATTTTATGGTGCCAGCAAGTGGTTTCTATTGTCTTTAAATTGATGCTATATGTTCTGTTTAACAGGATGCTGAAAAAAAGATGAAGGATGGTCAAGAGGCGGAAGAGAGAAAGAAACGAGAGGAAGAGGACAAGAAAAAAAGCGAAGACTCAAAGGATGACATGGACGACGAAGATAAAGATGAGGATGAAGACGAGGAAGAGGATGAGGAGGATGAGGACGATGAAGAGGAAGAGGGAACAGATGCTAAACTTAAGGACGAGCTGTAGACTTGGAAATGAAACTTTTGCTGTGTTTTCTATTCTCAGTGGAAAAATATGGCAGAGACCTAGACTTTGTTGGACATTCTTTGTTTCTCAGCTCAGACATTTCGGTCAGTTCTGGTGCTGCAAACATATTTATAACTAAACCATACTTCATTGAGCTTCTTCAGCATAACCAAGTGGTGTTCAGGGGAAATGATATATAACAGGAATTGTTCGCATCAATACAGTGAGCATAATGGTTTAAGGAAATTATGCAACGTAATTTAGGCTGGAAAAAAAAAAAGATGGTAAACAAAGTCTTTATGAACCACTGCTGTTCAGTTGAACACCTCATTTTGTCCTCGGTCATTTGTGTTATATAATCTGAACAATTGGTAGCCTCAGATTTCTAGAAATTGCTGTTCATTTTCCATACATGGTGCAATATGCTTAAATTATGTATGTGTCTGCGTGTGAGTGAGAATACTGTAATTTTTTTTGTTTGTTTATTTCAAAATCAAAGAAACTTAAAAGAAAAGATTGTACTGGTAATATTTGACATGGCCCCATGCCCCTTGCACATGTGTGAATTATTGTTCTCATAAAGAAACATTATAACTAATGTGGAAATGCAGTGTTGTTCTGCAGACCTGATGAAAGTTCTGCACAATGATTTATTGATTAGAAAGATTAAGTAAGAAAGACTGGGTATGGCTTTCATAATGTTTATCTGCTTGAAATTTTATGTTTGCTGTACTGATTCAGGCTTAAATTATACAACAAATACATTTGACCCATGTAAAGCAATAGTTAAGTTAATAAATTGTAAACATTTGTATAAATGTAGTTAATCAGTAAAGGCATGCTTGGTCTTTTAATGTTGCTTCTTTAGTTTTGCAGTGGAGCAAAAAGTGCAGATTAGTTAAGGAAGTCCATAGCTCTCGCCTTATCGCTGTACACACTATATAACAGTAACCTCCTTTCACTTGAACTGCATCGTCAACTTTACCATTCAGTAATATTTTATTACCTTACAATGTGATACATAAAATATAGATTAAGTAAATATTTTTTATATCATTCCATAATTTCTGAGATTTTTAAAACACTTCTTAAAGAAATTTTGAGTCCTCTCTATAAGGTAAAACCCTGTATTGTAGGGTGTTACTAAGAGCCTCCAGGGGACTAACATTAATGGTTCACATCATGGTGGTGTGAAATGAGCTAAAATTAAGTTCACAATTAGTCTTTTTTAATAGGTCATCTATTTGGCCAGCCAAGGTCTCCATGCTGTCTTATGGCCACATAAAAAAATTAGATCTGTTGAGATCAAATTAAATGTATGTCTGGAAAATGGATTGTGGTTTCAGGCTTTAAACAAAAATCCACATTCTGATTGTGTGGCCTGGATTCAACTAAATGAATATTCAAAGTTATTATCCTGGCCCTAGAAATGATTTATGGCAGCTACACATGTTCAACATAGTGAAAAATCCAGCTTGGTCTTACTACATCAGCTGCCAAAACACACACTGAGCTGGCCAGACTAGTAACTTTGTCAAGTGATAACTGCTGGTAGGGAGAAAACCAGTTACTAATTCTACTAATACTACATTGTAGACAGGTTATTTTAAATGTTTAGAAGCAATGTAATCTAGTAATAAGCTCCTAATACTGTCTTTACATTTACATTTTGCCTGTTTCGTAGGGGCTCCGTCTGTGTTCTCCAGTTACCTCTGTCACAAATGTGTGTGTGTGTGTGTGTGTGTGTGAGAATGGACCCCTGCTCTGGGTGGGCATCCTGTCTAGAGATAAATAAATGAAACAATACAACCTATCGAGCAGCAGCTGGTAGATGATTACACAACCTAAAGAGCATTAAACTTCTTGGATCCCGCAACCAATGGTGATCTATTTCATTAACTGCAAGAAAACCACACTAGCATGTCCAAACTCACATACCATACCCATACCGATCATTTTACCCAACTAATCAATAAAGTTGTGTGGATATAACTCTCTGAGCCTTTACACTCTAACAGGAGTCACCTGTCTTCAAGGACTATCATGACAACATACAACCACAGCAGGAGCTCTGGATCCAGCCGGACAACAGCTTCATGACTGACAGATCTACAGAAAGCTTTTGTAGACAATACATTAAAGAGCATGGAGCTTGCAGAAATGCAGAGACAGATAATAGAGGAAGGAAAAGTCACAAGAACAGACAAAACGTTCACTCTATTAGATCTATCAGCTTGGATTCAGTTAAAGTTTTAAGCTAAGCCCATTGCTAGCATTGCATGAACATCTTCAGCTCTGCTACCTCCAGCTCCACCTCCTGTCTTTTACTCAATGCCACTGTCTCTAAACCATACAACATCGCAGGTCTCACCACAGTCCTATAAACTTTCCCTTTCACTCTTGCAGATACCCTACTATCACAAATCACTCTTTTCTTCACTTATCTAACACACTCTCCATTACTTTGCACTGTTGACCCCAAGTACCTGAACACCTCCACCATCTCCACCTCTTCTCCCTGCATTAAGTGCATGCAAAGCAAAGTAAGGTAGACATGGTAGAGTAAATGTTCATGCAGCATGAGCATCAAGCCTCATGGATGATGGAAGAAACGGATACACAGTATGAATGAAGTTAAGAAATGCCAGCAAGCAGCCCCACCTCTCCACCCACTGCTAGTGAGAATGTACAGATTGGGCTGAACAGAGTATAGGCATAAGAATGTAACACTGATAGTAGAAGCATAAATAATGTCTAACTCTAGTAATCTCTTTTTAACATGAATTAAATTGGTATTTTTTTTTTGTTTAATACCTTTACACATAACTGATGTACAAGATAAAATATTAACAGCATATTTTTTATAAAACTTGTAATTTGAGAGGGTTGAGATGCAAAGGCTGCCACTCAGCAGAAGTTAAAGGTAAAATGTTAATGTCGCTACTGCGTTTCAGGAGGTGGAAAGGGGGCAGGGGAGGTGCTCACTTTGTCAAAGGTGGCAAATAGGTCAGGCTCGCGTGGGACTTGGGAGGGGGAAGAGGAAGCGAAAGGGTCTGGCACAGAGTCTTTAGCAGGGAGAGAGGAAAACTCCCCCATTCCACGTCTCTGAAATGAGTCTGATGATTCTGATCTGCAGAGGTTCGACCGCTTACCCGTAAAACACCACACACACACACACGTTCTCAACGAGAAAAACCTTAATATCACAAAATTAAACTCTTACAATTTTATACAACAATTTTTTTTTCATATAACGCATTGGATGAATAAGGTTCACTTTGACTATGCAACATCATCTTTTTTCAGCTTCGCCCATTAGGGGTCACCACAGCGGATCATCCGTCTCCATATTCCAACATTCCAGATTTGCCTGTTCGTGTTGTTCCATCTGGAGGGCCTGTTGCAATATGTACCTCTCTTTCCTTGATGCTCAAAGGTTCTGCCAGTAGGTTACACCTTCCTAATGACAAGCAGCAGTGTTTCTTTACCACAGTGGGTTTTCCCCACTTTGATCTTCAAAGCATGTGGAGAAATTGTGGCAAATTGTAACATTGCCATATATTCCTAAAATAATTGTGACACGATCGAAGCTGGACCAGTATGCACTTGAACTACTTGAGAGGCATACTGTCAGGGTAAATGGCATAATAAGATACACTACACCTTTTCTTCAAAGAAAGGATAGTCCTTGTCTACAAGCAATCTGCATGTCTTCCACTACTTCGAAAGTACAGAGCGACAGATCGCGAATGACCATGAAATAACCCAGATCTTTTGTCAAGAGGTACAAAGGCTGGATATAACAGGTTATGTGAAAAGATTGACATGTGAGGTAGCAGATTATTATACTGAATCATGGTACATCCCTCATCACTTAACTGCTCATATAAATACAGAGGACAAGTTCTGAATTATTGCATTATTCCTGGTCCTATTCTGGGTCCATCCCTTCTGGGTGTACTGAGCACATGGTTGCTATCAGTGGAGACATTAAAGCAATGTTTAATCCGATTCAGCTTTAGCTACAAGATCGTTCATTGTTATGCTTCATCTGGAGAGACATGAAAAGGGATGAAGAGCTGAGTATCTTAGAATGGCAGGTTCATCCCTTTGGGACTACCTGCAGTCCTTTTGTGCCACATATTCACTACAAAGGACCACAGTGGTTATGAGGAGGAACTCTCTACAGCAGGCATTTTATGTAGATAAATGCTTGCAAAGTTTTTACTCTGCAGATAAAGCCCGTAATCTAATTGACAGAATGCGCAGTCTGCTTCTTTGGGTGGATTTGATATCTGGCAGTGGGCTACTGATGTACCCTCTGTTGTAGAACACCTCCCAATTGAGGCCAGAGCAACCAGCACAGAACTGTGGCTTCCGGAGCAAAATTCAGACCTACAAGAGCCAGCTCTGGGACTTCGTTGGAATTGTCTTACTGACCGTCTTGAAAACAAACATCGTCGAGATGATTACACTGAACCTACACTGTGAAATGTGTACATGGTACTGGCTGCCCCGTATGGAACTGCTGAAAAAACGACTGCACTAGACACTATATCTGCCAAACTTCACGCGTTAAAACAAGCTCAGATAAACAGCTTTCCAGCTTTTGCTTACCAAAATAATTAATACAGTATTTAGACTTTCCAATCCACTGCAGCTGCAATGTAGGAAAGCCTTTCCCTTTAATTGTAATTCCATGCTTTACCACTAGAGGGACATTCACAATGAAGTCAGGATAAGTTATCTCTATTACGCTCTCGGCCGTGTGCTTAAAAGGCCAGAAGATCGAGGAGCAGCTGATAGAAGATTACACACTGATAAGCTTGTAACATCTCGAATCCCGCAACCAACTGCGATCTATTTTATTCACTGCAAGGAAACCACACTGGCGCGTCCACACTCACTCTTATACATACCATACCCATATACGTCTATACCTACCTAATCACTCAGTGACGTAATAGAAAACCAACTACTCAGTAAAGTTGTGTGGATATAACTCTCTGAGCTTTTACTCTCTAACAGGAGTCACCTGTCTTCAAGGACGATCAAAACCTTTCCGAACTACGCTTCTTTATACAGATCCTGATCTGATCCAGTGCAGAAGTTCAGCTGATCCAGCTCCGGGTTTTCCGACTGTCTTTATTGGCCTCATCGTCTCTCGCAGAGTGCAGGATGGACTAGTGGGAACAGAAACATTATGGCTGCCAATCTTTCCTTGACTCAGGTAATTATGGATTTCCAAATCAAAAGTAACATTTCGTTTCTACATTTGTTGAAAGGGATCGTCGTAAACACATGTTTAAGTTGTCGCGGGTAAATAAGTTTTGGAGTTGGAGGTGCTCGTGGTGTCTGTGAGGTTGTGGCTGGTTACAGTCAGTTGCTTGGGGAAAAGTTTGTAGCTTAGCCTTCAGTCTAATCTTAGAGAAAAGGGCGTTGCTAGTTTGTGTCACTTTTGAAACGGCTGTTTGCCTTGACCTTATTTATACGCTTGTGCAACAGCACTTTACATTAATTTCACGTCTGAAATCCTGACTTTTAACATTGTACCCGAGCACGGAAACCGGTTTATCGTTGTAGAAGTGAAGAGTGTAACTGTAGCAGCACAAGCGGTTTTGTGTTCATTACACCCGCGATGCAGCGGCTTAACACCACGATAAGTCCCAATGAAAAGATTTGCAGAGTGAAAATCATTTTAAGGCAATGTTTCAAACTTTTCGTGTTCATTGGTAAATAAGAGATCAGTGTTATTAACTCTGTTGCAAAGCACAGATTCCGTGGTGAAAAGAGAGATTTTGAATGTACAGCCAGGAGGAAGTGCGGCTCTTAGTCCTGGCTTGATTTCGAGCTCGTCCGCTTTCTAGTGTCCACAACCAAAAATAAAAACTTTTCTAACTGTCAGTATATTAGAAATTGAATGAAATGTGTTTCTTTGTTTTCTTTGTTTTCTTTGTCTGGTAGACTTTCCACTAAACAAATGTGACTCGTGTTTTTTGTGTAGTCCAACTGACTAGCAAGCTAGCGCGTTTACCCCCAGGATGCTAGTCAACACATGCTAACCTCTATCACTTAATTCAAAAAAAAAAAAAAAAGTTTTAAGACAATTGCATTTCTGACGTGTTTCAAATACATGCCAAGTGCCTTCTAAAGTTATTTGTAGTTTCAGCTATGCACAGTTTCTAACTTAAGGTTATAGTGCTCATTAGAAGTTGAACTTGCCTGCAGGGAACTGAATATATAATTGAAGTGTATTTATTTGTATATGCATTGACAGGTGGCACATTAAAGGGGAAATAAAGCCCACCAGGTGTTTGCCCTCCAGAACCGCTTTACTGCTTTTTTTTGTGCATGTTTTGTGCGTGTGTATGGGGTGGTAGTTCAATTGAGTGAATTTTGGTTGATGTTAAAGGCCATGGCATCTGATCATGGCATCATTTTCTTAACTGCTTGATAATGTCATGCAGGTCAGTTGTTAGGAAATATCCCCTCTGATTATGTTTCAGCATTTATTTATTTATGGTTCACCTTTAATTTGTCAACCGTGCATTGTATGTCATATTTACTCAGATTTCAGGAAAAGAGGATGTCATGCGAAAACATTTTTTTGTTTTGTTATATTTCTCTCTCTCTATTTACTGATTTCATTTAGTATGCTGGCTACTCTCCTGAGTATATTTAGTTTCTTTGGAATAAATGCTGTTAAGGTAGCGCAACAATTATAACTTTAGGGCTGTACGCTGGGCGAAATGAAGTAATATATTGCTAGTGGATTTCCTTGCGTGGTTATGTACGTGTTTTTTTTTTTTTTGACTAGATATGCAGTAACTGAAATAAAGATTATATAAAAACAGTCGCAGGTCCATTTTAATCAGTTAGACTGTATAACGTATTCTTGAAAGGTTCTGCTTTTTTTTTTTTTACAGAAAGAAAATGGTTGTCCTTTTTTTTTTTTCTTTTTTCTTTTCAAAATGCTCTCTGCCAGAAACACTTTTGCATGCATCAGTAAGCTCTTAAAGAGAAACTGAACTTCCGAAATCAACAGCTGTGATTCTGTTCAGATGTCAGTCAGTGAAGATCTTTGTAAGAAAGCGATGCAGTGCAGAATGTTAGCATCTCTATCTGACTGTGCTTAGGAGCTATGTGAGGGGTCACAACTACTTGACTTAGTTGTCTAGTGTTTGCAAAGTTATGAATAGTGCCTGTTTTTCATGATTGAACGTAGTCTTTTTTTTTTTTATTTTAATTTAATTATATTTTATCTCATTTACAAATTATGTATTTTCAAATCTGGTTTCATCCAACAGTGTTTCAATTTCCCCATCACCAAACAACTGTTATTAGCTTGCTTTATTTTTTTTATTAAATGAGAAATAAATATAATAGCTGTGAAATTATAGGCTGTTTGGGAAGGAAAATAAATGGCCACTTTGATAATTAGCATTTTAGCATTCTATATTATTCCCCTTAAGGTAAGAAGTCAATAATGTCATCTGACTAACAGGATTCCCATTTTTGCCATATTCAGCTGATGACTGATCACTGTGTGCTCACATTTGTAATAAAAGCTTTCTTTAGTTACCTTTTGTGAGTTTAGTTTTAGAAACACTTTCGAAAAGCACATGACTTTCACAGATACAACACTGTGTGTGTGTGTGTGTGTATATACGATTTAACATCTTAACCTTTTTAAACATCACATCCTGTATTTGAAAAGCAATTAATTTTTTTTTTTAAATGCCTTCTTATTTATGTCTGTAGACCAGAACACTTGTGCAAATAAATAAAGTATGCAAAACAGTTTAGTTGAAATCTTTGTTTTCTTAAAAAGAGGTGTTCAGGCTTGTCCTAGGAAGAAAGATTTCTTAATGGTCTGTATTTCAGACACAGTGGTTTTTGATGGGTTTTTCCCATGCCAACCACTCTGTATAATGCAAATATATACAAGGCAGTCTCTTAATAATAGTAAGCTGAAGTGTTTGTCCAGGTCTTATAGACACCAGTTTGGTGAAAAATCTTTCACTTTCATCAAATGTAGAATTAATTTTGCTAGAAAAATTCAATAATTCTAATAATTAAATCATGCTGATTAATCCATTATGATAAAATATGCTATAGTTAAGATGTACCAACCTATTACTCTGTGTTTCACAATAATAGACAACTGTTATTGATGTTATTTTGATGTAAACAAAATACAGGTTAATTAGTTCTGGGAACAAAAATCAGATGTTGCATATCTGTATGTTACATGTTTTCCCTTGGTAAACATTTTTTGTGTCGACATTTTGCATTGAATGTATTAGAAAGTGGCCACAAATATATTAACATTAAAATTAATGAAATGTTTAATATAAAATATTAAAAAGAATAAAACAGATATTACTATTGATTATGGGCAAAGTTTTCTGATTCAAGCTGTTGAATCATTAGTTTGTTCAAAAGGATGTGCTGTGATTTAATTTAAATATAAAATGCAAATTTGCTTTTAGAAAAATGTTTGTCTGTGATGTTGATTTTCGTTTTCCATATCAAGAGGTTCTACAGCAGGGGATTGGTTTGTGTGAGCTCATTTTAAACCGCTGGAAAAAAAAAAAAATACACCCATACATTCTCAGCTGGTTGCCAGATGTCCTTCCTTTCTGTGTATCCTGTATCCTGCCTGTCTTTCTGACACCAATCAAAATGATGTAATAGTTTATATATATATTTTAGGATTATGTCTGCTATGATGTTCTGTAAGAAGCAAACATTTCTTATTGCATTATTGATAATCATTTTCCCCTCTCTTTTTTTTTTTTTTTTTTCTCCAGCTTTCGAGTGGGAACCCCGTGTATGACAAGTATTATCGACAAGTAAGCTTGATCTTTTTATTTACAATGGGTCACATTTACCACAATGAATACAAGCACATTTTGTTTGTATGTGTGGTTTTATGCAGGCAATTTAGTATCCATGAACAAATGCCATAAATACTGAAACACATTGTATCCTACTCATTCTCCTAACTGTGTATACATGTTCATGTAAAAAGATGGGTGTACTTTTATTTGCACTTGATGGGAATATCATTTTAATTTTATTGTGACTAACGGAAGGGACTTACCAGGACTAAGAATGCAGTTGAGAACATTTTCTGGAAAAGAAATGGACAAAGCAAGCCAACACAAATCCATAAATTACGACGAATAAAATGAATCACTGAGATGTAACAAAAGATTTCATCATGTACACGGAAGACAGGCCAGTCTGTCTGCTCATAGCCTTAAACCATAACAAATGCCTCAACTGTCAGAAGATGAAGTGCTCACTTGTGTTTTACACTGTATATTGTAAAATATTTTTATAGGCATAGCAGTGTGTCAAATTAACTTCCACTTTTGCAGTTCAGCTTTTACCAGCTGTCTATCTGCTGGAGAGTTTTTGATGTATTTATGAGCATAGCTACATGCAGATTAGCTGTGGTGGGAACATAGTTAGCACTTTGCAGTTGGTCAGTATACCGTGAGATTCATTTACATACAGCTTGTATTTTATATATATATATATATATATATATATATATATATATATATGTGTGTGTGTATGTATATATGTATGTTAAATATGTTTCTATATCGTTTTACAACAAAAGAATGAAATGCCTGTAGTAAGAGAGGGATCCACAGATCGTGTACATATCGAACAGCTCTTTGAACCTATCCTTTCTGTAACATTGTCTCTGTAATAAGATGCCTCGCTGAATCAATAATTCATTGAATAAATGATGACCTGTGGTCATGCTATGGCTCAGACTGCTAAATGAGAATGAGACAGCAGGGAGCATAGACTCATCCTAGAAAGGATTTCCTTGAACCGATCTCTGCATCCTATTTAAACAGAGATTTTTCAGGCAAATGCATGCCATTCTTAACATGACAGATAATAGAACAAGACACATATATTGGCCTATACACTGACTTTATATTGCAGGTCTGGTGGAATACAGTACTGTACATTTCACATGCCCATGCCAATCTTTACACACTCATTTCTCTATTGAGAAATTGAGTTGGGTCTAGTAAAGCCTTTAACAACTGTAGCTGTCAAATGAATGTGAATTGAGATGTCAAATATTGTTAGATTCTATAACAGGTTATAAAAGCATGAGGGACGAAGGGTTGCATAGATCTGTGCCTTAATGATTTGCAGTATTGTTATTCAGTAATTGTGTAGTTTGTTCATTTCAGCTTTGTGTTACATTTTTCTGGCCCAGACATTAGCACTGTTAAGTAAGAATAGTGACATACATAGCGTTATGAGTGTGCTGGGTTGATGATGATGCCTGGATGTGTTAGAGATGGACTACTGAAATATTATTATTTAATTTTTTTATTTTTTTTTTAAAGCCTTCTGCTGATGAAAGTACAGTTATAAGATGACATCCCTCTTCTGAACTATGTCTGTGTTTGTGTGCAGGTCGATCCATCTGGCACTGGCCGAGTAGCAGCCGCTGATGCGGCCTTGTTCTTGAAAAGGTCTGGTCTTTCAGACCTGGTCCTTGGCAAGGTAATTGTACACTGCACGCATATAAACCACTTTAAGCTATTAGGCAATGTCTTGTGGGACATGAAGGCTAATATATTGATGCAAACATGCCTAGATATAGCAAAATTGTTGCTCCAAGGACACTTCATCAGTATGTGCTCTAAGGTCACACACTTATTTTCTATTTGTAGTATAATGCATGTAGAAAATCAGTCATTCTCATTCCAGCTTTTCACCATGAAAGTGGATGGTATGTGTCTGTTATTCTAATATAAGAAAAGTACACCCTCTCTTCCTTTATTTAATTAGGGCACAACATTAGTAAATAGGTAATTCTCACCAAATGATATAGCAAATAACTTCAATTGACGACAAAAAAAAATTTATGTAGTCATATTTTTCCAAAGAGCAAACCACCATTTGAAACCAGGTATAAAAATGAAATACACTTCCAAAATTAATAAGGAAGTATTTAGCAAGTGCTACTAAATAGTTTATGGGTTAATGCGATGTCTATTGTTAAAACTGCTATACGAATGAAATTGAATTTTAATAAACAGGATTAGAAAGGATTAAAAAGCAGAACCAATTGGCAGTTTAGAGTCCTGGAGTACTCAAATGCATGTCTACATCATGCCAAGAAGAAAGTACATCAGCCATGACCACACAGAAGCACAAATTACTGTAGTAAAACTTTTATTTTTTATTGTAATTCCATGCTTCACCATTAGAAAATCTACAGTGAACTCAAGTTGTCTCACAGAGCAGACTGCTGTCAAGGACTTTTAGAACCTTTCCAAACCTTTACCATTCTACAGTAAGCGCAATCAAGACAGTTGCCAGTCTTCCCAGTGAATTATTTTCTCCAAGCAAAATATGGTAGCAAGGTTTTGAACTAAATTGACCAAGATAGAGATGCTTGAACATTATGCTTAGCTTTTTGGCAAAAATAAATGATTGTCTGTTTACTTTTGGTTTTCTTTTCCAGATATGGGACTTGGCAGATTCAGAACGCAAAGGCTTTCTGAACAAACAGGTACAGGCTTTCTGAACAAACTCTCTCTTTCTCTTTGATCTGTTGCTGTGAGAAAGACTTTAACAATGTGTATACTAAAGTATGTTTTTATATACGTTGTCTTTTTAGCAATTTTTCTTCGCACTGCGATTAGTGGCTTGTGCACAGAATGACCTTGAGGTTGCCCTCAAAAGTCTTGCCGTGGCTGTGCCTTCACCAGTGTTTGTAAGTCAAAGCTTTGTTTCTAGTGGATTTGCTTGTAATTTTGCTGACATTGCAGAAATTATATCCTTTTTCACAGGACTGCAACCTGTATATGTTCGGTAAGATTTCCTGACTCTTAATTATTTATTTTTTTTTGCTAGCATGAAACAACCAGTCCTCTTCACCCAGCAGGCATGACCATTGACAGTCCATGGGCGGTCAAGGTAAGATCTGATCCAAGCTGTTAAAATTTATATAGCTCATATTTTAAAATATTTAAAATTGATTTAGCTCATAATTAATATATATATATTTTTTTTTCTGTGTGTGTTGGTGTACGTACGAATGTTTGCGGTATAGCCAGAGGAGAAGCTGAAATTTGATGCCATTTTTGAGAGTCTCATGCCAGTGGGTGGCCTGCTCACAGGTGACAAGGTCAAACCAGTGCTGCTGAACTCCAAGCTTCCTGTAGATGTGCTGGGCAGAGTAAGCCGCAATCATTTACTGAATTCATGCTTTTGTTTTGCTAAGGTTCACACAAGCTTACATTTCTCCCTCTAAATGTGGAAGATGCATGTGCGACTTTAGCCTCCAGGGGGCGTTATTTACCAGCAATGTATCCTGATTTCTGCTCATCACTTGAGTTTGCTTGTTTTTGTTCTAAAAGTTCAGACCTGGTTATGACAAACTTACTTAAATCTCTGTTGCAGGTTTGGGAGCTTAGTGATATAGACAGAGATGGAATGCTGGATAAAGACGAGTTTGCAGTGGTAGGTCCTGTGTTAACTTTTACATACCTGTTCTTTGTGTACGTACTTAAAGGAAAAACTTCTCACCCTTAATTAATATGAACATTGGTTAAATATGATCTTGTAGTTTTTAACAGTCGTTTAATCGTATGAGCTTTCTGTAATGGCTTTCCATTTGATTATTCAATGGTTATTATATTGTTGGCTTTAATGATTCTTTTATTTGTAGGCTATGTATTTGGTGTATAGAGCACTTGAGAATGAACCTGTTCCCATGGTTCTGCCCCCACCACTAATTCCACCATCGAAAAGGAAAAAAGTCAATTCGCCCCCTGTCATGCCCCTTCTTCTGTCACCTCCACCAATCAAAGAACGGAGTTCTACTCACTCTGCCGCCCAGACATTACCCGCTAAACCCACACCTCCACAGGTCAGCAGTCCTATAATAACTTTCAAGATGAACATCATTTTAAATTAAGAATAGAATAATGGAAAAAAGGATAGTAATATTTGCTCTTTAATATTCTCTCTTTCATTGTCCTTTCTGTGTGATTCCAGTGGGTTGTGTCTCCTGGCGATAAGGCTAAATATGATGAATTGTTCATTAAGACTGACAGTGATATGGATGGGTTAGTGTCTGGGCCAGAGGTGAGGGACATCTTTTTAAAGACAGGACTGCCCTCTGGTACTCTTGCTCGCATATGGTGAGACCATTCACACAATATGACTCTTCATATTATTAAATGAACACACACTTTCTGATACACAGTGTTTGTGTTTTTTCCTATTCATGATTGAGTGAAAGAAGAGAAAAAATTGCCTTTTGAGACAATTTTGTTGAAATTGATTCTAATGTACAGTATGTGAGGTGATGTACCTTTCTGCATTAGATAAAAAAAAAAGAACATAGTTCAGTTATTGTTGCGCACTGTTTTAATACTTGTATAAAATGCATGTTTGCTGGACAATTCTTTTAGGAATCAGGCACAGACAGTAGTAAGGGAGCTGGGAAGGCATCAAATGCAATAGATGCCAATTAAAATCTGTCAGTGTTCGAACAACAGGCGATTTAAACACCTAGTGTTGATCAGGAAAGTATAAATACTGCTGCTATACAGTCACTCCGTTAAGTAGCAGCAGGGACCCTCCTGGGACGTATACAATAAACTGGTTAATGTTGCAACCCATTTCATTTGTATTGTCTGTGTTATGTTCTCATCTGCTGTAGTTGTATGTTTTTAAAGCATCGTGTAGATGTGATGTTTGGGTTATCCTCATAACCATTTGCAATTCATGCTCTTTGCATCGAACAGGGAGCTATGCGACATCGGAGACATCGGGAAACTGACCAGAGAGCAGTTTGCTTTGGCTCTCTATTTGATCAATCAGAAGCTCTCCAAAGGCATTGACCCACCCCAAGCTCTTACTCCAGAGATGATCCCTCCATCTGATAAGCTATCACGGCAGGTGAGAACACCCCCCCCACCCCATTCATTTGCTTTAACAATGTAATAATTTTTTATATTTAATCAGCTAAAAGATGAAATCAGGATGTAATTGTTTTACCAGTGCACAAAGACAATCAATAACAATTTTTCTAATTGCGTTATCTTTTATATGATTCTTTTTTTTTTTAAGCTTTCTGCTTTGTCTGTTTGCTTTTCTTTCTCATACTGTTAAGACACTTTCAACGATCTTGTGTTTGGCTGTTAGTTTAGCCTCATACAGGATCCCATTTTGTCTTCTGCTTTACACGTTGGGTGTGTAGTGTAATTTTTGCATTGCAAAGCTCTTGTTTTACTGAATATCTAGCTTTATAATGTGTGCAAAATCCTTCATATTAATGTGTACAAATTGCTTATTTAATTGTTTGTATATGTGACTTCCGTTAGCTTAAATATTATTCTCAATCATCTTTTCTCCTTATTAATTTTTTTTCTTTCTGATCTATGCAGAGTAATATCTTGTCATGTCAGGCTGCAGACTTCTCTGCCATTAAAGAATTGGACTCTCTCAGTAATGAGATAATGGACTTACAGAGGTGAGGAGTTTATGTTGTAATGCTGTGTGGATTGTGGATTCCATACGCTGGAATTGTGTGTTTTTAAACTGTTTCTGAATTGTAATTCTTCTAAAGGGGTCATTTTGGCTGTACCCAGTATTACCTTTGAATTTACTGCTTTGCTTAACCTCAACACTTTCAACATTTAGCTTTTAAAAGTACTGGTTTACTAAAGAGGTATTGTTGTGAAAGTCTCAAAATAGAAACGTTCCTATTTATCTTTCACGTAACCACTTGGTGAAGAGAGAAAATGGCTGGTTTCCTTTTTTATTTTACAGCCATTTTAGGGTGGGGTTTATGAGTGTTGTCATCCTGCTTTGAATATTCATTAGAATACCACACACTCCTATGAAATCCTGATCCCTGGCTGTGAGTGAAGGAATAAACAGTGAGGTGTTGTATTAAAGGCAAAATAAATTAGATTGCACACGTTCAGGGCGTTGACATGGCGTTCCAGGGAGCAACAAGTCTCCTGAGGGTCATGTACCACATGAGGGCTTGTGTGGAAGAGGAATACTAGCGAGGGATGCTCATTTGCACAAACATGCACTAAGGTGCAGTGTTTAGGTGTGGGTTAGGTAAAAGGTTTACTTTCTCTACTTCTCTTGTCTGAAACTACGAGGAGTGAGTGAGCAAGGCAACAAGAGAATTGGTGATCGGAATGGGAAGTGCTTTTGATGGCATGTAAAAGGACAATTTGGATAATTTGAGACACCGCAGAAGATGAACTGATTGAGGATTCTTAATCATGGACCCCACCAGCTAAAATGATGCATCTTGTTTGGGATTGCCTCAATTGTTCACGGCAGCAAGGCACTTCTGAAGAAAGGTAAACAACTCATCCTGCTTCTCCATTGCTGAGACTTCACATGCAGGAAACAGGCGTAATCTGCCTTGGAGACTGGAACACTGCACTGTTATTAACAAAATACATATGAGGATGTACTATATCTGTGTGTTATGTGTGTGGTTTATTGGGGGTTTGATGACTCTCATTGAATAAGATTTGTGATTCAGGTGTGTTCCAGGAGTGAGGAACTTTGCGTTGTCATTACAACTTCTTAGTTTAAATTTTTCATGAAAGAGAGGAGTTCCTAAAAAAAAAAAAAAAAAAAAAAAAAAAAAGAATAAAATCAATCCATGAGGAACTATCTTATTTATTATCTTTTAATTAAAACGTGTGCATTTAATCCTATTTTTAAACAATGGGAGAATGCTATAAGCCTGCCTGAAGAGTGCCCTCTCTCTCTCTCTCTCTCTCTCTCTCTCTCTCTCCCTCCCTCTCCCCCTCCTACTCTGACAGCCCCAGACAGCTCTCCGCTCATGTGCATTTCTGGCACCTTTCCCATCCAACCCTTATTATAAGCTCACTCTCAAAAGCTCTCTTTGGCAGCAGCAGACATGGCACAAGAAGGAGAGGCCGTCCATGCAGTGGCCACCTGGCTACCAGTGCAATCTCTTGCTGCAGTATTGAAATACTCTTGTTGGTGTTGGTCTTTCAGAGAAAAAAGCTCTGTGGAACAGGAGATCAGGGAGAAAGAAGAGAGCGTTCGACAGAGGACCACCGAGGTGCAGGTAAGGAGTGTTGGAGAGCAGATACAAGATATAATTTCATTTGTATTGCAACAACATTGTGTATAGATTTGTGTGAAGTGTGCTGTCGACACAAACATGCACTAGACTGATGCCTTCTTAACTGCAGAATGAGTACTGCTTGACTTCACTTTGTTTTACAGTGTGTGCGCGATTGTGTCTGAAAAGGAGTGGGTTTCAAATAACTTAAGGAATGTGCATGGGTGTTCTGCTTGATATAGCAGCAAGTCTTTTGTCTGTTTTCTCTTTCCATGGAAATTGTATTGTTTATGGAGGATTAAAAAAGCAAACTCTCAATTCATTTGTTTCCCTTTTATTAGGATTACGTTTTTGTTGTTTTTTTGTCGGTGTCTCAGTAGAGCTCTGCGTGTGCTCACATCAACAACAAAATAGGTAATGTAAATGCTAAGGCCAGAAGAGTGCTGGTTACAGAAGCATAGACATGAAGTTATGTCACTGCAGTGAGTAAAGATGTGTAGTGTAGTTCATGCTATTGAATATTACACCAATAGAGCATAACATTATGACGGGTGAGGTGAATAAGACTAATTATCTCTTCCTCATGGCACCTGTTAGTGGGTGGTATTTATTAGGCAACAAATAAACATTTTGTCCTCAAAGTTGATGTTAAAATAAATGGGCACGTGTAAGGATTTGAGCGAGTTTGACCAGGAACAAACTGATTTCTGGACGACTAGGTTAGAGCATCTCCAAAACTGCAGCTCTTGTGGGCTGTTCCTGGTCTGCGGTGGTCAGTGTCTATCAAAAGTGGTCCAAGGAAGGAACAGTGGTGAATCGGTGACAGGGTCATGGGTGGCCGAGGTTTATTGATGCACTTGGAGAGCGAAGGCTGGTCCCGATCCAACAGACGAGCTCCTGTAGCTCAATTTGCTGAAGAAGTTAATGCTGGATCTTATAGAAAATTGTCAGAATACACAGTTCATACGTTTGTTTTATATTGGGCTGCGTAGCTGCAATATTAGGCAGGTGGTCATAATGTTCTGCCTGATCAATGTATTTCATCATAAAAATCCCCAAACTTACTGATACCTGCTTGATTCTTTGATCCTCCATTAGAAGTCCTCCATTTTTAAAGTATCTATTTTTTTTAATTTATTTATTTTTATCTGCTTCTAGAAATTAAGGGGAAAAGAGCACACACTCCTCATTAAAGACTGGTGATATATATAACATTTTTTATGTCCCTTTGTGTTATTCTCACTAGTGTGATACTGTAGCTAGAGAATATTTCAGCTTCTAGATTAGATATTTCCTGCCTAGGTTTGTTTAGATTCATTCAGGGTTTACTCAACAGATATTGGCCTTTTATGTCAAACACCTCAACATGCAAGCACTTTGACTTTCTTTTTAGGTTGAAATATATATCGATGTATGGAGAATAAATTTAAAACTTATTTTATTGCCATTAGCATACACATCTTTAAATATAGAAAAATACATAATACGTCAAATATATTTGTCTCCATACATATTAGTTGAACCACAGTAGAAGAAAAAAACACATTGACACAAGCCAATGAAAGCTGGTTGTTAGCCTTAAGTTTAAGAATATCATGTATTCACTGTGCCTGTTCATGCTTTGAAAGGAAGACAAGGTTTTCAGGATGAGCGTGAGATCACCTTTCTGTCAATAGTTGACTCATACCCCTTTTTATCAGCAGTAGCTCTTTTGGTTTCTCATTGGTTAAGATTCTTGTTTCCTTGTGACTCGTTCTAAATTTTGGAGGTTATTATTATCATTGAAAGTTTGAGGTTTTTTAAAGCACAATGGCATTTGCTGTTGCATCACTGCTCTGTTGCATCACTGCACTGTTGAATCATTTCTTTTGCTTCAGTTTTGTCACGTTGTAATTTTTCGGGCCTATATTTTGTGTATGTGGTTAGGACCTGCAGGATGAAGTGCAGAAAGAGAGCGAGGAGTTGCGGAAGCTACAGGCAGAGCGACAGGAAGTGCAGGAAGCACTGGAGAAACTGGATGAACAAAAATTGTTCCTAGAGGAGCAGCTCCAGCTCATACGGCAGCAGTGCAGTCAGGAGAATCAGCTGGTGGGTGTGAAGGAGAGCACTAATGACTCAGCACTGACTGCTGTTTTTAGCTCATACATACGATTCAAATCACAAGTGTTTGCAGGACTGCAAATCCAGACATTAAAGTTGATCTTTATTATGGGGCCTTTACTATTGCATCTTTTTTTTGTTCAATATTTGTTCAAAATTATGTCTTCTGATTAGATCCAGTCTCTGCAAGCAGAACACTCTGAGCAGGAGCAGAGGATAGGTGACTATGAGGAAGAGCTGGTGAGGACACGAGAAGAGCTGCTTTGTCTCCAGGAACAGACGCGTACTCTAGGGGAGAAAGTGCGCTCAGCCCGTGCTCAGCTCTGCCCCCTACAGGACGCTGTTTCAGAATCTCACACACAGATTGCACAGGTTTGCTATCTCCCAACCAGATTTCCGTCTGTTTTTAGTATCTCTTATTTATTTATTCTTATTTTTTAATCTTATTGATTAGTCCACACTTAGTAGTTGTTTTTTTTCTTAAACATGAGTACAATATTCATTAGCTTTGCTAAAGAAAAAGTTTTACTTTATGTACAATTATTTATTTTATTAAACATTAAATATATATTTTGAGTTATTTTCAGTAAAAAAAAAAAAGTAAATAATGCTATTTAGTTGTCACCTGTCAGGTGAATGTCAAGTGAAATCAAAAAATATTTTTTAGCCATTGTTGTGCAATCATATTCTCTGCATTTTATTACAATATATTAAATTCTAATCTAATGTAAAGGTTTTTTGTTGGTTTTATTAACATTTTTAAAACTTACAGTATATATAAAATGTCAAAGCTCATGCCAAACTTCCCCTCTCTGTTTTCATCTTTCTCTGCTTGTTGCTTTGGGTTTGGCTTTATTTCCTCTCATATAAATTGCTCTTTTCCTTTTCAATCAAATTGTGTGCCTTGCATTTCTTTCTATTCATTGAATGTGGGGTTCGCTGTAGATGCAGGAACGACTGGCTGAGCTAAAGACAGAAGAGCGTGATGCCCAGCTTACACGCATTGTCTTAGTAGAGGAGCCTCCTCTTGTCAATGGAACAGTGCCCCCTGCTGAACAGTCCAAGCAATTGCAGTGGCTACAGCCAACAGAACAGGCAACAAAGAAACCAGAAGATGAGGAGGAAGAGGATGAGGAGGAAGATCTGACTCCCACGGAAGAGCCGCAGGAACTGAGAGTTACTGAAGAGCAGCTGGAGGAAGAATTGACAGAGCAGTCAAACAGTCCTAAAGATCTTAAAGTTGATCTTGTGGAAGACCTCTTCACAAACATGATGTCCACATCCTCCACTCTTAGTGCAGCCTGGCCTGATGATACGGTGAGGCATAATGGCTTATGCTTATTTTCCTTGTGTGGTATCAACCTAAAAACTGTACAGCAGAATATGAGGGAGTAAACTGTTTTGCTTTTGTGTTTACAGGAAGCTTCACCTGCTATACTGTGGGAGCCTAAAGAAGTGGAAACGAAACTGCAGACCAGCACCACAAAGGTTAGCTTAGTTAATAGTTAATCAGTAATAAAAAAAAAAATGCCTAACCTTCTATTAATTGATTTGATGAAGAGGTGACAGTTTGTGCTTAAGGACAGTTGGTCTATAGTCAGGAATTTAATACCCAAATCTGAAAATTGGCAATTTATAAATTTCCAGTTAATGATTAGGTTGAATGTTTGGATAATGTATAGGTGGAGTCTCCAGTTCCAGAACAAAAGGAGGAGCCCTCCCAACCCATAACTGCTCCCAGTCAGAACTCTGCCCCTGTTGTCGACTTCTTTCCACCTGATCCCTTTGTTGACAGTAAGACTCAGTTTGTTGCAGGCTTTACTACATAATCGGCTACAAACTTTTGATATTTCTTCCTGGGATTGTATAAAATTGATTATATTTCTCTGAAGGTGACCCTTTCAAGAGTGAAGACCCCTTTGCAAAAGGTGTTTCAGGTGAGCAGCAGCATATATCTGGGTTTTGATGCAGTGTTGTTGTTGTTTTTTTTATTTGTTTGATTTTTAGTGAAACAACACTAAATATTTGTTTTACTCTCCAGATCCCTTTGGTGGTGACCCTTTCAAAGATACAGACCCATTTGCCACTGACTCCTTCTTCAAACAGTCATTCTCAACCTCATTCGCCTCTGAAGATCCATTTGCTTCTTCCGACCCATTCAGCTCAAACACTGGATCTGCAGAACCGGACCTGTTCTCCGCCCACCTTAACAACACAGCGGCACCTGATCCGTTCCCGAAATCTAACACAGTGACAGCAGATCCATTTAGTTCTAGTAGTGGCAGTGCACCATTTGCTTCCAAAATGGATGATCTTGATGACTCTGACCCATTCAGCTCATCAGCCGGTGCGGGGAATGACCCGTTTGCTGGGTCAGAGCTGTCATCAGTGAGTTTATTTCTATCCGCTTTTTGGTTTTGTTTTATTATTTCTGGCATTTTCATTATAGTTTATTTTTAATTTAGGTCTCACTTTAATAATCTGGGTTTCCACCATCTTTGTTTAGAAGGAAGCACCAGCAGTTGCTAATGACCCATTTGCTCCAGGAGGAACAGTCGTAAACGCTGACTCGGACCCTGGTAAGAGCGAACAGACTTATTCCCAAATATCTGACGATTTCCATCCATATTATACATTAATCACATATATTTAATTTGAGGTACCATAATATCCCTAGTATTTACTTTTACTTCTGGTTTAGTCACTCAATTAAAAAAAAAAAAGAAAAGATGGCACTGATCACTCTGACCCATTCAGCTCATCAGCTAAGGCAGAGAATAACCCTTTTGCTGGGTCAAGGGTATGAAAAAGGTATATGTATAATGTTTTTGTGATCTGTGTGTATTTGTCTTTTAGATCCTTTTGCCACAGTATTTGGCACTGGTACTGAGACCTTTGTAGGAGGTTTTGCAGACTTTAAACATTTGGAAAAGGTAAATCTCACTGCTTTTCAGAAAATTGTGCTTAATTTACCTTAATGATCAAAATAAAAAGGTAGTTTTGTTTTTTTTCTTTCCACCAAATTATCAATGAAATAGTGACATGTTTATGTAGTAAAGTATGTAATGAAATATTAAGGTTGACATTTATTCTTGATTCTGTGTTGGTTTATGTGCCTTTCAGTCTAATGGTGCTGACCACTTTGCCACATCAAACACACACAGTAAGAATCTATTTAAGGAAGAAAACCAGTCAGATGTCCCTCCTGCATTACCACCCAAAACTGGCACACCTACTAGACCACCACCACCTCCACCAGGTCAGTCTTTTTCTTGTTCATTCTTTCTCTCTCACACACACACTTAATATTAGTAAATGTTATGTTGCATAGTCAATAGATATTGTGGTGAGAGTAGGGAGCAGGTTGAGAAGAGTCTGGAGAGGTGGAGGTATGTGCTGGAGAGAAGGGGAATGAAAGTCCGTTAGACAGAGTACATGTGTGTGAATGAGAGGGAGGGCAGTGGAGTGGTGTGGTTTCAGGGAGAAAAGGTGGAGGAGTTCAGGTACCTGGGGTCAACAGTGCAAAGTAATGGAGAGTGTTTTAGAGAAGTGAAGAAAAGAGTGCAGGCAGGGTGGAGTGGGTGGAGAAGAGTGACAGGAGTGATAGAAGAGTATCTGCAAAAGGGAAAGTTTATAGGACTGTGGTGAGACCTGCGATGTTGTATGGCATTGAGTAAAAGACAGGAGGTGGAGCTGTTGAGGTTTTCGTTGGGAGTGACGAGGATTGACTGGATTAAAAATGAGCTGAGGATGGAGCCACCAGGAAGGAGGAAATGAAGACCAAGGAGGAGGTTTATGGATGTGGTGAGGGAAGACATGCAGGTAGTCTGTTTCAAAGAGGCAGATGTAGAGACCAGGGGGTATGGAGACGGATGATCCGCTGTGGTGACCCCCGAATGGGAGAAGCCTAAAAAAAGATGATGATTCATCCAATGCGTTATATGGAAAAAAAAAAAGTTGTATAAAATTGTAAGAGTTTAATTTTCTGATATTAGGGTTTTTCTCTTTGAGAACGCATATATGTGTGTGTGCGTGCGTATGTGTGTGTGGTGTTTTACAGGTAAGCGGTCGAACCTCTGCCGATCAGAATCATCAGACTCATTTCAGAGACGTGGAATGGGGGAGTTTTCCTCTCTCCCTGCTAAAGACTCTGTGCCAGACCCTTTCGCTCCCTCTGCCCCCTCCCAAGTCCCGCGCGAGCCTGACCGATTTGCCACCTTTGACAAAGTGAGCACCTCCCCTGCCCCCTTTCCACCTCCTGAAACGCAGTAGCGACATTAACATTTTACCTTTAACTTCTGCTGAGTGGCAGCCTTTGCCTCTCAACCCTCTCAAATTACAAGTTTTATAAAAAAAAAATTATGCTGTTAATATTTTATCTTGTACATCAGTTATGTGTAAAGGTATTAAACATAAAAAAAATATACCTATTTAATTCATGTTAAAAAGAGATTACTAGAGTTAAAGACATTATTTATGCTTCTACTATCAGTGTTACATTCTTATGCCTATACTCTGTTCAGCCCAATCTGTACATTCTCACTAGCAGTGGGTGGAGAGGTGGGGCTGCTTGCTGGCATTTCTTAACTTCATTCATACTGTGTATCCGTTTCTTCCATCATCCATGAGGCTTGAGCTCATGCTGCATGAACATTTACTCTACCATGTCTACCTTACTTTGCTTTGCATGCACTTATCATCTTTTGTCCACCTATCTTGATTGTCTGCTTCCTCTAATATAAGCTTTTCTGTATGAGCTGTGATTAGCTCAGGTGGTTTCTGATTATGGAGTCAGACCCACTGCATCCCATGACTCCCAGCAAGCCCTTGGCACATGCTCTCAGCCTCCACCCTCTCTCTAAGGAAGGTCATGAGTTTCCAATATAACCTACAGAAAGTATGTACAATAAAATGTTTTATGAGGAGGTTAGTCATCATTATGGCTCCTTTTTGTGTTGTGTTTATTTCAGCATTTAATTATTTTTTTGCTTAGTCAACTTTTAGTTCCAATAAACAAATTTCACATTACGTTTTACTTCATTTATATGACGTATACTCTGTCATACTCTATTTAGAGTGCATAAAAAATGCATGGTCCGACTTTCCGAACTTCATTAAAGTTAAGTGTAACAGCATGCTCCTGGATATGGAGGTTTACTCGGTGGTGAGAGGTCAGGAATTGTGGCTGTCCTTGAGCTGGGAAGATGTCTGTCCTCTGTGATCAATCTAACTGCAAAAATCTGTTTTGTATGTTGTAACACTTTGTGGTGAAGTCATTAGTGTGCTCCATATAAACAATGTGCCTAAAGCTTATTTGGTGTATGTGTCGTCCATCTTTTTCTTTTATTGCTGCCTCCTATGTGCATGGACTGCATGCTCAGCATGGTTAATGTGTCGCCCTACATGATTAAACACTTCACGTGTTTTGAAATGATCATTGGTAGAATTTGTAGAATAAAAGTTACTTTTTATGGGTTAGAAGGTATTTGGTTATAAGGGGGAAATGTAAGGATATTAGGAGTCCGTTTGTAGGAAAAGGGATGGGACACAAAATAATTTTCAGGGAATTGTATACAAATCAATCATATTGCTAAAAATATTTTAATGGTTTTACAAACTAATTATTAATTAGGTTTAGAGGAAGTGCTCTGTTTAATTTAGCTCTGAAAAAAACATTGTACAACATGTGCACAGCACTAATCGCTTGCCACAGCTGGTCATTTTTGCATCTGGTTTTTGCATCTAATTGCGTCTACCACTGGAATTCGTCTTATAATATTTACCTACTGCATTTCATGAGGCCCAGTTTAACTCTGATCACTGTGAAAATGAATCAAATTTATCTACTGGCACAATTCATCAGATTAATTTTTGACCGTCTAAGCGTTCGTTAGATCCCTCTATTCAGCAACGGATTTTAGATTTGGTGTTGGAATTGGTGTTGATGCTCAAGTTTTGATACTGCAGTATTGAAGCCTCATAATAAGGATAAAAACACATTTATTAATTTTTTCATATTAAATGGTTTCCTGTTAGGGATTGAATTATTTTAGCTCATGCTTAACTTTTAGAATTTTATCCAAAATATGGTGAAATTTCTCCTGCCTATGATCTGTTCTCATCACCATCTACTCTATTATACATGACTACTACCAACATGATGACCGGTGATGAGAAATTATTTGTGAATTAATGACCAACATGGTTTGTTGTATCACCAGTATCAATTGACTGCCCTTTTGTTTGTTGGTAACATGACATTATTTTCGATTGCTTGATTGTGTGTGTGTGTGTGTCTGTGTGTGTGCATGTGTGTGGAGCAGTACCCTACAGAAGAGGACATGATCGAATGGGCAAAGAGGGAGAGTGAGCGTGAGGAGAGGGAGCGTGTGGCCCGACTCACCCAGCAGGAGCAGGAGGATCTGGAGCTGGCCATCGCGCTTAGCAAATCCGAACTTTCGTGACCTGAATCGCCCTCCAACCACAGTGCCGAGGAAGAAGAGGAAAGGTTGAAGGCCTAATTTTACGGGTGCTGGATTTAACAATCCCACTAGTTATAGTGCAATCCAAATCTCCCCTCTCAGTTTCTCATCCACTACCTGTCAGCACATCATCTCTCTCTCTCTCGCTCCATGTTGCCAGTGACTTTTCTGAAAACAGTGTGGGTTTGGAGGAGGATGCTGTAATGGTGAAGGACTAAACGCAACCTCTTGTGTTGTATTTTGAGTTGTTTTTTCTTTCTTTCTGGTGTTTAAAAATCAGTCATCTTTATATATTTCTTACATGATCAAACATTTGGCAATATGAAGTTTTACACACCTAAGAATTGACAGGTTTAATGTTAATTAGGAAGACCAGACCTTTAAACATTGTAGATTTCATCTGTGTGATGTGATGCTAAAATTGAGCAATGTGATGGTCAGGAGTGAAGTTTCCCTGGATATAAAAAAACTAAATTAAAGCTGAAAAGTTTATATTAAGTGACATGAGATGAAATCTGTCATGACACTAAAAAAAACAATTATGTTTTAATGGAAAGATAGATGATCACTAATGACACCAATGAACGTGTCTGTACTGGAGGCCTGGATTGAAGCTGGAACCCCTGATGGAGATCCTTGCAAACACCTGAATAACACTTTTTTAGGGCACCGTTATCTCAGTAGCTCCTGTGCCAGATGTTTGCTTCATATATGACATTGATGTCTTAAAGATGTCTTCAAAGTTGAAATAACCAGCTTTTGAGGGGTTTGATAGTCCTGTAGTTCTCCTAGCATATGAAAATTTCAGAACTACAATATATACATATCTGTTCATAAATTTGTATGAAAATGTGCATTCACAGATCATATCCTCCACGTATTCGCATAATATCTTTTGTGAGAAAGACACCACTGTTGTCAAAGGCGATAGGATACGAAACAGTATATGTGTATGTGTGTGTGTGTTTATGTATGTTTTTATATATATATATATATATATATATATATATATATATATATATATATATATAATAAAAAATAAATAAACAGTAAGTGGTTGCCAGTGCAACCTACTTTTGGGAAATGCCTTTTACATTTCTATTAACTTATCAATTTCTATAAACCTAAATAAACCTAAGTTGCTGAAGGCTAAAAGAAGAAATGTCTGTGCAATATGTCTAAGACTCGAATTAAAAAAAAGTTTTTCCATCTGGTATCAGGACGGCAATAAATCGACTTTTGAACCACTAAACATTTCTTAAAATTTTGCTTTAATGTTCTTATACAGTGTGTGTTGTGTTCATTGATTTTTCAATTGTTTGTATCTTTTAATTTGCATATTAAGGAATTATGAATGTCTCGTGATATTATTTTACTCAGTTAAAAACTGGTTTCTGTTCTGTAGCACTGGTTTGTATTAT
Source organism: Silurus meridionalis (assembly GCF_014805685.1). Taxonomy (NCBI): domain Eukaryota; kingdom Metazoa; phylum Chordata; class Actinopteri; order Siluriformes; family Siluridae; genus Silurus; species Silurus meridionalis. The sequence goes on from NC_060900.1 coordinate 17,949,384, forward strand.
AAACTGTACCCTCTGTGCCTGTCCTTTGAATTTGACCTCCAGGCCGTTGTCTACATTTTAACGTCTTAAGTAGCCTTAAGAAAATATCTAACCTTATTGTACAAAAATGCACTTCGTCACTAAGACTTTACATATGAAAGCATTGCTTATGGTGTTTGTATCAGGAAAAAAGCCCGTTTGGTTTATGATTATTCAATTGCCATTAGAGCAAACATGTCCTTTTGATTCAAATTTGTCTATTAAAGTAAGGTTTTATTTTTTTAATTTTTTTTTAAAGAACTTTGTTTTTAGCAAAGTTTAAATAAACCTCATACAGTTTTCTGACCAATACAACATTAGCCTCACACTTGCTACATGTTTTATGAGCATTGTGAACACAGCATTATACCCTTTAAACCAGATTTATGTATTGCTTTGGACATATTGCTTTAGCACTCTGTTTTAAAGAAAGATTTGGATTTCTGATTTTAACTGCTTCTCTGCATCCTGTTCCTGTTTAAAAAATAATAATAAATAAAAAATCTGTGCATTTGCTCATTTATGTATGTGTGTATAGGCTTTTAATCCTCCATGACCCAAAACCCACTTGTGTATTGTCATTTCAGACTTTTAAAACTGGCTTAATGTATTTTATTTTTTTAACTTTACAGAACATGTCCCATTTAACAAGGATATATGTTTGAATATGTTAAGTACCATGTAATTACTCTCTAAAAAAAAATAAATATGAACCTTTTAAACATTTTGGATGTTCCTTGCTGATCTTATGAATGTAAAGATGTTTAGTTTAAAAGAAATCTTCCTATAGATATCAGATCATTACTTTTATACAGCATTGTGGACATTTCGTTTTGGACATTTGCTGTAGGTGTTCTGCACTCACTTCAGAGTTCTTCTAAACGATCACCTTTATCCTCTGACAGAATGTTTCTAAATGAATTAAAGTTAGTCAATTCCAGTCCCCATTTACAGCGCATGATTGCTCACTGAATAAGAACGCATGCTATATCCTTTCCTGTCATTAGATCTCAAGCCAGTTGGATCTAAAGACAACAAAAAACCCACATCATAAAATATGTCGACTCTGTAGAAGTCAAGCATTCAGGGCTGTACAGTTCTTGAATTTAAAATGAATGGGTTAGATGACTCCTAACTAAATCTGATTACACCAGTTTTTTTCTATGTGAACTGCACCTTAATCCTATTGAATTTACACATTTCTATTTGACTTGCTAGTTTTTGATCGGTTGTTCTTGCTGACACTTTGACCAGATCCTGCATCTACATTTTAAGGTCCCCTGTAGAACACTTGCTTCTTTTTTTAAATGCATTTCCACCTTGTGCCCAGTGTTAATAAATAAAGTATTTCATTGTTGTACACAGAAATGACGCGTTAATCACTGCATATCCTCCATCATAGTATTAAAACCACCTGACAAAAAAAAAACCACTCTGACTGCTGAGTTAGGGGGTTCAAATCAAGTCAAGTTTATTTCTATAGTGCTTTACACAACAGACATTGTCTCAAAGCAGCTTTACAGAATTTAACAGTTAAGGTGAATAGTGTGTATTTATCCCTGATGAGCAGCCGTGGTGACTGTGGCAAGGAAAAACTCCCTTAGATGTTATGAGGAAGAAACTTTGAGAGGAACCAGATTTAAAAGGGGAACCATCCTCATTTGGGTGACATCAACATTATAGTCTTAAAACAATACAGAACACTGGAGAGTGAGAACTAATATGAGCACTGGAATATAAGATTATAAGTAATGTCCTTTCTACAGTCTTTTATCGTCATTTGTGGTTATAAAACTAGGAGCTACTGAGCAACTCATAAAATAGCTCAACATTTGCGATCATCACAGATCCAACACCAGCTTCTCCATGCCAGAGCCTTTAAACACTCAAGGAGGTCCAGACATTCAAGGAGGTTCAGACATTTGGTGCGTGTGCTTGGCTGAGGTTCACAAGACCTATAAAGTTTGCATTATAGTATTTGGCACCAGATCTGTAAAATCTTTAGGTTCTCCCATAGATTAGACTTGTTTGTCCAGCATGTCCTACAGCTGCTCAATCGGAATGAGATTGGGGTATTTGGAAACCACGTCAACACCATGAACTCTTTATCAAGTTCCTCAATCCGTTCCTGCACAATTTATTCAGGGTGCACTGCTAAAAAAAAAGACTACTACAATTCGGCAGTACCACTGCCAACAAGGACGGCCTGTGACACTGCTTAAGTAAATAGCATGTGCTAAAATAACATCCACGTTAATGCCAGGACCCAAGGTTTCCCAGCAGAGCATTGCCCAGAGCATCACACAAGCTTTGGGTCCCCATGAGCCTTTCACCAGTTTACCAGTTTCCTTTTTTAAGAAAATTTAGCTGTATAACTGCATGCTGGGAACACACCACTAAAACTGCCGAACTCTGACCAGTTGTCTAGCTATCACAATTTTTCCTACAAGAATATTGTGACTGTTCAGTTGCTGCTCAATATATCCCATCCATTGACAGTATACATTTAGCCTAGGGCCTCCAAATGTCTAGAACCGGCCCTGCTGATTCGTGTGTATTATTGGCAACCTTCAGGCAAATTGGCAGGAAGTATAGAGCTAGAATGAGATGCTTAAGCAAAGATTAGAATTTTCTAGAATGTACTAGAACTGTAGTAGAGAAAGAATGATCAGTTTAAAACAAACAGTCAGAGTAGCATGAGCAGATACAGCGTTCAGTGTAAATACTAAGGCAGAAGCTTATAGGACAGGTAAGTGGGAGGTCTTTAAGACCAGGGAAGAGACGCGGTGTTACATTCCAGAGCATTTATTGAAGGAGAGCGCGTGTTACTGTAGCCACACACGCACTTTTCCTTCAGAAGAGTGTGTGTGTTTACTGATTGCCTGCGTTTGGCTTCTTCTGAATGTTCAGCAGCCTGATCGTCTCCTGCCTCGTTCAACATCGGATTGAACCCGTGTTCCTTTTGGAATGAGTTTTTGGAGACGCAAAAAGAATGACAACAAAAAGTGAGTTTGGTGCTGCGTTCACTTGCTTTTGTGTTTCGTGCATTGATTAAAAAAAAAAAGATCCCATAGCTGTCATAGAATTGACTCACACAGAAAAACGAGAATTTGCAATCTAGGACTTTCCAGATCGTGAACTAACTCGAAATAACTGACTTGTGTTATAATAATAAAAATATCTATATGAGGTTTTGAGGGCTTGCACTGATTCAATTGTGATTAGTTTTCCCTATAACCAGAGTGCGCGCTCTAGATTTTGCGTGTATGGTATTACAGGATATTTGAGATGCTGTTTGGGGTCACCACCATCGCACCATTACAGGTCCTTACACTGTATTACGTGTAATCTGATTCAAACAGGGATATGATCCATATGACGAATTATACGCATGCACCAGACAGCTGATCTCTCATAGAGCTTTTCAATGAGGAAGTACATCCACATATGGAGATTAAGAAAGTTCCATGATACTTTACTTTCTGACACTCTTCCTTATAGTCAGTGGTGTCTGTATAAAAATGGTCACTTGTGTAGTTTTTATTTCCTACACCTAAAGGCTTTAAAATATCCAACCTACAAGATGCACAGCAGCAGAAATGCTCAGTCTGCTGAAAGAAATGTCTTCGACAGCTGTGGTGCTGTGTTTGGAAAAACCTGACTTCATTGTTGATTAGGCAAAATTGAAAACTTATTAGTGTTGCAATTTTAGGTTATTTTGTGTTGTGGTGTGTTCATGTAGCACTACCACTTTCAGAATGAGAAAGTTACTTGGTTTGTTGTGTCCATATTAAAATACAGAAAATGTCTTTAGTAAAACAAGACTAGGCTCTTTGGTTTACTCAGTCATGACATATAAAATGTGAGCAGAGAGAAATAGGAGGTCCAATGGGTCCAAAGCAAATTTAATTATATATTCTCATCTTTTCTGGAGTCTCAAACATCCCAACAGACATCAAATATAAATTATTTGATTTATTTTACTCTTGTAAAAAACTTATTTTTAAGTAAGTAAGATGCAGATACAGATGTGAACATGGTTATCATGATAACAGTGATAACAATGTTCACATCTGCACATGCATCTTATTGTTTATTGCTATTACTATTCTCTGTATACAAAGAGTTAAAAAAATTGATGTACACACACACACACACACACACACACACACACACACACACAAAAAAACATAAATTGGAAAAAAAACACTACATGAAAACCTTCAAGTATTTTAAACTATAGTTAAATTCAATTCAATTTCAGTTCAGTTAACAGTGGAAATTGTCACAAAGCAGTTTCACAGTAATAAACAGAAGTGGAAATCAATACATTTATTCATGTAAGTTTGCAAGGAGACTATATGAAGAAGACACATTGGAGACTATATGACGAAGACAAGTTGGAGACCATATGAAGAAGACAAGTTGGAGACTATATGAAGAAGACACGTTGGAGACTATATGAAGAAGACACCTTGAGATAAACCAGAGTCAACAGCAAACTGAGGTGATAATATATATGATCTAACACGCAGGATGTGCCAGAAGCCTGTCATCTCATGGAATAGAGATACTCAGATAGGGCTTCAAATTTATTTACCATACTTACTATATGTGTTACTCAAATATAGAATTGTGGTTTTCTAGCATATAATATGGGGAGTCTCTAACTAGATTTGCTCGTATAATTAAAATAACAGCAGACCGAGTTTTTTAGACATAGCTTAATCATATGATCATTATTAATGAACTAATACTTGTTTTTTTTCTTTACTTGAGAAATAAATTATTAATAGGTTTTTACTGACATGTAAGATGAAAACGCTTATGTGCTTTTAAGGAATGCAGTTGAAACGGATGAGGGACCTTGCTGCCTCACTTCTGCTCCAGAGTAAGTCTGTACCCATTAAATATATTATTTCAATATTAGAAGGTTTTTTTTGCGCTTTATGCTGATGTGTTTTACTACTTTCTAGGTCGCCAGTCATAGAGACTAATGGACTGGGTCCTGTCATTACAGACTTTAAGTAAGAGACTATTGTCTACTTTACTAAAATACAAAAAAAACCCAGCTTGTTCATCTCTTGTTCTGCATACTGAATGTGGGTTATGCTCTTATTCTGAGATTTCTCAAGAGGGGAATTCAGGTGAATTGGAGATATAGTGTTACTTACAACAATACTGTCCATTCAAGTGTTCTCTTAGCACTTTGGTCTGGTATTGGCTTTGCTAGGTCATCTAAACACTCTACTTGTTCTACAGTAGTTTGGAACTGCCAGACAATACAGATGACTTCAAAGACACTGAAACATCCACATCGTAAGTACCATTTTGGTTTTTATAGTTGGTTTATTACCAGATTGGTGCTTATCTACCTTAAAAATCTGGTTTGACTTTTTTTAAAATCACAATCAAAACTTGTAATTTATACAATTTGTAATTTAAATCTATCAATAATTAGTGTTAATAAGGGAATTGTCATTGTGCTTTGTCACATATTTACTAGTGTACAGTGACAGTGTCTCTTGTAGGCAGCATTTTGTTTACACACCAACAAAAGACTTTGTTTGTTTTTCAGTAATTGAGCTATTTTCAGGCTGGCTTTCACATTTGTATGTGACTCTATCCTAGCTTTTAGATTTCCCTCCTCCCATCTGTACATGCATCCAACCTCTTTTTCTCAGTTAATTTAATTTTGCATAGAAGATGTTCTTCTAATGTCCTATCACCAGTCATGACATGTCTGTTAATACTTGACTTGACTTGAAGAATGACCTGATTGTAAACAGGAAAATAGTTTTAAGACTCCAGAGAGAAGATCACTTTGGTAAGCCCTCCTCAATTAAATCTCTTTAATTTTATACTGCATTTTATATATTTTATAAATATATGTGAAGCCCTCTCCAGCAGTGGGTTGCAAAAATTGTGACCACCTTCAACCCAACTAACAATGTCCTATGTTAACATAATACTGATAGTGACTTTTCCTGTTTGGCATTTTAATATTTCATATTCTTATTTAGATTTTAGGCAGTACAGCTCTTAAAGTTTTGCCTTATAGGGATCAGATTATATTATTGGTATATAGTATAGTATCAGTATATAACCCAGCCGTAAGGGGTTGCACAAGCCAGTGCACTCTTAGTGCTGGTCCCAAGCCCGGATAAATGGGGAGGGTTCCATTAGGAATGGCATCCAGCGTAAAACTTGTGCCAAATCAAACATACGGATCACAAAACTGAATTTCATACTGGATTGGTCGAAGCCCGGGTTACCAACGACCGCCACAGGTATTGTTAGCCAACAGTCTACCGGTGGAAATTGGGCTACTGTTGACCAAAGGAGGAGAAGTAGAGGAGGAAGACGTCTACAGAGAGTGCAGGGAAAAGAGAAGGGTAGGTATGGTCTTAAGGAGAGGAATGTGGGCAGTTGGTGGTAGATTTTGCAAAAAGGATGGAAATGGCAGTGGTGAACACTTATTTTAAGAAGGAGGAGCATATAGTGACGTATAAGAGTGGAGAAAGGTGCACAGGTGGACTTTCTTCTATACAGGAAATGCAACCTGAAGGAGATGGAGACTGTAAGGTGTTGACAGTGTAGCTAGACAGTTTTGGATGGTGATCTTTGGAAAGAGGATGAAGAGTGGAAAGTTGGTTGTACCAGATGACATACAGGTAGAAGCATAGAGATGTTTAGGAGAGATGGCAGATGGAATGGAGGAGTGTGCTGGTACCAATTTTTTAAGAAAAAGGTAAATGTGCAGACCTGCAGTAACTACAGGGGAATAAAGTTGATCAGTCACACCATGAAATTATTAAAAAGAGTAGTGGAAGCCAGGCTGAGAGAAGAGGTGACCATTTGTGAGCAGCAGTATGATTTCATGCCAAGGAAGAACATTACAGCAATATTTGCTTTGAGGGTGTTGATGGAGAAGTATAGAGACGGTCAAAAGGAGTTGTATTGTGTGTTTCTGGATTCAGAGAAAGCGTGCCGAGAGAGGAGTTGTGGTATTGTATGAGGAAATCAGGTGTGGCAGAGAAGTATGTGAGGGTGGTGCAGGACATGTATGAGGACAGTGTGACAGCAGTGAAGTGTGCAGTAGGAATGACAGACTGGTTCAAGGTGGAGGTTAGACTGCACCAAGGATCGGCTCTAAGCCCTTTCCAGTTTGCAGTGGTGATAGACAGGTTGATAGACAAGGTCAGACAGGAGTCTCCATTGACTATGAAGAGCCTGGAGAGGTGGAGGTATGTACTTCAGAGAAGTTAAATGAAAGTCAGTAGGAGTAAGACAGAGTACATTTGTGTGAATGAGAGGGAGGGCAGTGGAGTGGTGCGGTTGCAGGGAGAAGAGGTGGTGAAGGTGGATGAGTTCAGGTACCTTGGGTCAACAGTTCAAAGTAATGAAGAGCGTGTTTGAGAAGTGAAGAAAAGAGTGTGGGCAGGGTGGAGTAGGTGAAGAAGAGTGGCAGGAGTGATTTGTGATGAGACTGTGTTAACCTGCTATGCTGTATGGTCTAGTGACAGTGGAATTGACTAAAAGACAGGAGGTGGAGCTGGAGGTAGCAGAGCTAAAGATGTTGAGGTTTTCGTTGGGAGTGACAAGGATGAACAGAATTAGAAATTAGTTTATTAGAGCGACAGCACATGTAGGACGTTTTGGAGACAAAGTGAGAGAGGTGCGATTTTGTTTTGGACATGTACAGAGGAGGGACATGAGGTATATCGGTAGGAGAATGCTGAGGATGGAGCCACCAGGAAGGAAGAAAAGAGAAAGGCCAAGGAGGAGGTTTGTAGATGGTGGCGAAGGAAGACATGCAGGTAGTCGGTTTAAAAGAGGCAGATGTAGAGGACGGGGGGTATGGAGACGGTGGATCCTCTGTGGTGAAGCGGAGCAGCCGAAAGAAGAAGAAGAAGAAGAAGAAGAAGAAGAAGAAGTATAGTATCAGTATACACAGTCTCCTCTGAAGACATTTGAATTTGAGATCTGAGATTTGAGTACTGGAAATGCATACTCAGTTGGATTAGGTCTAGTGATTGACTTTGCTAGTTACACTTTTTCCCCTGTAAAGTAATTTATTGTCAGTGTGTTTTGGGTCATTTTCCTTATTGCATGATGAAGATCTTGCAGATATGATTGGATGTATGTTAATTTGCATTTTTTGAGAAAGTCAAAGTTTTCATTGATTTATCAGATGACCTGTAATATAGGATTGTTATATAAGATCGGTATATATAACATTGTACAATATAATTTGTATTTAGTATATAATATACATAATCTGTATACGTTATATATTATAGTATACACACATAGTATTTAGAGTATTATATATAATATAATAATAATATTATATATAATATTGTAGTATATAGTATACTATGTATACATTACAGCACACAGAACTGGTATATAGTATAGTAGAATCAGCAAATATGTGTTATATTACCAGTGTTGTCAATGTCATTATCTTTATCTTATATTCATGTCTATAAATATAACCAGGGCTCAACAACTAAGTCAAATTCCTTGTTAATGACATCACCCATTTATTGTTAATCTATTTATATTCACATGGGCTGATTTGACAGATACTGTACACTTATATAGTGTGACATGCTGGAATGTTTTGTTGTCTCCCTCAAAAATGAAACCCCATTGGAAATAGAGAAATTAGGCCTAATGTTGGTGTTCAGTGAAGAGATGGATGAAGAGTCTTTGTTTAAAAAAGACTAAGTTGTTTGGACAGCCTAGGGATGTTCATTCCATCATATGGGTGACAGGAGACAGAAGATTTTTGATGTTTGTCTTTTGTGTGGATCAGGTTGAGCATGCTAGAGTCTTGAAGAGAGTGCAGATAAATATCTTCAGGTAGGTGAGGGCTGGTCTGTTTCTGGCATCGTAGGCATATATCAGTGTTTTAAATCTGATGCAGGCAGGAACAGAAAGTATGTGAAGTAAAGTTGAGAAGATGAGAAACAATATTTTACTGACTAACTGAAAATATACATAAATGTATTTACTGCATGTAAACTCAGATAATTGCTGAAGTTATGATCATAGTTGTTATTTATTAAGATGTAACAGACAGTATCAATAGTATATCTAGTATATTTATATATAGTGTATATATATATATAATTATTTCTCTATGGTCCTAAATAATCACTGACACATTTGTTTCACTTGTTAAATAGAAAAGCATGTTATTGATGAGTGCTTGTTGTGCTTTATCACTCAGTGTGAGTGTTGGACACAGACAATGCCTCGGGGAAAAAACATCTCAGCCAGTTAGTCCACTTCATTCACCATGGCTCAGTTGACTGATTGTGTATGTGTCTGTCTGTGTGTGAATTGACCTGTAAATTTTCTCTGCTGTGTGTGACGTTAGTGGAAGGTGGATCAACAACCAAACACACCCCTTAAAATAAACAGGCCTTCTGACACACCAAGCCTGCCACTAATGCTGAATCTCTTTTGGTACATCTCTCCGCTTTTGTCAGTACCGATTCAGTTGATTAAGCATGATGAGACAGATTTCCCAACTGGCTGCTCAGCTAAGAAATATAGCTAAGGTACAACATTTTGAGTGTGTTCATTGTGTGGCTAATTATATATTTTTTTGCATAAAAAACAAAGCCATCTTGGTCTATGTGAGTAAATGTACATGATACTAGTTCACGATTGGTGGCGTACTATATTAACATACTATTAAGAACAATGCTTCTGAGTGGCACAAAAAGAAAAATGTTTGTTCTATGATTGGAAGATAGCCAGCTTCAGCATCTTGGATGGATGGGCCTCACTCATTCTCACTTACTCTCCCAGGTGGTAGCTGTTTGACAAGAGAGAAAGACAGCTATTGGTTGTTAATTGGCAAAAAACTGGAAAAAATTGGAAAAAAAAAATAAACAAAAAAGAATAATAATTTGTGTTTTGTAGTTCTGAAATAGTCTACATTAAAAACTACTGCCCCCTCTTGGTATGGAGTGTTGGTGGTGAAAGTGTGTGCATGTCAGCTTTCATCTGTAATCTTTACTGTACTTTTATGTGTAATGATGTGAGCTGACCATTTGTCTGTGTTAGTGATAGATTGTGTATTTTGACCAGAGTTTTTTTTTACACAAGTGTCACTTGAAGTTCGATGTAGTTGAGAAAGCAGTAATGTGTTAGAGGAACGCCTAATCATTTCTAGTAAATCTTTCACATACAGATGCGTTTCATTCTGAAATAGCTCTTCAGTTGTGCCCTTTTGGTGCAATGGCTTTGTTTGTCCTTTTTTCCCAGGCGTTAAAGCTTTGCATGCTATCTTTATTTCAAAAATACATGGAGGATGACTGAGGCTGGCTGTGTGCCATGTCGTGCTGTTCTTATGCGGTTTCTGCTGTATCCACATCACTGCAGTAAAACAGCACAGAGTCTCCCTTTCTTCCTCGCTCTTTCTCCCTCTCTCTCTCTCTCTCTTTCTCTCTCTCTCTCTCTCTCTCTCTCTCTCTCTCTCTCTTGCTTTCGCAGTCTCATCCATTCACTTTCAGTCTCCATATTTCTCAGTTGCTTTTTACTACGTCATTGAGTAGGCTGCAGATCAGGCATTTTAGTCCTGAGTCTCATGATGAACCACCCTGTGATAAGAGTGGCCCATATGAAGCCGAACCCAGTGGTCAGATTGTCACTTGACTGTGTAAAATCTATTTAATTAGCCAGGTTTATTATTTGGCCAGTGCCCTGAGGAAAAAGACTCCTCCTTTCCTCTGCTGCATTGACGAATTAGAAACCAGACTGCAATATGTGGCATGAGTGCAGTGCTGTGAGGAAGAACAGCAGATCTGCACTGTGTGTTTTTATGTGTGTTAGAAAGAGGAGGAGATGTTGGGTAGAGATAAAGAGAGAGAGAGAGAGAGATAGAGAGGACTGAGTAAATGTTGTGTTGCTCTATATGTGATAGTCATCCTGATCTAATTGAGGTCTGGATTCTCCCTATGCTTGTTCCTATTATAGAGAGTGAGAGAGAGTGTGTGTCTGTGAAAAAGTGAGTGAGAAAGAGAGAGAGAGAGAGAGAGAGAGAGAGAGAGAGAAAGAGAGAGAGGGAACGAGAGTTGAATCAAGTATGTATATGTGGTCGAGGTGAGGGAAGCTGCTGTTGGGAGTTCCTGAAGGGGCCTGATCTCAAACACACTGAATTATTCTTCTGCATTTGCTTTCTCATACTCTTCAGTGTCCTTTTTTTGTCTTACCTTTTTACAACCATTATTGTGCCAGATGAAAATGTCAAAGGGAGGAGATGCACTGACAAATGGGTAAGATTTGTAACACTGTTGATGGGATACTGTGTATGTGTGTTTGTACTGCACGAGTGTGAGATTGTGCATGAAAGTTCATGCTATGTTCGAAAGTGAGAGGCTGAAAAATGCTTTTGGGACCTTTTCTGTTAGATGCTCCGTCTAGCTTGTATTATTGCTGTGTCACTATATTGTACGTATACATAGGCTAATGTCTGACCTAGAATCTAGTCTACAATGGTCATACATTTTGTAACTACCTTGAAAATAATTTGCACTATGTGTATGTGCAAGTGAGAATCCATACTTCATGTCATTATATGCCACGCTGTTAGCTTGTGCGTGTTAGTTGTCCCAGTAATCAGTGCTCCGAAGGCTCCTTTGAGAAATCATCATGCAAAAACTGCTGACTTTAAAGATTTATGCAACATACACAGCATCTAACAGGCAGGATATATTTTAGATGAGTGTGTGTCCTGTTGATTTTCTCTTCTTTCTTTCACATGATCAGTACAGTATGATGCTGATTTGGACAAATGATATTGCCATTATAAAAATTCTTAGCACTGAAAGAGACCTCACTGTTTTAGTTGTTTTTTTGGGCCTAAGCTAGATATTTGAAGTAATTCATAATGAGCAACATTCAACCTTTTGTATCTAGTTATCTATACTATGTTGTAGTATGTTCTCCCAGCTACACTAATGCATTGAGGGATAGGGAAAGTTGCTCGGAGCTAGAAAGATTCAGAAGAAATCATAGCTTGTGAGTCACTCACTACTAATTACGCACAATAAGACTTAATAGCAATACAGAACTTCTTCTGTGGGGCTGAGGACCACCTGAGCCAATAAATATGTTGCAATTGTATAAGCAGAAAAAAACACAAAGACCGACTATGTCTGTTAGCTCTAGTGGATGGACATTGTCTCTATTGAGTTCCCCTCTTGCTTCTCAATTCCTGTGTGCAGAGAAGATCCATAAATGGTTATTACTGCAGGGATATCTCATAGGGAATATGCTATGTGATTGTAAAGAAAAGTATGTTTACTTCAGCTTATGAATGACCTGATGATACTCACACACACACACACACACACACACACACACACACACACACACACATATATATATATATATATATATATATATATATATATATATATATATATATATATATATATATATATATAATGGTACTAGCATGCTAGCATAAATTCTAGCACAAACTCAGGATTTAAAAATGTTGTTAAGCCAAAACTATGTTTCAATGGGTGTTTTAGTTGTTTTGTAAGCACAATGTTTTACCAGGAGGGTTTAAACAATTAAGATAAGGCTAGCAACATAGTCTTGCGTTTGCTTTTGCTAGATGATATGCTTTTATTATTCACCTGTACATTATGGTTAGCATTTGCAGCAAGCTAACGTGTGCCTTCATACTCAGTTCTCAAACATCTGTTGACCCCCTTATAAAAAAAAAAAAAACTAATTTACAATCTCAGCCAACTATGTAAAAGTAAATTGTACAAAATGGCTAAAAATGATTATAAAACATCAAGTGTATTTTTACTTTACCACATTATTTTTGTGTTCCCTCAAATGTATATTTTATTGGGTTACCCTCTTCTCAGTCAGAAATTTTAATGAGTGTCACTGGGTTCATGTGCATATAGAATTCAGACAAACAAGTGTTGGGTTTATGTAGGTTTATAGGGCAGGTACCAGAACTGGTTATGGTGTTTTTGGATAGATAATTTTGCTCACAAAACTATCCAAACATTTACGTTTACTTCTAAATGCCTGTATAAAAGACACCTTGATAAAGAATGCCTTACGAGTGATATTCTGTGGAACCACTCTGTGGCAAAGTCAGATTGGCTCTTTGTGTTAAAATAGGAGGTTCTTAAATTACGTTTATTGTCGACTCAAACAATAAATATAGGTTTGGCAGTTTCTCACATCAACCCATCAAAAAACTAATAACACAATACTCATAACCTAGACACTCTGCCTTTTAAAGGCCATGATTGATGCAGACTGAACAGCATCTGATCTAACAAAAAAATTGGGTAGTCATTAAGCTTTTTGATGTTTTTTGTACATCTTTGACTTTTGAACATCTTGGACCTCCATTATGCTGCAATATAATTTTTTTCTTAATACAGTCTATAGTACTGTCCTCCTTTTACACAAACTATCATACACTTGTGTCACAGAGTCACCTCTACATGGGAACATCTCAGCTCTAGTGTATATGAAGGCTATTTTGGTCTCTCTGCCATCATACTTATAAAAAAAAAAAAAAAAGCAACAAAGACGTTCAAATTAGAACACACACTCACATTGACACACATATATAAACAAAATTTCAAAGAAAATGAATTATACAGTATCTCACAAAAGTGAATACATTTCAGCAACCATTTTAAGGGACAATACTCCAGAAATGAAACTTGGATATATTTTAGAGTAGTCAGCTTGTACAACAGTACAGATTTACTGTCCTCTGAAAATAACTCAACATACAGCCATTATTGTCAAAATAGCTGGCAACAAAAGTGAGTACACCCTCAGTTAACATGTGTCAATATTTTGTGTGAGCACCATTGTTATCTAGCACTCTCTTGATCCTCCTGGGCTTGGAATTCACCAGAGCTGCATAGGTTGTTGCTGGGTTTCTCTTCCAATGCTCCAATGACATCAAGGAGCTGCTGGATGTTAAACACATGACGCCTTCTACACCTTCCACTTGAGGATGCCCCACAGGTGCTCAATAGGGTTCAGGTCTGGAGACATATTAGGCCACTCCATCATCTTCAGTTTCAGCAAGGCAGTTGCACATCATTGTGTGTTTGGGGTCGTTGGAAAACTGCAGTTTCTGAAAGGAGGGCATCATGTTTAGAATGTCACAGTACATGTTGGAATCCATGTTTACCTCAATGAACAACAGTTCCTAGATACCAGCAGCACTCATGCAGCCCCAAATAACAATTCTAATTCTCAAATCCTCATTGAGTCTTTTCCATGTTGAAAATCCAGTGGTCAGTATAAGAGAACTCAAAGCACCAACTTTTTATTGCTCTAATGCAAGATGCACAAATTAGTTGCAAAATATTTAGACAATAAAGGCTGTATGTAATTTTTAGAGGACAGTAAACCTATTCTGCTATACAAGCTAAACTATACAAACTAAAATATATCCAAGTTTAATTTCTATAGTATTGTTTTTTAAGAAGTTATAATAAAATGGTTGTTAAAATGTTACTTTTGTGAGATACTGTATATCTAATACTTAGTCATTTGCTTCCACACTATAGTAATTTGCTTCAAAAACTCTGAAGGTAAACATAAGATATTGTACTGATAATGGAAGTGGGGAGGTGTAGGGTGTAAATAGGGTTGAGTATATAGTACATGTGGCTTGCATAACTGTTCCCCCATAAACATACTCCTCCAAAAGTGAATTTTGGTAGTATTGTTCTTTATTATTTTTAGTATTACCCTTTGCCCTTGATTATGTCTCTTGATAATGCCCTGCTTACTTGCTCATTGACATTGGTGGATGGCCTCCACTTGACAAAAGCATTGTTGTGTCATGCTTTTTCCTTTTTATAAATGGATGTAGTGGTGTGCTGTAGGATGGTCAGAGTTTGTAGTATGTATTTTCTCTAACCAAACCCTGATTGGCGCTTTTTTCAAAGTGTCCTGAAATTTGATGGTTGTTCATGATGTTTGTTTTGGTATGTTCTCCAACAATCTTTGGGTTCTCCTAAGAACATATACATTTATCTTAAATTGTTTGATATAGTACCTGAACACAGGTCAACTCCATATACCCAATTATGGGACTTCTAAAGGCAGGTGATTATAGTAGTAATTTAGTTGTTTCATGTGAAATATCATACTAATTACATGTATTTATACTTCAAAATGTAGAAAATGTAGATAAGGTGAAAAAATTATATGTCATTGTATATTGCACATTGAAATAAGGGACCTGCTGGGTTGCATTGCACAACAATGGATTAAACTGTATTAGTTTTAAGATGTTTGTGGTTTCCCAAGTATGAATCTAATACTTGTGTAAAGTTTATCAATGCATTACAGCTCAGTGTGTGCCCAATACTATGGGACGTTGTCTCTCATCTATGATGTTTATTGTAATTGTGTATTATTTTTTCCCCCAGTTTTTTGCATAGTCCCTTTTTCTGTCTAATCTGATTTTTTTGTGTCTCTCAGTTCAGACAGATCTGATCTGTCAGTGGCTCTGGAGGACTGTATGGCAGCGCTGGATTTATTCCTGCATAATGACTTTGACAGGGCACTGTCTAGACTCAGGAGCAGGTGAGTGTGCAAGACTTTGTAGTATACAGGTGTTAAACTGACATAATCGTGACCATTATGGAATAATAGCTGTATGTGAAATACAGTTGTGCTCTCTTCAGTAATGTACCTCAAATGTGTGGAGGCCTCTTTAAATGAGGCAATGGGAGACAGAATTGGCCACCGTTTCATGCTTCACACTTCAACGATGCACAGAAATATGTACCTGTATAAGGAATTTATATGAGAAGAATGTTTTCATTATTATTTATTAAAGACGTGTGAAATGCTTAACTCTTTACCATAGAGGAAAACAAGTAAGACTAAATGTTTGGGTATGCCCCATTGTACAGCAAATATTCCATATTTCCATAAAGAGAAAAAAATAGTAACAAGTTAAATTTTTTTTAACAAAAATCTATTTATTAGCAGGCTGCCGCTTAAATTATATACTTCTTCAGGATGTAGGTATACAATCCTTCTACATTAGGCTGTCAGGGAAATTGTTCTTATAATAGTCTTTTTTCTTTAACTGCACAGCCTGGGGCTCCTTCTTACCATGTGAAGACTGCCAGGAAAACCACTGCCCCACCACTCTTACTTCGCCAATAAAACATTCACAGCCACGTTTACAACCTTTAGATGCGGTACAAAATAAGAAATTCATTAGAAAATGATACCCTGTAGAACAAACCTTGTAATTAGCTGCAGGGGCCCTTTTGTACATTTATACACATACCAATTTATTGTCAGTTTCCACCCGCTAAGTAGTTCATTTCTATCACACAACAGCTTCCAACCAGAAGCTAACACATGTGGCTTCTATCAATACATCCTCTAGCAATCCTTTAGTCACTGGGGTGGTAGTAAAATCCGTGGTAGGGTGAGGAGCCCTGAGGTGCAGTTAACTGTTGAGGTCAGAGTTCAATAGCAGGCCACGCAAGATCATGTCAAATCATGTAAACCATATCTTCATGAAGTTTGCTTTGCACACAGTGACATAATCATGCTGGAACTGGTTTAGATTTTCTAGTTCAAATAAAGGGAATTTTTTTTTTTACTTTGCATCGAAAGATATTCTATGATGTTGTGTGCTTCCAACTTTGTTTAATAGTTTGGAGAGGAACCACATATGGCTCTAAAAGACATGTGTTCCAATACATTTGTTCATATAGTGTACCTTTTAAAGCAGAGTGTTTTTTATTGGAAAGTGTTCCCTGACTCCACACAAATTCTCACTAGGACCATGGGGTTACACTTGTGGTCACATGACAGTTTCTTGTTTAATGCAATTGGTGTATTTATGCATAAATTATGCAATTATATAAAGATATTTATCATAAAAATGTATTGAATTACAAATAAAGGTTTTGCTAAATGAAAATTCTCTTTAACCTTAGCGGTAGTTCAGATATTAAGTAAAAATGCTTTGATTCTCTCAGCTAGTCATAAATAGTATTCTAATTCCCCTCAGATTTACTTAAGAACCACAGCACTCTTGCAGTCTAACATCTGATTATTAAGATGTTAATGATGTTACTCTGAAAATAAGGCAAAACACTGATTGAACGTGTTTGACTATGTTCCACATTTAATGACTATACACTAAGTAAAAAAAGTATGATGGCATTGTTTTTGTAAAGAAGATGTAATCATTGGAAAATTGTTGAAGTATAAAAGGAAACCTCAGGATGTGCTGTTATTGGATAACAGTCAATCATACCAACCAGCCCTTCATTATTTTTCCTAAAACAGCATGCTCTAAAGTGTTTTATTCTGTACATATTATGAAATGTAAGTGGTAATTAGTGCATACCTTTGTAGATTTTCTTTGCAGATGTTCGCTGTGAGATCCTTTAAACTGGATGTCAGTTTTTCCGGGTGACACTGTTGGGGAAAGGGCAGTGTACCTCCCCTGTAAATGAAAAAAAACAAAACACAAACAATTCTGTCAATTGGGTTTTTAAATAAAGGAATTACTTTGGGTTAACCGCTTTGTTCCACTGCAGAATTTATTTTTGGTTTTTGGTTTTCCCCAACATTAAAATTAAATCCAGATGTTCTAGTGTCGGGAACTTGTGGAGACAAGCTGAGTGCTAATGGCAATGTTGCATTTACATTTGGCAGATGCCCTTATCTAGAGCAACTTACAATTATTTTGTTTATCCAACTGAAAAGTGGAGGGTTAAGGGCCTTGCTCAAGGGCCCAGGAGCTGGGATTTGAACTCATGATCTTTCAATCAGAAGGCTAATGCATAACCACTGACCTATTACTACAGCATTCATTCTGGGCTAGAGAGAGGATTTTAAAAGCGCCTTTTTTATCTCCAGTTTTTATCAGTAAATGCGAACCTGCATGCATTGCAACAGAAAAGAGTTCAACATGTCTTGACAAAATCCATATAAAAATAGATCACAGGTTGTGACAAGTATTAAAAGAGGATGTTGACCATTAAACTCAGTAGTGGTGATAAACCTAAAATCTTTCCCTGGCTGAAATATTACGTATGCATTCTGACTAAAGATGAAAGAATTTTAATGTCCTAAAGCAGTAGTCATTACTCTTGAGATTGCATTGCATCTGCTTTTGGTTGTGTTAAAGAAAACAGATTTTGCTAAACACAAACTAAGACTGACATGATGTGCTGTGTGCTTACTTGGCTAGCAGTTCTAACTTGCAAAAACTGGGAAGGTACAGCTCATATGGTTACATATTGAATTTGTTCTAATCAGTCCCCGATGAGCTCCTCCTTATTCCAGTCATCAATTAATGACTGTTAAAGGTATGAACATTCTACAATTTACATAGTGTAGTGTAAAAAAAACCTAAAACCTAAAAAAACAGCATGCTGATTAAAAAGGTCAAAGATCTGTAACCAGACAGGTTCAATCTGACTCTTTACAACCATGATGAGCAGGAAAGCATCTCAGAACTCATAACACATGACCTCTTGAGGCAGATGGACATCAACTGCAGAAGACCTCATCGTGTTACTTTCCTGTCAAGAACAGGAATTTGAGGAAAAATGGGGAAAAATAAAATAAGGACAGTTTTGGTGAACCTGTAACCTCAGATTCCTGTTCTTTTTTTTTTTCACATCAGATTTTGATAATTATCAACTTCCCCAAACTTTCTCAAAAGTTTTACTTGTGTCAGTTAAATTTTTTTTTTAACTAGCAGAGTCTGTAAGATCTGCTGTGCGATAAACTGACTATTTTATTATCTGCGTGTGTTTGTGTGTGTGTGTGTGTGTGTGTGTATGTGTGTGTGTGTGTGTGTGTGTGTGTGTGTGAGAGGGTCACGCCATTACTCAGCGCTCTTGTAGTCTGGGTTTTGTTTTGTAGGTCATATGATTTGAATTGAGCAAGATTAAGTATGATGACACGTTGGTCAGGAGTTTAGGCCAGTGCTTTTTCAAATTTATGACGGTTAACACAGCAACAAGGACACCGATTCACACACATATTCTCAATTCAGTGTTTGTGCATTGAGCAGCATTCACAGTACCATTGTGGAATTTTAGCTTTTGTTTTCAGATTTTGTTAGCAATTTGTCTGACTTTAGTTATGGAACTGGCAGCTTCTGTAATGCAGGTAATAATTTACATGGATTAAATAGCTTGATGGTATGACAATACAAATTATATTGAAATATTTTTGTAAAATATAACAGTTGCAGACTATCATGAGTATATGTCTGGCAAAACATAAAACATATATTTTATATATGTAACTCATGCATCATAATGCAGGATAGTGTCACATTTTTAGTTGTAATAACTGCACTGCTGAGAGGTTGAAGACATCCTCTACAGGCTACATTAAGCTGTAACAGTGTGTTAGGATTTTAGTGAATAGGAGTGTAACGTGAACCATGCAAACTTTCAGCATTCCTTTGTGTGTTCGCCCCACCAGCATTATTCCATCTTTGTTTCATTACAAGAAACCGGGCTAAACTGGCTTAGCCAGTAATTCTGCTGCTGAGCAATTTGGACCTGCAGTGTCACATTCTCTCCAACTCACACCTGCCTGTTTCCTAGAGAATTGAAACAAACACTTATGTAAAACTTACTAATGATGGTAAAGTAGCTCTGCCTATGAATATCCACAGTTTCAATCTAGACGTGTGGTTTAAGGGGACATTTGACTATAATTTTTTATATTTTGAACAAAAGGACTTATACCTCGTAAGTCTCTCTGTGTTCAGTCCTTGTGTTTAACTATTCTTTGCTTAGTCTCAAATGTATTTTCATGGTCTGAGTCATCTCTGATTGTTTTCATGCTATAAATAGATCTTTTTTGTGTTTGTGTGTGTGTGTGTGTGTGTGTGTGTGTGTGTGTGTGTGTGTGTGTGTGTGTGTGTGTGTGTGTCCTTTAACAGGAATAAAGAGAGCATGTATCATGCACTGACATATGCCACAATTCTGGAAATGCAGGCAATGATGACCTTTGACCCAGAGGACATCTTGTCAGCAGGAAACACCATGAAAGATGCTCAGGCTATTTGTCAGCGGTAACTGCCCTCTCTCTCTCTCTCTCTCTCTCTCTCTCACTCTTGCTCTCTCTCATTCTAAATATTTGTGTAATGTTAGGGGTATTAATACATAAATATTTATGCGAACATAAATCCTAAACCACGTCAGAACAGAAATTAGGAACAGGAGTAATTAGTATAATCCTAGAATGCAGCTTAGACTATCAACATGGTTTCGTCAAATCAAGTGGGCTGTTGGAATTTCTAAACCCCCTGACAAATTAGCTGCTCAAGTGTTTGTGAAAATGTGCGGTGTGTATGTTTTGAAGAGACACATCTACCCAGTGAGTGATGTTGATAGCAGCCAGTCACACAGACACCCAAACAAAAACACTAGTCTTGCTGCATTATTTATCTCATTCATCTTGGAACAGCAAAATCTAGTTCTGTTTTAAATATGTATATATTAGGGCTGTCAAAATACTAAATCGCGATTAATGGCATGATTGTCATGAGTTACGATGAATCACTATTCACACATTTTTTTCTGTACTAAATGTACCTTACAATAACATTTTTCATATTTTTAATACTCTAATCAGCAAGGGCATGGACAAATATGGATGCTTTATGCAAATGTAATATGTAAAATGTTTATTATAAGTGAAACCAGACTTAACCCAGAGCATGAAGACAAAATATTCTTGTAAATGTTTAAAGTAATTATGGTGTTTTAAATTATGTAAATCATCAGGACACCAAACTGAACTTTTTCTGTTTCCACACGGACGGTTTAACTCGCATCAGTAAAACAAATGTTCAGTGGTTAAAAAGTACTTTTCAGCAGAGTAAAGTAAGGACGTTGTGAATAAATGTGTGTCACATTGAAGGTTTTAATTTAACATGTTTTATATTTATTTAATAATATATTTACAAAAATTATAAACTATATTTAGTCAAAATGAAATGCATGCTGCACTAATCGCATGTGCATTAATAAAATTTGTAAATTTGTGTTAACGTGTTATTAAAGTTGTTAATTTTGACAGCACTATATATATATATATATATATATATATATATATATATATATATATATATATATATATATATATATATATACAGTATATAAAGAAGATATTGCTACAAATCTATAAATTGCAGGTTCCTTTCAGATTGATGTGGGTTGGATGATGTTTCTAGAGCGGTCTTATACCAGTTTCATTTTCTGCATATCAAAGATATTCCTTTATCAAATATTCATCCTTCACTCAGAGAAGCTTTCTCACAAAGACTTAGTGGGATTCACGCAATTACAATTTTACTGGGACATTTAACAGCATGGTCTCAGCTTCAGTTTAGGCTTAGGGATCATTTTACATATCTAATGCTTAATTTACCTGAGAGATTGAAATCAAATGTAAGTTACAGTACTATGCTTCAGGCAGCCTGGAAGACTTTTTCCTTCCCAGAATGATGACATGAGCACTTCCTTCTAGCTGTAAAACTGACACACTGAATTGCAATAATCCATACATTAGTAAGCCTAAAGCTTTTCTTTGAAGGAAATGCTCTTCATTATTTATGCATATGTGTATGCGTGAGCAACGTTTTGGTGCTGGGTGGGAAAATCTTGTACTTACAGTAAACATTTTACCTTAAAATATTCAGATTACCTAAAATAACAAAACACTGTGAAAATATTAATGCTAAGTATTCAATACACAACATAGTAAGTCTTTGATCTAATCTAAGTGTCTTATTTAGTAGACAAATGTCAGGAAACAGATTTTCTTAAAAAAAAAAAACACCCTAGTCTGTATTTTAATGTGTAATATAAGATTCAATAACTGTTTTAAGTTGTTTATTCATCTTATGTAACGGTTTAATTAAAAAATAAATATATTTAAGAATCAATTGAGGGTGAAATAAGTTCTTTGGGAGCTTTTTAGGTTACTTACATTCAGGTCTAGTTAAAGCAGTGTGGATGATACAGTGTAGTGGTACAGCTTTGATGACATATATCTGGATCTACATTTTCAGAAAAATGAAATATAGACTAATTAATTTTCTGTAAATTAAGCTAAATTTGCTTTAGTTAAATTGTTACAGCCTTAATAATTTAATTTTGAAATGGTAAAGTTATCTCTGTTGTTACAGATTCCGTAAGAAGTCCTCCTTTAACAGCAAAGCAATTACAGAAGGTTAGTGTTCAGTCACTTTCATAGTCTACACATGCATCTTGTACATCCATTTCAAAGAAATACTAGTTACAATGCTGTTATGCTCTTTAGATTATAACAGTCAAGCAGATCCTTTCTATTGTTACAGGGTGGTGTTTTTTTTAAAATAGCGTTTCATAATAGATTGTGTCTGCTGTAAATCTGCATGTTAATTTTGCAGAGGAGCTGCATGCCGAAGTGTGTTATGCTGAGTGCCTTCTCCAGAGGGCAGCACTAACCTTCTTACAGGTTAGTTTCAGTTCCCTAAATAGTGCTTTCGTCAGTTATGCAAGTTAATATGTTTATTTGATTAATTTTTTTTTTGTTGCCACAGTGACTCAGAAATTCATTTCTGAGTGATTCAGCAGTTCATTAATCCTTTAGTCTAGAGGTATCCAATCTTGTTCACAAAAGGGCAAATGTGGTTGCAGGTTTACATTCCAGCCAAGCAGGAGCCAAACCTGATCGCAACTGTTTAATCAGCTGATCTTGGCATTTAATAGACTCAGGTGTGGCTTCTGCTTGGTTGGAATGAAAACCTGCACCTGCATCGGCCCTTTCCAGATAAGATTGGACACCTTGCACTTGTCTGTACAATAAACCAAAATCACATAATATAATTACAATATTAACATATTTTGCACCCTATTTTTCAGGGGGATGTTTTCCTAAATTTGATGAATTTACCTTTTGCAGTTTTAAGTTAAATCTAACATCAGGATTAGCAGGCACCATGAACTATTTTTAATCTGTTTATGCAGGATGAAAATATGATCAGCTTTATCAAAGGAGGAATTAAAGTGAGGAACAGCTATCAAACATACAAGTATGCAGTGTTACTCTTGCCTCTCAGTTAATGCATACTATACACTGATTTAAATGATGGTTATTGTTACACTTGAACAGCAAGGATCTATTGTCTGTGATTTTGTGTATCCTGTGTGCTTTCAGAGAGCTGCATACAGTTCTGAAATCCCCTGATTATGTTCACGGTCAAAGTCATGGCCACTTTGAAGGAGGAGTGAAACTTGGAGTGGGTGCATTTAATCTGGTGAGTGGAGTATTTTGGAAACAAAAGAATAACAAAAGAAGTAGATTTGTATTTGACTTTTAACTGTTTGTTTTTTTTACTGGCAGATGCTTTCCCTGTTGCCCACAAGAACTTTGAGGATGTTGGAGTTTGTGGGTTTCTCTGGTAATAAGGTGAACTCACCATTCTGTGGGACTCCGTATCTGGTTTAGAAATGTGTGTATTGGATGTGTATACAATGGTCACTGTGTTTACTGCGGATTTGTGTGTGTGTGTGTGTGTGTGTGTGTGTGTGTGTGTGTGTGTGTTATAGGAATTTGGACTGCAGCAGCTCCAAGAGGGCTCTGCTGAGCACACGTTTAGGTCTTTCCTGTGTAACATGCTGCTGCTTTGCTATCACACCTTCATGAGCTTCATACTGGGTGAGACAAACTCCTAAATAGCCTACTCAGTGTTAGAAGCACAAAAGACAGATTTGCTAAACAAAATGCTAGCACTCTGATGCATTGTGGGCTGTACATATTCCTCTCTCTCTATTGGGACAAAAGTTTGTTCCCCCTTAGGGATCTGTAAGGTACTTTTTGAACATCCAATTTCACATTTACACACCATTTGTTGTAATAATAACCTCCACTCGTCTGGGAGGTTGTTCCACTAGATTTTAAAGTGTGGTTGTTGAGATTTGTGAGTATTAAGCCACAAGGACTTTAGTAAATGTAGCTACTGATGTAGGGTGAGGAAACCCAGGGTGCAGTCAGCATTTCAGTTTATCCCAAAGGTGTTCAGTAGGGTTAAACTACTGTACTGTAGCAGGCTACTCCAGCCCATGGAAAAACTATCTCTTCATAAAGCTCACTTTGTGCACAGAGACATTGTCATGCTGAAACAGATTTGAGTCTCTTAGTTCAAGTGAAAAGAAAATTTAAGTCTATTGCATCCACAGACATCCTATACAATTCTGTGCCTCCAAGTTTGTGGTAACAGTTTAGGGAAGTAACACATTTGGCTAAAAAGTAAAATCAGTTGTCCCAGTACTTTTGTCAGATACAGTAGTGTAAGTGCAACGAACAGAAAATGTTTTTTTTTTTGTGTGTGTGTGGGTATAATTCAGGGACTGGAGAAGGTGACGTCAAAGATGCAGAGAAACTGCTACAGCCGTACTTTAAACAGTATCCTAAGGTATGATCAATTCACCATACTATATTTTAAAATCACCATATCACTGTATTGCATATTATATTACTATATTGCAAAAATATTAAAACATGAAATTCATATACGCAACCATGACCATATTAACTGCTATGTTAAGAAAAAATAAACACTTGAAAACATATATTGCAACTGAATCTTCTTTTGTAGACTTTATAGAAACATTTTATCAAATAAGTTACTGAACATTCTCCGCTGGGCAAAAATCTAAAATGACACACTGTGTGTAATTTTTAAAGCTGGTTTGCCACCTACATGGAGCTGAGGTAATCACATTCATTCTTAAATTTCATCAGCCTGTACATTTTGCCTTTCTCTGTTCATAGGGATCTATATTCTTGTTCTTCGCTGGTCGAATAGAAGAAATCAAAGGCAATATAGATGCTGTGAGTTCCTTTTATTTAAAATAGGTTTGTTTGCAATTCATCCCATGCATGTAATTCATGTGGGCATACATGGTGTGACTATGTGTCCGTATGTATATCTGTGTGATTCAGGCTATTAAATACTTTGAGGAGTGTTGTGAGGCCCAGCAGGACTGGAAGCAGTTTCATCACATGTGCTACTGGGAGCTGATGTGGTGTTTTACCTATAAGCAACAATGGAAGATGGCCTACTTCTATGCAGATTTGCTCAGCAAAGAGAGTGCATGGTCGAAGGTGAAACCTCAGCACTAAAATGAGGGAGCAGTTTGTAGAATTGTATTTTTGCAACTTATTGTATGGTAGAGATTCTACTGTACAATTATATTTAATACAATTACCATGTAGAGTTCAGATTGCAGCAGTAATTTTACTGCAATTCTTTACACACCCCCACAAAACTTTCTTTTTTTTTTTACAGGCCATGTATGCATATATGAAAGCTGCCTACCTCAGCATGCTGAGTACAGAGGAACGACAGCCATTTGGGACAACTGAAGTGGCTTTATTTAGGTATAAGAAAACTACTGTGTGTGTGTGTGTGTGTGTGTGTGTGTGTGTGTGTGTGGGGTAATTGCTTCATGTGTGGTCAATATGAAATACAAAAGAGGGAGGAAGCAAAAACTTAACAGCTGTCTACTGTCATGTTGTTGCCAAAAACATCATGTTCTGATGGCTTGGCAAGTCTGCATTGGTTTGATACAGAGAACACAACTGTCCTTGTGTTTCTGCAGGCAAGTCCCTGGGTTAAAACAGAAAATAGCTGGAAAGTCTCTACCCACGGAGAAGTTTGCCATCCGCAAGGCTCGCCGCTATAATGTAGACAACCCCGTTTCTCTCCCAGCACCTCCACTGGTTAGTAACTAAGTCACTTCTTATTTAAAAATGTTTTCCAGTAGCAGACTGGGTATCATTTGTGGATTTACAACTCCAGCATCCCTGGGTCAGTCCTGAGATTATTGTTTGTGTACAGCTTTGCTTTGTTCTCCATGTGTTCCCTGTGTTGGTTTTCCCCATTATTTCAGATTTCCTCCTGCTTCCCTGAAATATGCATGTAAATGGACTAGCTACTTTGTGCATGTGTGTGTGCATGTGCATGTATGTGTGTGTTTGAGAGAGTTTGAAGCCCTGCCATCCAATATAGTAAGTATACTGGCCATGTACCTAGTGTTGTGATAAGCTCTAAATATACTGCAGCAGCAACAACACTAGCAAAAACAACAACAATAATAATGATAATAATATTAAAACATTTAGTCATTCATTGAACCCACTAATGGGCCCCCAAAGATTCCCTCAGCTGGTGTTTTAAGTAGCACAGAATTATTACAGGGAACACATTTGGGTTAAGATCAGCTGAGTTTTCCCTCAAAAGGAACAAGTAAAGCTAATTCCTGCTATTAAAAAGGTCCTTTAGAGCAGCGGTCCCCAACCTTTTTTGCACCACGGACCAGACAATAATAATAATAATGTCAGACAATATTTTCACGGACCAGCCTTTAAGGTGTGGCGGATAAATACAACAAAATAAAATGATACGACTGGCAAAAAACTGGTATTTTCGAAATATAATAATAAACGTGAATCCACTGTGTTGTTTTTTGTTCATTTTGCTAGCTTGGGGGTTTGAATTTAGCGGTAATGTATTATGTGTTAGCGGCCGGAGCAGCCCCTTTAAGAAGGTAGCGGATGGAGGTAAGACATGTGACCGAGGCATCATGACATGCATCAAGAGTGAGTCATAGACAGATGTGGTGGAGAGAATCCGGTAATTGTCCAAAATAAAACATCGTTCAGAATCAAATGAAAATGAAAATAAAGTAAGTTATGCATTATTTCTGTGCGGCCCGGTACCAATTGACCCACAGATCAGTGACAGGGTTGGGGACCACTGCTCTAGAGTATAACAGACCTAGCATTCTTTCATTTAAATGGTCACCTATCTATATATGTATATGTTAATTATTATGTTTTGTAGTGTTTTAATCCCTTAAACTCCCAGTATCCATCTTACATTAGTTTCATCTTAGATTCAGTTTGGGTACTGAATAAGTTTTAAAACAAGTAAATAAATAATGAGCAGAATATAAAATATATATATATATATATATATATATATATATATATATATATATATATATATATATATATATTATACCTTGAAAGTTACCTTGAATTGCATCCAAACTATATTTTTTAAAAATCATTTAGGACCTGTCAGTTGTCCTGAATGTACTGTATATATAAGACTGTTGGGCACTCCCTTGCTTCTGGAAATGTTTACTGTTTTAAAACAACCTTGTACAGTCCAGTATGCTTCTGTTTTGTTGTTGAACTTTCTGCTCATAAGCAAGTGTTTGTTTGTCCTACAGGAGATGATGTATATCTGGAATGGCTACACGGTGATTGGAAAGCACAAAGACTTGACAGAGGGCATGTTAAAAACGCTGAATGAAGCTCAGCAGAAACTTGAACAGAATCCAAGTAATGTCTCAATTCAAAGTGCATGACCACAAAACCAGCCACATGACAGTTGCTAGCAAAACACAATACGCTTCCATACCAATTCCAGTACAGATTGTAATGTGCGTTACATAAGTGACCTTTACAGTAACATTAAGTTGCTTTTATACAATGAATGAGATGTATGGCTATTCTAACAGACAAATGATACCATAGATTATGTCATCATTTGACATACAGACTACTTTTGCAGGGTGAGTGCTGCTTGTTATTGTATCCTGTGGGTTCTCTTTCAGGGACAGAGTTCTCCATAGATGACCAATGTGTGCTAAGTCTGCTGAAGGGTCTGTGTCTCAAGCACTTGGGCTATAAAGAAGAAGCTGAGCATTACTTCACTCTCGTCCTCTGCAAGTGAGTCATTCTGTGCTGCATGATCCATCTTTTAAAAGAGAGGCAAAAACGATGGATATTTCCCTTGTTTGTAAAACGCAGATATTTAATCAACTGTAGTGTAAAACTCTTTTCAAATAAGAGCTTCAATAATATAAATGAATTTACCCTACTTCAAACATTATTCAACTACTTTCATATATCTGTGTAATTATCATACATATTTGTGGATATTGCTGGGGGAAAGCAGTTCTTAAAGAAAACTGGCTAAGTGGTTCTCATTTATTTCTAGAATGATTAGATTCTTATGGGAAAATGGGTAATAGAAGGTAAGGGTTTTTCAACAAAAGACGAAGTGTAGGTTGAATTGTGGTTTTAGAACTCCCGCATTTCTGGATCAGTCTTGAGATCAGGTTAATGTCTGCATGCATTCTGCATCTGCATAGGTTTCCCCCGGTATTTCAAATTTCTCCCATCTTCCTAAAATAGGAGCCGTGCTCCATTGCAACTTTTGCCAAGACAAAGCAGTTCGTTCTTAAAACATTCTCTCCTTTCAATTTATACTAGTCGAGTAGTCATACCTAAAGGTACAAGCATAGCAGTAACTGAATCAGTTTGTAAGTATTGTAAAAAAAACAAATTTTTATAGTTCAAACAAATCATTAAATAATATACTGTCTAGACAGCTCAGTGTAAAAAGCTTTCATGATATTAATTAAAATAGTAATAAGAAGAAAAGAAGAAAAAAAATAAATTACATGGTTATTAATAAATAATAAATAAATAATGAGTCAGTAATTGGTTACTGAAGATGGTGTAGAAGGAAAAATATACTTTTGTAATATACCTTTTTAGACTGACTGTGAAAGGGTGATTGATTATGTGGAACAACATTTTTTATCCCTCAGGAAGAATGCTTGAGTGAGAAATATGGTTAAATTCACGTGCTGTACTGGTTACAAGCAAATGACAAAGTGCATGTTTTAAATTAGTTCATTAAAGTGTAATGTTTCTTAAAATGGTTGCTAACGATCCCCACCTGTGCCCTTACAAATAAACACTATTCTATTGCTTACAACATTGTGTTCTCTTTATTTTTGTTTTCCACCCAGTGAAACACAGATCAAGTTTGACCACTACCTTGTACCAAATGCTCTTTTGGAACACGGCCTGTTGTGTCTGGAGCAGGGAAAGAGAGATGAAGCCATTAAACTACTGGAGATGGCCAAGTAAGCCATGAATCTACAGTAGAGTCTTTAGTACATAATATGGATAATATGTCTGGACTGTGTTTGTTGATCCATCTCATCTTATGTAGGACTTCATGTAAAGACAGATATGTTATTATTTTTACATTATTTCCTTATATGAATATCCATAAAATGTAGTGCCTTTATCTTTTTTAGTAAAAAATGGAAATGTGTCTACAGAAAATTCCAATTTACATTTTTTTTTAATTTTATTTCTGAATCTTAACAAGAATAATGTGCATATCCTGCAAAAAAAAAGCAAGTTTAATAATCATCTTTTCAGAAAATCGAGTTATAATAGATATGTGAAGAAGAATGTGTGGTAAATGTGCTACAGTGGTTTTAAAGGTTCTCAGGTAGTCATATTTTAGAGAATATCTATATTATATTTAGGAAATATTTTTAACTGATTTAATTTCTCAAAGGAGCATCCGGGAAACAAACAGATGGTATGGAAACATTTGCACTCAAACTTACATTCGTAATGACTAAAATAATATTGCTTATAACAATCTAAAATATATCTAGAAGTTGTATTATTGTGTACAATGTCTGCATCTAAATCTCTCATGTTCTACAAATATCCATATCTGAAATGAGACTGAACCTAGAGTGGTTTTAAGCAGCTCAGAAATACTGGAACAAGCCTTGGCCTTGACCTAGAAATACTGGCACTGCTGCAATTTTTATTTTGTTTTTGCTTGTGTGTTCTTATTTGTATGTGTATTGTACCTGCCAATAACATTTTCTAAGAAATGTGGTTCTATGTCCCAGAAAATAAGTAAAACACTTACCTAATATAAACCACCACCATTCTTATCAGTTACTAAGAATTAAAAAAAACATAATCCATCTTGCTGTGCTGCACATTCATGGTATCATCATGTAACAAAAATAACCTCACACTTGCACTTCTTTTTTTGCAATCCCACTTACTTTGCACACCTCATTATAAAAAGCTATAGACAAAAACATAATGAATAGTGTACGTTCTATTTATATCGGTTATATTTATGATTTGTGTATTTTTATACCATCCCTAATATGTAGCCAATGTACATGGCACAGGCAACATTTTCCTGACCTGAGCACTGTTCTTTTTCTCTACAGGCAAAACTATAAAAACTACTCAATGGAGTCACGGACTCATTTCCGGATCCAGGCGGCGCTTCACAAAGCACAAGCCACAGAGGAGAATGGGGAATCTTGCTCGCCCGCAAGCCCTTAACGTCCACGGTAACACAGGGTCAACATATGCCATACTCAGGCCTAAAGAGCTGTTTGGAGGCTGCACAGGTGCAGAAATACACACAACAGATAAACAGGAATGAGGATCTAAGGAGAGAAAGCTCAATCTCTTTCACTCACTCATATGCATTAATTGTAACACACAAAATGCATTTCTATATATCAGAAATAGTAATACAATACATGGAATCACAGATGCATGCAGTGTGAAGCAACAAGCCAGCTCTGAATAAGACGCGAAACATTGTGCTGATACAGAAACACTTGTGCCCGAAGTCTTTTTTTGATTTTATTTTTTTTGGAGTGAGTGAGTTTTACCTCATTTTAGCAGGTTTTGTTTCAATACAGGCTTTGCTCTCTGAGTCTACACTGTAGTCACTTTGTGACCTCAAAAATCAGGATATGTTTGTTCAATCAGTCAAAGGCCACTGTACATGGAACACCTGTATACCTTATAATTCTTTAATTATCCACTCAGCTAATTATGTTGCAACTGCGCAATGCAGGATACAATCATGTGCATGCAGGTTAAGTGCTACGGTTAGTGTTTATGTCAAATAACATGCTTTTCTGCTTGCCATCTTTGAAAAACAATATTATTTGTGTTACCATAGACTTCCGGCCAGCTCAAACTAATCTGATTGTGTTCCCCTCACACCTCTCAGTAATATAATGTTTTTGTCCAAAAATCTGATGCTCACTAGATGTTTTTTTTTTGGGAGTTTACTGTAGTGTAAGAAAATTCTAGGAAACCTACGAATTCCAGAACCAGTCCCTTTGGCTCCAACAACACCACAGTGAAAGTCACAAAAATTATACTTATTCCCTATTTTGGTGTTTAATGTGACCATTATCTAAAGCTTTTGACAGGAAGGATTTGTGTGCATTGCACTGCTGTCGCATGATTGTTTGGGAATTGGCCTGAATGGGAAGTGTACAGGGTTTCCTAACAAAGTGGTTTCTGAGTTTGGGTAGCTAAAATTGTTTTCCTCTGTGAGCATTACCCACAAGTAAACAAGTAAAGAGACAAAATGACCATCTGAATCAGAAACGATTATATTGATTAATTACTTATCTAAAAATAAATTAAAAGCTTAACAGTAAAATGAATCGATTTGTTAGCATCCAAACCCTCAACTCATTTACCAACAAAAAAAAATAATTAGAAGATATTAGAAATTATGCTTCTTTTTTTTTTTTACAATAGAAATATAGTATAATACTTTTACTGTTTATTATTGTCACACAGTAACTCGGTTAATAAAATATTCGAACTATTTACAAAATACTCTAATCAAACTGTAACAATGTGTCATTACTGAAAACTGCAATGAATATAGTAAGCTTCATTATTTCTAACAGAGCTGCCAAAACAACATTTTTGACTGATTTATATAAAACTGTAATTTTCCTGGTTTCCAACTATTTAAGTAGATGTAAATGTGTTGAATAAATGATTACTAAAATCCAAATTCTTTTCTTTTTTGGTATTAAATTTCATTCATACATTTGATATTATTGTTTGCTTGTTGGACTTTTGTTTAAAACTTGATTGATGAGTATTTATTCTGTAATTCCTAAAAGAAACATAACAATATTTTATTATTATTTTATTTCACTAATATAAAAACAGAGTAATTATAATAGCGGGCTTGTGTATGCCATCTCATTCTTGTGTAGGCGGCACCTCCAGCACAAGTTACAAACTGTATGTAAATGTGAACTTGAGTTTCTGGATGTTTTTTTGGTGTTTCTTTGATGTTATTTCTTTCTAGCATTAGTTGTCCGTGATATTAAGTTTGTGAAAGTGTCCCAGTTCAATTGGACTGCTGAATGTGTCTTTTAAAAAGGCAGTCTCCTTCTTGTGGACTTAATCAAGGCGAAAACAAACGGCAAAGTCTTTCATATTGGAGGATGGCATACAGGACCTTCTGCTCTAGCCATTTGTGGGAAATGCATTAAATTCCACTATAGCCTTATGCTAAAAACAAAGATAAAAACTTTAATTCCTTTTTTTTTTTTTTTATGATTGCTCCTATTTTAATCAAGAGCCTAAATCTATCAAATGAACACCACGGAAATGCAGTCTATATGAATGTATTTCAATTAGAAAACTGATATTTTCAATATTTGTCAGAGAAAGGTCTATTTTTAAACTTTGTGTTTACATTAGCTGGTTTATGGATTAACATTCTTGTGTTCTCCAAGAGCAATGTATTATTATTATTTTTTTGGTGGGGGTGTTCTTTTGCCCTTGTTATTCATACACTTAAAGCCAAGCCAAACTAAACAATAAGTCTTACAGTTGTAGTAGATCTGTTTCTGTTAATATTTACATTATTTATACTTAGC
This sequence comes from Silurus meridionalis, assembly GCF_014805685.1. NCBI lineage: Eukaryota > Metazoa > Chordata > Actinopteri > Siluriformes > Siluridae > Silurus > Silurus meridionalis. The sequence continues at coordinate 17,982,065 of NC_060900.1, forward strand.
TCTCTCTTGTTGTATTTAGTGTCAGTGTGGAGATTAAGATAAAGAAATACTTTATTATTTTTTTTTTTATATGAAGGACTTCAATCAATGTACAGTAAAACTACTGAAATTCATATTTCATCAAAGGTGGTGGAAAAGAAATTTGAATTAAAGGTGATTACATTTACAATGCCTCCATTTTCATGTTTTTTTTTCAGTGAGTTGCTCCTGTACAATGATTTTACAGAGAATGGGTTGTGAACAAACTATATTGGCTATGGCTCCTGTGCGATCAACATTGCTGATGATGTAATTCTTCCACCATTTTTTTTGTTCTTGGGTCAACAGAGAATGTGATTTTTTACCTAGCCTCTATTGTTTTCTTAGTTTTGCATTGCCTTGATTTATACATAATGTTCTATAGATGTAAATTTTAATAGCCACCTAGAACATAGTAAAGTTTAGTAGAGTTTAATTTAGCTTGCAATTGGGACCAAATTTGAATAGAAACTGAGGTATGTGTATTATTAATTTGTAAATGATGTAATAGAGATGGACAGAGTTACAGGCCTTGCAAGCCATTTTACACATCAGTTTAAAAATATAAATTATTTTTTACACAAAGTTATCATTTCTTTTCTCTGACAAAACATTTTTATATTTTACAATTTGCAATTGTTCTCAGTTCCTATAGAAAATGACTAACTTTGTAAAACAGGTAGGCCTATCATTAAAATGTACATACATGACATAGAGAGGGACAGACTTGCAAGCCTTTCTGGCCTGTTTACACTTCGGTTATCAGTTCTTTTCCAATAATAATTGACTCATAATAATTTGCAATCAAGAGATGTTCTGTAAGAAACTTTGAGGCCTCATTGTAAAAGGGATGCACTTCATTCAACTAATTAGTAAATTAATGTGACTTCTAATGACAGTGACCTGTCAGGGGCATAATACTTATGCAATTCCAAATTATATTTGTGCTTACATTTTAACTACAGTATTAACCGATCAAATTCAGTCATTTGGATTATTTGTTCCTAGATTCATGATATATAATCCTAAATCCACCATCCATTTTAGTTCTGTTACTATTTGTTGAAAGGTTCAAAAGGGTAAATACAGATGCAATGCACTATATAAAAGTAGTGACGTAGAAGAAGTAAATTATAATATAATATAATATAATTAATATAATAAATATAATATAATATAATATAATATAATATAATATAATATAATTAATATAATATAATAAGCTTTATATCCAAAAACTTTGTCAACATTTAAAGTCTCAGGAACATGATCTCCAGCTGACTTCCGGGTTGAAGAAGACGTCATTTGATTGGTTGTTGCTATGGAGGCGGAGCTCATTGTGACTAAAAAAATCAACTGACCACTGAGAGCACGTCATTTGCTATTATGGAATTTGTTGAGCGCTGTGCGGGATTGTTTACAGTAACTAGCTAGAAACGAAGACGTTTAAGTCATTGGGATGAATTTTTGATAGGGAAGATCGGTTTCCTTTAAACAAAAAATCGCCTTTTTTTCAGTTTCTTTCTTCGCACAGCTGCTAATTCCACCAGCTCTTTGTGTCTTTGTGTGGTTTGTTTTTGTTGAGCACAGACGGAGACAGACAGAGGGTTTCTCCGGGCTTTCGACGTACGTTAAAGTGTCACAAAATCGTGTAAGGAGCATAAAAAGTACTGCCATTTCGCATTTCATATCTGAACAGTGAGGTGTTTGGCGGAGTTGAAGAGGAAGATGGGTAATTGTTTAAAGTCTCTTGCTTCGGATGACATTTCTTTGCTTCATGAGTCGCAGTCAGACAGAGCCATTTTCGGCGACGGCACTGATCCGGACCAGGAACCGCCACCGCCTTACCAGGTAAGAGGCCTTACTCGGGAGAGTCGGGTTATAAGGAAATGGAGGGTTTGTTTGAACACCCAGCTGCTAAACTGTTTTCTGTGCTCCGTATCGAGTCTACAGACGACAACTCGGAGATAGTCGGAAGTAACGGGTTTGCTAGCACCCGTGTTGAAGAGGCGAGCTTTTTGTTCAACATAATATCACAATGTTACAACACAAAGCACGTCATGTAGAGAAGAAACATTTGAGCCACTGATATTGATGTTACATCTTTGATTATTGCTTATATTGTGCCCAAGTTCCTTGTGTTGTTGTGTAGTAGCTCCAACCAGGCTAGCTGAGTAATTCTCTTTGTCTGCGGACGGACAAGGTGTTTAAACTTGGCACACTTTCCAAACCGGCCATTTCACTGCCTCGGACTTGTCTCATTTTCCTCGATTTAGTGGCCTATTAATTCACCAGGCTTTTTAAAACACCTTGTGTTGTGGGCTTTATGATTGTTTTTTAGTTAATCCCCGTATGTGCTTCATATATTCTTTTATCAGAAGTACAGAGACATACAGTGACTCCCTGTCAGAAAAGTACCTACAGCCCAATACCCAAATTTCATTTCATTTGGCCCTTTTCATGTATGAGAAGATAAAAAAGGGGGACCAGCTTCATGTGTCTCATTAGAGGTCACTGAATAGCTGCATTAGGTATTGAACTGTGTTGTAAAATAAATCGGATTGTTTCTGATAGACTTTGTTCTTTTTAAAATGTTAAATTATAAATCAGATGAGCAACTTTCATCTTAATATAATGATATAGTGCATCGTTTATGTTTGGCCCACAGCCCTCAATCATTTAGATTTTTGGCCCTTCATTGGAAAAAGTTTGGGCATCTCTGCTCTGAAGAAACAATCAACCATAAAACATGTGAAGTATTTCAGTGTTGGAATATTTGGCATGTGTTTTTTTTTGTTGTTGTTGTTGTTTTGTTTCTTTGTTTTTTTATAATGGTGTTGTTTGTTGTTGTGTCTTTGTTGTTTCAGTTAGTGCTTGTGGGCCTCAGTGATGTCAGGGGTCCAGTGGTGTTCAATTATTTTCGATCATCTCAAACATAAAATATAGTTTGATTATTTCCAAACAAAAGAAGAAAATTTGAAATAGTAGTTACTAATGTTTTAGTGTCATATTAACGGGAGTGATTACAATGTTTTTGTGTGCAGTGCAGCTATACATCTCAGTTGTGCTGAGTTACAGCAGAGCCTCTGGCTCTTCATCCGCATTATGAAAAGCACAAGGTGTTGCTGATGGTTTTAGAATAAGAGTCAAAGCTTTAGAACCTGGTCTGTATAAGCACATTGTTCATATGAGGACGTGAACATTTATGCTGAGCACAGTGTGAGAAAATAGAATGGCACCATTTTCATATACTACTAGTTTAGCTTACACGTGTTATGGCCAGTATATTTTATTGGCTTGGGTCCTAAGAGTTTAATCACTTTCGTGCAGCCACTGCTGGTTTAGTACCGGCTGCATATCAGTGAACTGGTGCTTGTGTGATTAGTCTAAGCCACAATTTAGCCAAATACACTGCTGGACATTTGTAAATTCTGTAAGAATAATAAATGCTAAAAACAAAACGATAGATTCCAAATTTATAAAAGCTGTTCACAAGCAAAACTACAATATTGCTTACCAATCAGCTTTGAGAACTATATGGCAACCAAAATACTAAATACATGTGAATTGGCATTAGCATGATCTCAAACCTGATTTGCCATTTCAATTTTGTTCTGTTTTCAAATGGATTGCGCTGCCACCGTCACTTATACATTTGTTACCAGAAATATTGAGACCCTTTAACGTTACCTAGATATTCATCAAAAAATAGTATTTATATAGAAAGTATAACAACAGTTTTGTGTTTTCTTTGTTTGAAAACTCATTGCTGGCAGTTCGGTATTATCGCTAAAAATCTTTATACAAAATCTCAGTTTTTGTGTTTTTGCACACTGAGAATGGAAAAATAAAAGAGGAAGGAAAAAAATTGCCTGACAATTAATGAAACAGGATTCTGGAAAAGCATGGACAATTTATAGTCCATCTTTAGAGATATTCATTTTCCTGTGTTCACTGTATGTTATGGTATTGATGAGTTTGCAGCTTATGGCACTGAAGATAACGACTCTAGACATGGATCAAGAGTAAATGATTTGATTAGACTTTGCAAGTAAGGTTTTGTTTGAATTTTGGACAAAGAACCATGACCAATTTTGAAACAAATTCAATTACAGCAGTGTCTGCTCACCCTATCTGTTGCTATTTGGCTGAAAGGGGGCATGATGGTTGGAAACTGAGACTGGGTCAAAAAGCTAGAATGGAGTTGTCAAAAGCCTACCTGGGGAAGAATTATACTTTTACTTGTGGAATAATGCCCTGTGGATTATTTGAAAATGAAATGAGACTTTTTGATCAAACCTGGCGGTGGTTCGTGGAGTTTTTGGGGTGTTCTTCGCTGCTTCTGTAGACTGTTAATGTATTTTGAAGCTACCTTTTGCAGTGAATCTAATTAGTTTAGAGCAATTAGTGAGAAAACTGGCAAGATTGTCTGTAAATGTGAACACAAATGCAAAAACTTGAAAGTCTTAAAAGTAAGTGTAATTAATTTTTTTTTGCCTTTATTGAATGATCGATTTTAGTGGAATTTTTCACACTTTTATATTTGCAGCTGTGAAATGGCCTAGTTATTACCTAAATGTTTTAATTAAAAGGATACATTTGGTCCCTCTACAAGCTAGATTTCTACAATGGTAATAGTCGTTTTTACAAATATACAAACGCCTTCTTATTTTGATATGATATCAATATATATGTAATGCTATGTTTTCGACATCATTTTTTTTTGTCTAGTAATGTTATGTTGGCGTATTGCTTCAATAACTGCTTGAGCATGAGCTACTCATGGTGAAATGAGAAATCACCTTTGAGGTGTTAGACAGCAAGACAGGAAATATTTGTTATCTTTTCTAAGAAAAAGGTTGCCAAGGTTTTTTCTATAATCATTTATTTAGAATTTGGACTGACTGACAGATGAAAATCTTTGTCTATGTTCTTACATCAAAATCTTGTAGGTCTTATTTTTTGAGACTTCTGATCTAATGTGGCTGGAGTTTGAAAACTCACTGTATTCTGCATTTCAAGGTCTGTAAAATGGTGTTTTGCGAGCTACACTTAAGTCAAACAAGGAAACAAGGAAAGGTTTGGCACTGTGGTGTAGCAGCAGATAAGCCATAATTTTGTGCTTAGGTTTTGATGATGGATAAGTTATTTTATATAAGACTTCCCCACTGCTGTTTCTTCATGCACTTTGTCTAATAACATGCATAACTAATGACCTACTAAAGGTAACTCTGTGGTATTTGAGAAAGAAACACTGTTCATAATTTGGTGCTTTCCCATAAGGACTGGCCTCTTTCCTGCTTAGTATAAGAGGAATAATTGTAAGCTAAGGCCTGTGAATGAGATGGAGGAGTGAAAATGCAGGAAAGTGGACAGGGTACAGACAGGGCTGCTGCTTCGTGCAGTATCCTGACAGCAGTGTTTAACAGAAGCCTTCTTTTGGCTGTATGCTAGGAGGTCTGTTTGATCCGTGTGGCGCAGACAAAGAGGGAACACAGGCCAACTCCACAACCCAAATCATTTTCAATCTCAGCACATTCCTGTGCCAGCTGCCAAGAATGCTTGACGTATTTCTTTTTTTCCCCTCCTGCCTCGTCTGGAACACTTGGAGCTTCTTAGCTTTTAGTTCAAGCTTTTTCATTTAATATAAAGATATAAATCTTTTGTAGGAACAGAACAGGTTTTCATGTTAATAAAGATATGTCTTTTTCCAGCTTGTTCTCTGTAGACCAAAACAAAGTCTATGACCTCACCAATGAACTCCCAGGATGCTGTCTGTGTTAGATCCATATGTTTCAGACTTTCCCAGCTGTCCAAATGAAGTGAAGCCTTTCACAATTCTAGTACAAAAAAGAAAAAAGAAAGAAAAAAGAACAGCACAGCAGGAGGAAAGGAGTCTCTGTTAGTGGCCATTTGCTTACTGGACTACTCAGGCTTTCTGAATCCTGCCATGTTCAGCAGTGCAAATATAGGCCTGTTCCAACTCAGTACACACTTCTCTAGCTTCACATCAACTCTTCTAAAGCCTCAATTGGCAAATAAGTGACAGACTATGAGAGACGGTTACTGAAGCAGTATTGTATTGATGTGACAAGGATTTTGTGGGAGGGAAGTTGTTAGGGAAGAAGTATTTGGAAAGCAGTTGGCTGGAAATGCTGACTCATTTCAGCAAACTGGGCATAGGAGGCAAAGTGTAATTGTGAGTCTGAGAGGGAACATGAATGTGTGTCAAAAGGATTGTTAGAAATGACAGCGCCTCCCTATAGGCTTACAAATGACCCCCCACCCCCTCCTCCTCTTACCTTATCATATTGATTGCATCCTTACTGGCCAGTCTCCAGCTGCCTGTTTTTTTTTTTTTTTTTGATTGGCCTGCAGTGCACTCGTCTGCCCGTCCCTCCCTCCCTTTTTTTTTACTTTCTTTTTCAGAGAACAAGAAGCTGTGTGGGTGTGAGACACAGCTCAGCTAAGCGTGGCACGCTGGCTATAATCAAGCCAAAAAGCCCCTCTCTCGCTGCAGGCTTGTTTACTTTTCCCTTCCCTTGCTCAGTACCTTATGGCGCAGCCTGTCTTTGATTTTCTTCACTTTTCAAGACAGTAAATGCATATATCTATGTTTACGAAGAGCAAGGAAGTTAAGCCTCATTTAGATCGGGTATTGTGATTAAAAAAACTGGACAGTCGAGACAGCTGGCACTTCACACTTTGCATTTTCCTGTCATTTTCATGCGTCGCATGCAAGCACTTGATTAAAAAACAAGCCCTTCTACAGATCTACAATGAACCGCATCGCACAAGACTACAAACGTATAGCGTGTTCTGTTGTACATCATACCTGCAGGTTTTATGTCAGCGTTGCTGTGGTGTCGCTAATCAGTTTGTCCAACAGGCAGTTTTAAGCTCATGCTTAAAGATTATCCGTTTGTTGTTATTCATTCATTAAATAGGTGGAATAAAAACAACCATACTTACCACCTGCCACATAATACTAATATATTAGACCAGTATCATGATTATAACTATAAATGTAGCTTATGGTCATATTTGAGAAAGCAGTGATGCTTCTAATAAATATTCTAAATACACATAAATAAACCAACCCATTTATGCACGTGTGTAATTATCTCTTGTTTGTTGTTCGTGTTGTCTTGTCTGGTGCGCACGAGTTTCTGGCAGATACGCTGTCTTATCCAATTTGGATTTCTTAACTAAAAGTCTATGTATTCCTTAAACAGTTTATTATTGGATATAGGAAAATATCACCGTCTGCAAATTATGGTTTGGGAAACCTGGTTATTCTCATCATATTCACTATAAAGCACATACCAGTCCCCAAAACTCCTATTCTTAGTGTATGGAACAATGTTACAGTGTGCTGATTTATCACTGGCATCCAGGAAATGAAAACATCGCTACAACCCACAAGTGTCGGAGTATTTATTGCTTCTTTGGTATTTTAATATATTTATATAAAAAAATCTTTCTGCTATGAAATATCTTGCTGAGCAATAGATTTCCCTTATAGTCCCTCTGACATTTTTGCTATCAAATACAACCTGTATATTTAATCAACTGATTCAGAATTAAACTGCAAATCAAAACGAAAGCAATATTTAAACATGGTGTTTGGGTGCAGGGAAAGACTGAAACGTTGCGAGTGTATTTGTGTATGAGGCAGGTCAACTTATTTATCACCCAACATCTGTTTAGTTTTTCTTAATGAATTAAAACCTATTCAGAAATATACAATTTATATGTTTATTAGTGAGCTGTGGCAGCAGTGGCAATGCTAAGATTATAAATTAAACTTAAAACTAAGAAGAGTCATGTTCATTTATACTGACTAGGGATAGTTAGCATGTGTTTTAATCGCTGAGAGAGGAGATTATATGTAGCTCTAGTGTCTCTGCTGATGTCCCTGGTAATGAAGCATTATTCTTGTGTCCTAGAGAAAAGTCTTACTAGCTACAGGTTTTAGTGTTTTGAAATTTGTTATTAGCAAGTATCTCTTGCTGCAGTAACAAAAATCCATCTGTCAAAGCCATCAAAGTTTGGTACAGACCCTGCTGGAACTAGACTCGTGCTCCTCAGGTGTATTAGTTAGACGGGTACCAACACGAACGATTGCTGAAACTGTATGTGCCTGTTCATTAGAAAAACAGTCACAAAGTCCTAATTCATCATGTGTTGTTACAAGTTGTGGGTTTGTCACCTTGCTGACATGCGGCTGAATCCGCTACTGTTTGTTTAACTTTCTCAGATAAAGACCCCCTGTTTCACTTCTCTGCTGCATATGCGTGTATGAGCAATAGAGGGGCACACATGCTGCATGCATGATATTATCTGAGAATGTTTGCTGTATTGTGTGTTGAATTTCCTTAAAATTAAAGTGTGTAGTAACTTCCTTAAATATTTAGAATTTGCTATATATGAGCAGTTAACAGGCTTTTATTAGGGGTATTAGCTTTTATACAGACGAGACCCTGCTAAAATATAGCGATTAAACTCTGGTTTTCAGGTTTGTTCCTTTACAGACTTGTCAGTTATTCGTTTTCTTGTCTTTATCATATGATATCTATAGGCAGGATCTTCAGGTGTAAACTCTTTTGAGCAAGTGTGAGTAACTCGGAATAAGCCCGAGGCTTCACTTTAACAGGTAACGACACTTTCTGAGAAGCTCGATTTTCTGTGTGGGTCTGTGTCATCTGGCTGTATGCTAAATCTGAATCATGCTCTGATTTTGCATTGGTCTGCCCCACACACACACACACACACACACACACACACACACACACACACACACACACACACAGGAATGTGGCTGATGTCACGTTCATTGTCTGACTGTAGTGCAAATGGAGGTGGGGGGATTCAAGACGGCACTCTTTGTCTACACCATGTCCGGCCCAGACGAGAAAGATCTCTGCCTCTTCATTGAGATGTGGACCCTCTCTCATTACAACCCCTCTGCCCCCACCCCCTATTCTTAAACACACTACCACCCATTGTTTCAGTGGACAATCTGTCCATTTCTTTTTTAGGTTCAGGAGATCAGCTGAAATGAAAACTGTAGTATTAGTCTCAGAACTAAATAAGTAAGAGCTTGTGTGACCCAGGAGGGTCTCAGTGCCTTTCTGCCCCATGATTAAGTAATAGAGAGGTGTCAGTTGCAGACGCCTGTAAGAGATCATGTTCTTGTCCTGGTCCTTACATTTGTCCACTTATTTACACACACACACCTGTGGGACAAAAATGCTGATCAATGCTGTTGTGTGTATGCATGCACCTGTCATACAGCTGTCAGTAACATTCAGCCTGCACTCTCCTCTCTGTCTACCAAACACACTGCCATCTTTCTTTTTTTTCTCCAGCTGCTTTTGGCCATTTCAGCTAAATCCTGCCACGTGTTCCAAGGTCATGGGGTCTACTGTTCTGGCGGGCACAGACTATTTTTACAGTGTCTATTTGTAACCTCCTGTTGGGATTGAACTGAAGAATTTCGAATGCATGTTTTTGAGTGTGTAGGTTTTCAGACGATTCTAGTATATTAGTGGCATATCTGAGCAGTGACCAATGTGGCAATTGTGCTTGGCATGGTTTGTACTATATAATTTTAATACAGTAATGCAATCCTTAAGTTATAAGGCTTTCCTGATTAGCTGCATTATCTTTTGTTTTATGCCTTGTTCTATTTAAGTCTATGTAGATAAATATTAATACCCTCTAAGATCAGTGCAGCTCTATCTAGCTTTCTATTTTATATAAAAAAATAAATAAATAAAAATTGCCAGTGCTGGCATGTAATCTTGACTATAATGGTGCTTAACTTGAACAGGATGTTACATGTGTACTATTGTCCCATTTATTAGTGCCTCTATTTCAGATGCAAAATGACATTAGTTTCTCAGGAATATGCCGGGGGGATCTTGAAAAGTTTTACACTTAAGCCTAAAGCATAGTGTAATAACTGTTGTGCCTGTTTATTTATATTGAGTAGTTTCTGTTCACTATCAAAATGTGTTGCCGCCTGATACTTTACTGCATTATTTGTGCCGTCAGACTTCCTTGTACGCTGGCATGTTTTTCACTGTTTGGTGTGGCAGGTCCTGCCAAAAGAAAATGCCAAAAGGCTTACACGTCAATAGGAGTCAAAGCGTAGACGTGCCTATACGTTTACCTACGGAAATACAGAAGTGCCCCATAAAGGTAGTAAAACCAATGGTGTGTGTGTGTGTGTGTGTGTGTGTGTGTGTGTGTGTGTGTGTGTGTGTGTGTTTGAGCAGGTGGACTAACTTGTTTGGCTTGACGTGGCAGCATGTGATTATGGGCTGTCGTGTATGTGTCGAGTTGTATGAGAGAGGGAGAGAAGGAACCTGATCTCCTGACTTTTGATCTGATCTATGATCCTCGGAAACTATAGTTCACTCGCGGCCCTTCAGCTTCTGGACGAGCTCTCAGTTTTTTACTCTGTCTGTTATTAGTTCTTTTGTTCGTTCTGACGAGTTTCCAGTCAAATGTTCACACGATTATATGATGTTTGTCCTTCCTAAAATAAAATAAATTTGGGAAAAGCATGTCAAAAAGCAAGGTTCAGGTTGAGGGATGTGTCTTTCTGAATTAGTAACTTATTTTTTTATTTATTTTTATCTAGATAATATAGGCTTTATTTTTTATTTATTTGTCTCTATCACAACAGACAAACATTTAGGTCATAATTATTTGAAAATAGACAGTATTGTAAAACTTCAGCAAGGATACAGTTGTCAAGCGGGTTACCAGAGATAAGTTAAACATTTCGAAATCTGTAAGCTTCTACCATTTACGCTCCTCGCGTTTGAAATCGATATGATGTAGAAATAAAATTGCAGCGTTGGCGAGGTTTTTGCTATCACCCCCCCTCCCCCCCCACACACTGACTGTAGAGAATGCTGAGTAAGCATCTGTTTGAAAGAAGCCATTCTGTTCACCTCACTTTGTCTCTCACAGATAAGCTGTTTCTCAGTCTGGCTCTTTTGCAATGAATTTTGAGCAACTGTTCTATATTTGGGATGAAGCATTGCCCCCTAGTGGACCAGTCTGTAACTTCCTTTTCAATATGAAGATGCTTACTAATAACCATAGTCCACTTCATTACTGAAATCTGATTTCATGAACATTATTACTCACTTTCACATTTGGGTTACACAAACAGCAAATTTAGAGTGTTGTTTGTTTTGTAAGGGCACTGATGTGAGACGTCATGCTTGTCATTGGAATACAGTGTAATATATATATATATAATCATTTGTGTGGTTGTGTGTTTAGGAGCAGATCCATGTACCCGTGTACCACCCCACTCCAAGTCAGACCCGGTTGGCGACGCAGCTGACCGAGGAAGAGCAAGTGCGCATTGCACAGAGGATCGGCCTCATTCAGCACTTGCCCAAAGGAGTTTTTGACCCCGGCAGTGACGGCAGCGAGAAGAAAATACGAGAGTAAGTAGATAGTAGGTTTTATTTGTTTGTTGTATTTGAGAAACTCTGAGGAGGAAACCATTTTAGAATATTTTGCGCTGTTGTGCTTTTAGTCATAACTGAGCAGCCTGCGACATAAAAATAAAATACAAGCCTTTGCTTGATAAATGAAGTATCTGAATTTACTGTGTTTCCTGCTTTCTGTGTAGGTGTGTGATCTGCATGCTGGATTTTGTGTATGGGGATCCAATCCGGTTCCTGCCTTGCATGCACATCTACCATATGGATTGCATCGATGACTGGCTGATGCGCTCCTTTACCTGCCCCTCCTGTATGGAGCCTGTGGATGCTGCACTTCTCTCGTCCTACGAAACCAACTGAACATTTTTGCCTACATACACATACATTTTTGGAATATAGGCAGGGGACAGGTCAGAGTTATTTCTCATAGCACTATGGTATAGTGCAGGACTGCTTCCCTCCTGGGTTGTCCTGCTGGACAGGGAAACCTACAGGAGCCACACAAGTGAGACTCTTTACAACATCCTGGTAACCTGGACCATTCTGATGTGCCACCCCTTACACTGGAAAGCAGAAAGCGGTTAAAAAGAACTGATAGGAGTGGAAACTGTGTTTTGTGTTTCCATCCCTCTCTTTGGATGTAATACATTGGGGGTGTGAATAAAAAAAAACAAAAAAAAACAAAGATGAAACATGCTTGCACCTAAATTACAAGTAGTGAAATTTGCACTTTTCTGAGACCCCTTTCCCCACAAAGCCTTGTTCTACAAGTAAGGGCATGTACAGCTCATTGAACTAATTCCATTCAGCTCCCAGTCTCTAGGTTTCCTGTTAAGCGTACTAACTGTATCCAGTTGTTGTGGGACATGCTTTAGTGGAAGCTGAGAAGTAGAACCCTTAGGCTGAGAAATTTTTTTGTTTTGTTATTGGGGATGGATTACAATATACAGTGCAGTCTAACAAACTGACTGTGACTTTCGAAATGTAACTGTGAATTGAATGTGCAGACTGACGCTTTAATTTGATGGTGTGTGCATTTTATATATATATATATATATATACTTCTCAAAAATTAAAGGAACACTTTTTGTTCGGAGTATAGCATCAGGAAAAGGGATTACAGGTGGAGGCCACTGACATGTTTTACCTCTTTATTCCTTTCTGACTGTTTTCCACCACTTTGCATTTGGCAAGACTCAGTGTCACTACTGGAGGCGATACCTGGACCCTACAGAGGTTGCACAGGCAGTCCAACTTCTCCAGAATGGCTCACCAATACATGCCATTGCCAGAAAGTTTGCTGTGTCTCCCAGTACAGTCTCAAGAGCATAGAGGAGGTTCCAGAAGACAGACAGTTAGTCTAGGAGAGCCGGACAGGGCCGTAAAAGGTCCTTAACCCATCCGCAGCACCTGTATCTGCTAATTTGTGCAATGAGGAACAGTAGGAGCACTTCCAGAGCACTACAAAATGACCTTCAACAGGCCACTGGTATAAATGTTTCTGATTATTTGGTCAGAAACAGACTTCATGAGGGTGGCCTGAGGGCTCAACATCCTCTAGTGGGCCCTTTGCTCAATGCTTGGCATCATAGAGCTTGACTGGCATTTGCTGTAACACCAGAATTGGCAGGTGTGCCAGTGGTGTACTGATATGGACTGGGTAATTTGTTAGTCAGCCTGCCGCATCACGTTTGTGGGGGTGTCTCTGAATTCAGCCCTCTGTAAGTTGATACTTTTAATTTCCATCAAATGTTGTGGCATCCTTTTATTCCTAACAGATTATCCAGTCCATATCAGTATAGGTATCTGGCCTGAGTTTTTTCCCATTGATATCTGATGTGTTTTTTATTCAAGTGTTCCTTTAATTTTTGTTGAGCTGTGTGTATGTGTATGTATATATGTATGTATACAGTAATCCCCCGCGATAAACAAAAAAACGTGATAAACGGACGCCACCCCAAAAATGCTATTTTATGTAAACAGTACTGTATTAACATTATACTTCATTTTATAATTAATAATTATATTTTTTATTAATGAGTTTTATTATTTTAACATATAACTCCATAAAAACAATTCCGTATAAGTTTTATGGTCTATCGTGCTATCCGCAAGAGACCGGGAAAATCAGCCAAACAAATTGGTTATGTGGCAAATGCAATTCCTTAATAAACCTGGGGTGTGAGATTTGAAACGCGGTAATGCGGGGGATTACTATATATATAATATGTGTGCATGTACACATACCAGCCATATTGGATCAAGAATCTAGGATTTCTAGCCCTTTTTATAGTGACCTAGTGAGCTAGTCGCTTTAGGGGGACAGGTTATAGTTTACTCAAAGTTTATGTACAAAGAAAATATTATTGACAAAGGAAATGCATGGTTTCATGGGTTAGCTACACCCAGTGGCTCACCATTTGATAGGCTTTTAAATAAACTATTTGAGCTATATAATTACTTTCATAAGATTAAACAATGTTACCAGTTTACTCTTGTGGGTCAAATTATGTCCAATAGGTGGAAACTTTGCATTAAGGTGGGCTTATCAGTGATACAGGTGTGATGAGATGATACAAGATGGTGATCAGTGATTAAATAGGCAGAGGTTAGTGTGAGAAGAGTGAGTATGTAGTGTAATGAGCTATTTATCGTGATTAAGTGGTTCTACATTTAAATTTTTTTATCCTTTTTTTTTTTTTTATTAAGTATACTGCAACATTTCCTATTCATGCGTTCTAGCTCCTCCTTCTGAGGAACTGATGGAAGGGTGCAAAGAAAGGAAACGAGGAAAGGAGAAATGTGGAACAAGTGTATTTGCCCACTATCATGAGTTTGCTCACTAATCCGTAGAGAATCCACTGATTTTATTTATTCATGGCTTGTTGCTCAGTTATGTTCACCTAGATATAGATGTCTAGGGAACAAATTCATAAATTTGCTTTGGTGTAACAATACTGGATGTGTTCATCACATGCTGAAATGTTTATATTTTAGCCTCAGTATATGAATCTTATTGTTTGAATGTTTATGAAATGGAGAAGTGATGCTCTGTTGGTTGCATGGGATAGCTCAAACCACAAAGCCTCTATTTCCTTTTTGTATGCCTGTATCCAGTACTGCCACATTCAGACACTGTAAAAGTGTTTGAAGTTAAAAGCATGCTTTGAAACCTTAAAACATTTCCTGCTTTACTGGTAGGCCAAATAGTTGAAACCATCTTTTAGAATTCGGTATTGGGGATAAAATGCATCATGCCGAATGACGGGGTCTAGATAAATCCTACCAAACACCTTAAAATGTACCTACCCTGAAAAAGTGCTTTGCTAAAGCGGTTTATGAGTCTATCACAGCCAAATGATGGCGTTTTCTTAGCTGTTCTAATGGATCACTTTGCCTGTGTCTGAATGAGTATATCATTTATTAAGAAAGAAGGCAAACACGTAAAATCTGAGAGCGTTCTATAAGAACTTAGAGCATATAGTGAACACTATGGATGGTATTCTAACATTCATTTATTTTATTCAATCAAAGGACCAAACAACTTGATTATAATTGGGCAATGAGTCCTGTATGATTAGTCCATTATAGCTGTCTGTCACCAGCCAGTTACATACAAGCTGCATGTCAAGGTTTTTTTTGTGTGTGTGTGTATTAATATATTGTCTCAAAATACAGTAAAGACTCTCATGCACTGCTCTGTAGTGCTGTTAGATTAGCTCAGCATTTTGTTTTCTTTCATTTTGCGTCTATATTTTTCTTTTAATTATACTACAGCTTGTCTATTTACCAGAACCAAATAATTTATTTAAATGTAAGAACAGTAATGTAATTCAGTTGTGGCACTGGGTTGGAGCGTTTTTGTTTGTTCCTTTGTTTCTTTTTTTTTTTTTGCTACGAGCATTAATAATCATTCAAGAATAAGTTGTAATTATTAGGATTTTATTATTATTTTTTTTTTAAGTATGGAAATGTTGTAGTGTTTGAAGTTAGTTGTTTGTTAGTCAGCGATTACTAGGTGCAATAAAAAGCTGGTGTGCATTAAAAAGCCCTTTTTGCCTAATCTAAACCTTGTCATCCATAATTGGCTAAACCTACACCATAATTACTCAATCCGGAAATGAGTGCAGTTATCACGTGATAAACCGTCACTTTTTTTTCCTTTTTCTTTTTTTTGCAGTGTCGTGTGTTTGGTTTTTTTTATTCTTATTTCTGTGTGCATCTGGATTCATGTTAAACCATATACATTACACTTTTGTTGTTATTGTTGTACATATAGATTATTTTATGACTAATCTTTTAATCAAATGTTTATTAAGCATTACCATAAAGAGTGCAAATCTATATGACTTTTTTAAGAAGTGATATTACGCTGAAAAAAATAAAAAAGGAAAGTTGGACTCATCACCATGGTTCTGGTTTAACCAGCAGCAGAAAGCAGTACTTCCTTTGAACTCTATTCTGTGTCCCCATCTGACCCTTTTTTTGTTGTTGTTAAAAAAAAGCCAAATTGAAATCTGAATGATATGGACATAGAATGACAAAAAATTCAATTCACCTTTTTATCTGAACTGTCCCTTGATATTTTTGTTTTGTTCAGGTATAAACCCTTCCAAATTTCTTCTATAGTTGATGGTGAAGCACAAAAGACACGTTCTATTTTTCTAACTGTGGTGGTGTCAGTTCTGTTAAAGATGGTCATTGTCATGCTGAAGGAAGTGGAACCTGATTATATGTGCTGTTTCTCTGCTCATGAGATAGGGGTTTTCTTTGTCCTGCTCCAAACTCCATCCCTAAATCTCCCCAAACGTGTAAACAAACCCAAAACACAAATGTGGCTGCTATTAAATTTAAGTTTTTCCATTTTTGTCCTTTTCTTGAGCATGAGCAAATATGTGGGTATGTGTGCGGTTTTGATGTGTTCATTCCTTATTAATGGCCAGCTAAATGTAGACTCAAGTTTCTGCAACCTATGGAATGTGGGTCCATGTTTCTCAGAAATAATCAATCATTGAGTGTTCTAATACTCTAGTCATTTACATGAGCACATTGCTGTGTCACCTAATTAATGCCTACTTCAAGTAACAGGTTCGTTCATCTGGTCGCTTATGCAAAATAAAATTTCCTTATTTTCCCGAGCATGTTTTGTTCTGTTTCTTCACACAGCAGTTGAGCAATGTGTTGTTTCCTGGAGCTCTGAGATTGGCATCAGGAGGGCAGAGGAACAAAAGTGAGACCAACAACACTGCTGCATAGACCTCGGCTTGCTTTCACAAGGCACACATGCATTGCTACCACTGTAGTATAAAAACAATTCTAAACAAACAATAAAAACTGTGTATGTATGTGTGTGTGTGTGTGTGTATATATATATATATATATATATATATATATATAGATAGATAGATAGATAGATAGATAGATAGATATAGATATAGATATAGATATAGATATATATAGATATGACACACAAATATATTGCATTTAAGCCTTCCTGTCATCTAAAGTATGTATATATATATATATATATATATATATATATATATATATATATATATATATATATATATATATATATATATATATATATATATATATATATATATATATATATATATATATATATATATATACACACACACACACACATGTATTGCATATGTTTACTAGAAAAGCATTTATTTGATTAATGTTACAGCGATGTGTATTTCATGTGATTGCTATGTAAACGGCTCTTCTTTACGGCATTGGTCAGTTTCTGTTATGATTTAAACTTGTTCTTGCCTCTAACTGTAGTAGCCTGTAACATTCACTAGATGGAGATGGGTGTGCTGTTATACTGCTTTCTGCTGAGGTGTTTTTGATGTTTAGATCCATTTCCTGCCTTTTTTCTTCATCCAATTCATTCATTGTGAGAGTGCAGCTGCAAAGGAGTCTTATTTTTTATTTGCATATTGTTTTTTAAAGAAAAAGAAAAAGAAAAAAAAAAAAGCCTTTCTTGATGCTAGCAGTCTGACCTATGATCTGACTGCCATCTTGTTAGATTGACTGTTTCAGTTCAACCCCCCTTCCAGAATCAGTGCCACCATATTTGATCCTTTTGGCAAAGTAACATTCAATATAATTGTTGTCAGACCTGTAATTTTACAAAGGGATGGTGGAAGAGAATCTTATTCTGACATCAAGTTGCTTTTTTTTTGCCACAATTACTTTATCATAGGGCCTATATTATCTCATTACTAGTTTAATGATAATAATATGATTAGAGTAACATCAGAAAGCCTATCTATTAATCTTCCTCTACACTGCATGCAAAATCACATGGCATCTCTTTACATTAATGTCCTTTTGGAGTTGTATACTTTGGTTTTGCTCATTCATCTACACGAGCATTAGTGAGGTCAGGGTGACAAGGCTTGAGATTTATGATAGCTCAGTGGTTAAAGCACTGTGATACTGATCGGAAGGCGGGGGGTTCAAACCTCGGTATCGCCAAGCTGCATCATGCTGTATCGTGGCTGAACCTGTGCTCTGACCCAAGCTTCTGAACAAGCAAAGAAAAAGATTTCACAGTAATGTATATGTGACATAAGGGCTATTCTTCTTCTACAATATTCACCCCAAATGTGGTCACATAGGTTAAGGTCAGGGCTCTATGCAGTCTCCCTCTATGAAGTTCTTCCACTCCATCTTCTGTCTTTACAGAAGTTACTTTCACAAAGGCATTGCCATGCTGGAACAAGTTTTGGCCTCTTAGCTTCAGTGAAAGGAAATTGTAATGCTACAATAAACAAATACATCCTACACACTTGTGTGCCTCCAGCTTTGTTGCAACAGTTTGAATCAGAAACAGATTTGGTTGTGACGAATGGGTGTCCACGTATTTTTGGCCATATGTTTAACTATTTAATCAAATAATGCATCTGATACATTACAACAATATATATTTGAAACATCATTAATGTATTTTGAGCTATATTGTAATATATATATATATTTGAAATATAATGTTCACATGCCACATAAGCATGTGCTGTTTTTGTTAAATATTTAACACTTTAATTACTACTACTGCTACTTCTACTAATAATAATAAATCGGATAAAGATAGACGGATTAAATATATATTTTTTAACATAATAAGCCAACATACCATCTGCGTCGTTGCCTCCACAGTCTTCTCTACTTGTTGCACACATGCCTGTATATAAGAGAGGAAGCACAGTACTTGAACTACTTGGTGTTCTGTCAATCGTTTGACCACAATTGACTCTGGGATGAAGCAGGCACATGTGCGGTCTCTACAGTCTTTAGAGATTATTAACTGTGTTAATTGTGCAATACTTTACCAACTCATAGCTACTTGACTGGCATATCACATTTCCCGAAACAAAGAAGGTTTTCGACTGCGTATCTGTAAGCTGAAGGAGGACGGCTCTGAAAGATAATAACCAGAGATCTTTTTAGGTCCCTAAATCATTTTACTTTGTTATCTGCAGCTAAATCTGAATTTAGGCCTTTTGCAGGTCTACACTCAAGATGAACGGGAGTCGTTGTCGCTTATTATATATGTATATAAAAAAAATATGCATTTTGATTACCATGGCGTACTTTTTTATGTTTTTAATGTTATATCTTTTTTTTTTTGTACTGGAGCTTTCATAATTTTTTGAGACTTGGAGAAACATAAAGTAAATATTAAGACAAGACAAAAGAACATTGAGCAATTATGCTGAAATTGTTCCAGTAAAATTTATACCCCAAGAAAGGGGAAAATCTCCAGTTGACATCATGTAAAAAGTGGAAATGAACACAAGTGTGAAACCAGATCAGTATTCAGTGAAACCAAAGCATTCTGGTTTTGAGTCAATAAAAAATAACCCCACATTCACAAAAAGAGTGATTACACTGTGACCATAAACATTTTTTTTCATGGGTGGCTCCAGTGCCTATTGTATCATCAATATATAGCTTTTACATCAAAATGCTTATATCATGTTAAAAACCATCAAGGCACATAATTACTATTATTATTACTTTTTAAAGTGAAGTTTTATACGACACACTACGTCATATGCTTATTTCTAGTAAAAAGATAAAGAGTAAGGATATAAAGGTTGTCCATTTCAGGGCACTACACAAGCAATGGTACAGTTTTTAGAAAGTGTATTGAGAAATATATAACAGTCAGCGTAAATCAAGTCATACACTTTAAATACAAAATGTTGACAAAATTAGAAATGACAAATGACCTGGTCCTTGCATGTCTGCATTAAAATCATCTTATTCATATTATATTATTATATAAGACCTCAGTCATTTTTTACAAGTATGGACAAAGTTAACTGAAGTGACTGGATTATATAAATGAGACATAAAATATGAGACATGTTACAAATATATGAAGGGTCAAGTAAATACCATTTACATGAAGGATTCATCACTGTAAATATGCCAATATTTGACCAAAAACATTCGTTTCCATAACGTTTGGAAATAAAAAACGTGTTTTCTGACTAAAATATGGTTAGCCACAAGCTAACTCTAAAACTGGAGATTGTATTATAGCCAGCAAACAGTTATTATAGGAGATTTTGCCAGTTCGGGTTTCAATTAAATCAATTAATATAGTAATAACATTCACGCATATATAAAATTATGACATAAAACTTACCATTATGAGTCTTTTTGATTGTTGGTGTGTATAATAATCAGTGTTAGGACACGAGAGGTGAGAGGTCTTGTGTCTCTTAACCGATTTACCTCAGAATCCTTATCGCAACCAGGAAGAGGCTCTTTTACATCTTTACTATTACACAGCCATTGTAATAAAAAAAAGGCCCAGCTTCAATGCGCATTCTGTAATCATTTTCTCAGTTTCCCCGAACAACCCGTGTAGTTATATTTACTCCACAGCAGCAGAAATGGCTTGGCATTGAACGGCAGGCTGTAGCTTGATGCTAGGGTTATTTCCTCAGTCACATCTAACGGGCTTCTTCTTTTGTTTTACTTCCTCAGCCATAAACTCTCGTTGAAAAAAAATGCTATACTTTTTTTTATTTCTTTTGATTTTTAAAACGTACAAAAAACAAACAGCTTAATTTTTTTTTAAATTAGGGGTTTTAGACTATTGCCGGATATCAGATAAAAAAGACAGTGTTTCTGACAAAATGAGCAAGTTTGCATCTGGTGCAGGATGACCACATGCTAATCTGCCTTTTTTGTTGTTTGTTTGTTTTTCATTAAAGAATGAGAGCCCAAACATTTTAATTTAGGACTGTTTTCGTTTTGTATCATCAACAAAAAATGGATAATTTGCGCTGGTGGAATCGTGTTGTGTAAAAACAAAAGTGTGACAACTCGATTGAGGCGTCGAAGCTTTTGATGTGATTCAGCAAAACATTCAGAACAAAACAGTGCAAATTATTTCAGTCAATACGCATAACACGACACATTATATCATCATAAAAACACGACATTTTCATTTGACACAGCTTTACTAATTCATCACCAACCAATTCCTCATGACGGATATGAACGATAATATTATTAATCACACACAGACACGTTTAGCACGTTTTATTTCTTTATATAATGAAACAATACAGACATTAGTAACGTTCAAAAAAAGACATAATCCAAGTGAATAGATGGCACTTTGACTTGATATGCAATGTTGGGAATCAGATGTGTTAAATTATATGAACTGCACTGAAACTAACACAAGACAAAAAATGGAGATACTCTTTTTTTGTTGTTGTTGTTGATAATAATCTTAGTCTTTGGTTTTCTCTTTGGACTGTATTTGAGAGAATATGTAGTTTGCAAAAAAAAAAATCTAAACAAAAAAACATCAAACAAAATCAAACAACAAAAAAAAAAGATTTGTTCACAGTAATTCTTTTTTTTTTCTTTTTTTTTTTTACAAATATCAAAATGCTAAATTATCTACAAGCAAAAGTGCAAATTATTTAACAAACTGAAGCAACTGAAGACATTAAAAACCCCACAATTCCAATCATATAATATTCTCAGGTAATTTGATGGATATGGTCAATTTCTATCATTACTGCTTTCTGTGTGTACACACTTTTTTTTCTGAGTTTGTGTAGTATAACCATCCGGGGGACACATTTTGTACGTTAAGTGTGTATGCTTTAACTAGAAAATATCTTATTTTTATAAAATTCATTGAGGTTCATAATTGCTCCTTACTCTCAGAATGGATTGGTAGTACACTGTGCATTTTCTCGTCGCTTGTGTGATAATTTCGTGTACATTATTTATCTAGAAACGTGTAAATAATACATTTTGCAATACCTTTTTTCATTATATTTTGTATTTACGTTAAAACATTTGACAGAACGAACGGAAACTACAGTTTAGTACTATGTTAAATGTAAAACAGCTAAAAGAAGTGACTCTACAGTAACTTTACTATACACTTTTCTATACACGCTCAAGGGAAATTCAAGCATTTGATGGTACCAGACACCAAAGAGAAAAAGTCCAAGTTCGTTCCTTTTATTTCTGAGAGTGAAGAAGTGACTCCTCTCCATCTACTGACGTGTTCACATTAAAAATTGATATTTAGATATCAAAATTCTAATACAAAAGAAATATTTTGTTGACTGATTACAACAGCAGCTTGGCCATTTTATACGTACATAATAATATTCGTTCAAGTTATTAATTTTTTTAAATATAAAAAGAGGTAGTTAGCTGAATATAATACTACTAAACCTTCCATTCAGCATGCATTTCTTCTCTACCTCTGTCACAGCACAAACGCGGGGTCTACCTACTCGGATGAAGGCACCTGCCTGTAGCTCTCTAGCCAGCGGGCCGTATCGTCTCTGTGATGTTGTGTTGCCAGTTGCACGGGCGTGAAACCCGCATGATTGGAGGAGAAAGGGTGATGGGTGTGCGGCGCCAGGAGCTCCACAGTGCCGCGGTGTCCCTCGCGCGCCGCCAAATGCAGGGGCAGGTTGCCGTCGGTGTCTCGGAGGTTTGCGTCTGCGCCGTACTGAAGAAGCACGTGGACCGTGTCCGCGTGTCCATCGCGCGCCGCGTCGTGCATCAGCGTCAGTTGTTTGCACCGGTCGCGTACATTCGGGTCCGCGCCCGCGCGCAACAGGGCCTCCGTTATCTCAGGATTACCAAGTTTCCCCACCTGCAGAATAGACACAGATATCACAGCACGTGAGGTTAAAACAGCACAAATTACACACACTGGGTGGGATGCGCAAACCTCACATATAAAACAAAACAAAAAGAATAAACTGCATTTTCCGGGTCACACCTTCCTCTGTGATAATCTTTTTGTTTAGAAGCATCTTTTTTGTTCATGTTCACGTGAACGTTGTGTACTATATTATATGGCTATATAAAAAAAACCCAATATTTAAAATGCACAAGTGCAACCTATTTCAGAATAAGTAGGCTTACTATGATAGTTATTTATTAATTGTTTTACACACAGTAATGGTACAATTCCACACATTTTTCCTAGAAAACCGGAACAAATGTCTCGACGAGTGCGCAATTGTCTATCTTAAACAAATTGATCATCATATTAACTTAAATATATGATCCCATTTGTTTTTATTTGCGGATAAAGAAAAATGGTCAACAGGGAAATATTTTTACCTACCAAAAATTATATGAATTTATACATTTTGTTCCTAGAAATAACATTATCCATATACGATGGTAGTAATAAATGGCAATGCGACCATGACATGTAGGTTGCACCCGACTTCATCAGGAAATAAGCAGGTTTGCTTTTAGAATGTATTCTTACTTTGTTTTGTTATTAAATGGTCCTTATTTTTTATTTTTAACAAAAAGGGTCACTTCTTATCAAAGCAAAATGTCGGACTTTATACTTTTAGGCCTAAGAAAATGTACTTTCACCTTATAAAATTAGGTTTGCACACTTTCTGGTGGTTTTCTGGTAAAAATCCATTTAAGGCTTTGCTGACTTTGGTTGAAAAAAATTACTTTGCAATAATTAAAAAAGCACTATTCGAGTTATTATTCATTGGTATATTTGTAGAAGATAATAAAAAACTCGAATGTGTGCTGTAAGAAAGCTACTTTGCTTCCAAGCTGTTAGCATAGCCTACACAAGCTGCATATTCGATGAGACGACATGCGGGATTCCCCTAAACATATGTGTCTACAAATCTAGTCATTTTGAAGCTGAAACAAAACATTTGTATAAATACTGTATATAAATATGAGTAAGAAGCAGCCCCTTATTCCATATTGTCCAGGGTTTATCAACAGAATACATGGGGTTGGACACGTGCGACCTTTCATTAATTTGATAGTAATAATAGAGCAAAATAAATGCACAATATGAACTTATAAACTAAATAAAAATATGTATATATACAATTCATACTTTAGGCAATTATAATGATTAGGGACTGTGGTATTGGATGATCTTAATGGTTCTCTAAATTATTTTAATGTAGGCCACAAACAAACTAAGCAGCCAAAATTATTTACAAATGTTTATATAAAAACCAGTGAGATATTAACATTTATATGGCCGTTTTAATGATTATCCGAGTGTTTTAGTGAGAAGACATGTAAAGTATTTTTAAGGATTTAGTTTCGAAACATACGGCCTTGAACTATAATTGTGCAGTCCAGCAGAACTGAACAGCCCTCAATCGGAGATATTTGATGTCAAATATTTTGTAATAAAAAATAATATAAATGAGATTAGCACATGTGATGATATTTACTATTTTTTCCTGCTGTTAGAATAGAAATGAAAAGGTGAGAAGGAAATATCTGGTCATAACAAAAAAAAGAAAAGAAAAGAAAAGGAATAAGCAAATAAGGCATCTGAGATCTCGAGCTGATGTGATATTAATATTCAGTTTTTAGAGAAGCTGTTTATTTAGTTAAAGTGGTCGAGGTTTAGACTGGTGTTTAAATAAAAGTGAACAGGATACTAAAGGTTTGAGAGCCTAGATTAAAAAATGGAAGAAAAGCAGTAAGATGGAAGCATTCGGGGTTTATAAAGCTAGATGGTTTGTGATGGTCTCCAACCTGCAGTGGTGTCCTGTCGTATTTGTTCTTGGTGTTCACGTCAATATTGCACTCCAGCAGCTTCTTGGTTTCTTCCAAGTCTCCTCTTGCAGCAGCATTGGCCAAGGTGTTTATATCTGGGGCTTCGGCCATGATCTTCACAAGATATTCAGCGTGTGAAGGAGAAGATAAAACAAAAACCCAAACAAACAGCCTCAACAGACTCAGACCCCCGTGATGTTGCTTTTGAAGAGCAACTCTGCATGTAACGCAAATCAACACGGATCTGTAGTAAATAGTCTCTTCTTCCAGCCCAACAAAAAAAAGATGGTGCAATGCCAAGGTCCGCCCACCTCAGCTTTTAATATCGTCCCACTGTAGCGACCGCTCTCAGCGCGGAAAAAACAGGGATATCACGCCATCTCTATCCGAGGAGGAGGCTTTTTAGTCCCCATCAGCCGAAAACGTGCCGTACGATCACACACGAGCCAACTTCAGCATGCTCCTGCCTCCTGGTCTCTAATCCACAGCAGCCTTACTGGATCCTGGTAGGACCTGGTCGGGGTTGAATTTGCATCCACTTGATGATCTCTGTTGGGGGAAAAAAAGGAGTGCTGGATACCATCTAGAAAGCAAATCGCTCCAGATGAGATCCGAATGTCAAGTCGGAGTGACGCAGAGACGATTAAGTATTGGCGCCCCTCAGGCAGCACTGAAAGTGCTTCAGCTTATCTGTGGGTCACAAATACACTTCAAATAGTCTGATATGCAGGTGCACGGTGTTAAAAAGAAAAGAAAAAAAAACCCTGCCATCCAGTTGTTGTTCTGTAGTGCAGACAAGAGGCGATCGGTGCCTTCCAAATCGCGCGTCGGAAAACGAATGAAAGAGCAAAACGAGGCTACGAGCGCCGCCGAGCTGCAGCCGTCCAATGCCTTTCAGGAGGGACGAGCTCGAAGAGTTTCGTGCAGCTTCCCGCCCATTTCAAACTGAGCCGCAGTCGGTTGAGCGTCGTTAAGCGGCAGCGGCGCTCGCGCTCGCGGCGAGGACTCGCGTCACGACGCGTTTTGACGCGCGCACGCTCGAGAGAGCAGGACGGCATGTAAATAACAAAGATAATAAAAACAGCTCGGTCCTGAAGCAAAAAAGAAAAACGAGTGCCTCATTGGTCCGGGCAAAAAAATAAAAAAGTGCTTGATTGGCTGTAACGCGAGCATGAGGACGCGGAGCACGCGTGGTCACGCCGCTTTTGCTACGTCACGCAGCACGGCGAATATCGTAACACCGTCCCGTGCGGAGTCAATCTGATATATCAGACCGTCCCGGGCACCTGAACGCGCCACAAGCATCATATAACCTACTGCACAACGGAGGGTCGCGGGAGCCACGTCTCAATTGTAGTTAAACCGGCAAGCTGCTTTTCAACGCACTTGACGCTGTGTGTGTGTGTGTGTGTGTGTGTGCGTGTCCGCTCCTGTTGTTTGACATCACTCATTTTTTGAAATAAAGGACTTAACTTCCGCCCACTTTGACTAACAGACGCGGAGAGGCGGGACGCGGGACTCGGAACTGTGCTACGTCAAGAAGACGTTGAGATGCGCAGCACTGTTGCCTTTCAAACTCTCAGGAAGATAAAATGTCAAGCACGAATTCACACGAAGCTCTTTTACGCCCGAGAAGCAGCAAATCATTCACCCATTGTGATTTGAGCAAAACGTCGATTTTAATAATAATTATACATTTACACTGCAGACGAGGAAAATGGTTCAACATGCAGCTTTATAAGCAGTGTACCATACTTCAGAGTGAAATTATTACCACATATTTACACATATAACAACCAGTGTAGCATACTACACCAGAGTAAAATTATTACCATATATTTACACATATCACATCTACCATACTACACCAGAGTAAAATTAATACCACATATTTACACATATAACAACCAGTGTAGCATACTACACCAGAGTAAAATTTTTACCATATATTTACACATATCACATCTACCATACTACACCAGAGTAAAACTAATATATTATATTAACCCAGATAACATACAGTGTACCACAGTAAAATTATGATTATATTTACCTATATAACATGCAGTGTACCATATGACACAGAGTAAAACTGTTATATTTACACATATACCAAGCAGTGTAGCATACTACAGCAGAGTAAAATGATTATACTATATAGCAAGCAGTGTAGCATACTACATCAGAGTAAAATTATATTATATATAACCAGCAGTGTACCATAAATACTACATACTACATCAGAGTAGAAATATGATATATTTACTCATAACAAGCAGTGTAGCATACTACACCAGAGTAAAACAATTACCATATATTTATACATATAACAAGCAGTATACCATACTACACCAGAGTAAAATTATGATATATTTACCCATATAACATCCAGTGTACCATACTGCACCAGAGTAAAATAATATATTTACACATATAACAAGCAGCGCACTGTACAACTTTACCAGAATAAAACTATAATAATACATTTGTAGATATATAATTAGCAGTGTACAATACTATACCAGAGCAAAACTATTATAATATGTTTGCACATATAAAAAGCAGTGTACCATACTACACCAAAGTAAAACTATCATGTTATATAACATGCAGTGTACCATACTATGCCGGAGTAAAACTATTAAAATGTATATACACATATAACAAGTGTGCCGTACTGCAATAGAGTGACCCCATTATATATTATATAACAAGCAGTGTACTATACTTCACCAGAGTGAAAAAATTACCATACATTTACACATATAACAATATGTGTACCATACAACAGAGTAAAACTAATCATATATATTTACTTATATATCAGCATTGTAACATACTACACCAATGTAAGACTATTATATGTATTTATATACCGAGCAGTGTACCATACTGCAGCAGAGTAAAAGTATTATCATACCTTTTTACTTACATAACAAGTAGTGTACAATACCACACCAGAGTAATACAAATAAAATATATTTACTTATACATCAAGTAGTGTACAATACCACACCAGAGTAATACAAATAAAATATATTTACTTATACAATAAGCAGTGTACAATACTATACCAGAGTAAAAAAAAATAAAAATACTTATACAATAAGCAGTGTACCATACTACATCAGACTAATACAAATAAAATATATTTACTTATATATCAAGCAGTGTACCATACTTCAACAGAGTAATACAGATAAAATATATTTACTTTTATACTTAAGTAAGACTGCTGTGGTGTTTGAACAGAATTACATACTACACTAAAGTAAAACTTTGTAGTATACTTAAATATATAATAAGCAAAGTACCATACCATACCAGAGTAAAAATATTTCCATATATGTATGCATATAACCAAGAAAAATACCATACTACACCAGAGTAAAAAATATATTTAAATATATACTAAGCAGAGATATATAACCTACCGCATCAGAATAAATACATTGCGGTGTCATATTCAAAATTACCTAATGCACTAAAGTAAATCTATTGCAGTAGGTTCAATTATTTGATTAGCAGAAAACCATACCACATCAGAGTAATAACTAATATTTACACATATAACAAGCAATGTGGCATACTACACCAGAGTAAAACTATAATATATTTACTTTTACAACAAGCAGTGTAGCATACTACACCAGAGTCAAAATATTCCCATATATTTAATTATATAACATGCAGTGTAGCATACTACACCAGAGTCAAAATATTATATATTTATTATATAACATGCAGTGTACCATAACACACCAAAGTCAAAATATTTTATATTTATTATATAACATGCAGTGTAGCATACTACACCAGAGTCAAAATATTATATATTTAATTATATAACAAGCAGTGTAGCATACTACACCAGAGTCAAAATATTATATATTTAATTATATAACAAACAGTGTAGCATACTACACCAGAGTCAAAATATTATATATTTAATTATATAACAAACAGTGTAGCATAACACACCAAAGACAAAATATTATATATTTATTATATAACATGCAGTGTACCATACTACACCAGAGTCAAAATATTATATATTTATTATATAACATGCAGTGTAGCATACTACACCAAAGACAAAATATTATATATTTATTATATAACATGCAGTGTACCATACTACACCAGAGTCAAAATATTATATATTTATTATATAACATGCAGTGTAGCATACTACACCAGAGTCAAAATATTATATAGTTATTATATAACATGCAGTGTACCATAACACACCAGAGTCAAAATATTATATATTTATTATATAACATGCAGTGTAGCATACTACACCAGAGTCAAAATATTATATATTTATTATATAACATGCAGTGTACCATACTACACCAGAGTCAAAATATTATATATTTAATTATATAACAAGCAGTGTAGCATACTACACCAGAGTGAAAATATTATATATTTAATTATATAACATGCAGTGTAGCATACTACACCAGAGTGAAAATATTATATATTTATTATATAACAAGCAGTGTAGCATACTACACCAAAGTCAAAATATTATATATTTATTATATAACAAGCAGTGTAGCATACTACACCAGAGTCAAAATATTATATATTTATTATATAACAAGCAGTGTAGCATACTACACCAAAGTCAAAATATTATATATTTATTATATAACAAGCAGTGTAGCATACTACACTAGACTAAAAATATTATATATTCAATTATATAACATGCAGTGTAGCATACTACACCAAAGTCAAAATATTATATATTTATTATATAACAAGCAGTGTAGCATACTACACCAAAGTCAAAATATTATATATTTATTATAACAAGCAGTGTAGCATACTACACCAGAGTCAAAATATTATATATTTATTATATAACATGCAGTGTACCATAACACACCAAAGTCAAAATATTTTATATTTATTATATAACATGCAGTGTAGCATACTACACCAGAGTCAAAATATTATATATTTAATTATATAACAAGCAGTGTAGCATAACACACCAAAGACAAAATATTATATATTTATTATATAACATGTAGTGTAGCATACTACACCAGAGTCAAAATATTATATATTTAATTATATAACAAGCAGTGTAGCATAACACACCAAAGACAAAATATTATATATTTATTATATAACATGCAGTGTACCATACTACACCAGAGTCAAAATATTATATATTTATTATATAACATGCAGTGTAGCATACTACACCAGAGTCAAAATATTATATAGTTATTATATAACATGCAGTGTATACTACACCAGAGTCAAAATATTATATATTTATTATATAACATGCAGTGTAGCATACTACACCAGAGTCAAAATATTATATATTTATTATATAACATGCAGTGTACCATAACACACCAGAGTCAAAATAGTATATATTTAATTATATAACAAGCAGTGTAGCATACTACACCAGAGTGAAAATATTATATATTTAATTATATAACATGCAGTGTAGCATACTACACCAGAG
Source organism: Silurus meridionalis (assembly GCF_014805685.1). NCBI lineage: Eukaryota > Metazoa > Chordata > Actinopteri > Siluriformes > Siluridae > Silurus > Silurus meridionalis. The sequence goes on from NC_060900.1 coordinate 18,012,146, forward strand.
TGAAAATATTATATATTTATTATATAACAAGCAGTGTAGCATACTACACCAAAGTCAAAATATTATATATTTATTATATAACAAGCAGTGTAGCATACTACACCAGAGTAAAAATATTATATATTTATTATATAACAAGCAGTGTAGCATACTACACCAAAGTCAAAATATTATATATTTATTATATAACAAGCAGTGTAGCATACTACACTAGACTAAAAATATTATATATTCAATTATATAACATGCAGTGTAGCATACTACACCAAAGTCAAAATATTATATATTTATTATATAACAAGCAGTGTAGCATACTACACCAAAGTCAAAATATTATATATTTATTATATAACAAGCAGTGTAGCATACTACACCAGAGTAAAAATATTATATATTTATTATATAACATGTAGTGTAGCATACTACACCAGAGTCAAGATATTATATATTTAATTATATAACATGCAGTGTAGCATACTACACCAGAGTCAAAATATTCCCATATATTTACACATATAACAAGCAAAGCACTGTACCATACCAGAATAAACAGAATATAGATATATTTAGAATAGAATTAGAATATTTATATATAAGAATATATTAAATATATACCAGCAGAGATATATCACCAACTACACCAGAGTAAAACGATTAAATAATATTTAGAGTAAAATATTGCACAAAAGTAAATCTACTTTAATAGACTTAATTATTTAATAAACAGAAAGCTGTACTACATCAGAGTAAAACTTTTGTTATGTACTTAGATATGTAAGTGATAAGTGAGACACGTGTAAAATTACTGTAATTCTGTAATGGGTAAATATGTAGCAAAAGCATTTTTTAGCAGTAAGTTTATTGTATATTTAGCCATGGTACTATAATAATTTTACTCTGCTGAGGTGTAAAAATTATCAAAAGGCACTATAGTAAAATTGTGGTATTATGGTAATCATATAAGATGATAGTTGCAGTAATTATGAAAGGAAACAATAACTGTAATGTGTATATTGCACTGTAATAAAGCATTTATAGTATCATGGTATCATAAGTGGTAAATAATGTGCCTGAAAATAGATAATTTAACACGTCCTTGTTTCAAACTAAATAGAAAGCAAAGACTTTAGATTTAACAAAGTAGACAGTATTTTGTTACCAGAGAAATTTTCTAAAGTGTATTATTCCTTCAGTGTCTTTCTACCAGACAGGTTAAGGCCTACCTTCAGCAAATGTGATTGACCTTTCACAAAACATGCAAGAACAGCAAACTATTGTGCAGATTTTATTATGTTTTATGTCATTTGTTATGAGCATATGCAGGAAATATGAATGATTTTTTTTAGGAACGAAGGACCTTCAGCAGTTACATGTGATCGAACATCCCTGGCTTGGGCCTTGGTTCATTTTGCGACAGTTTTGCGACAGTCGTATGTTGTTAATCCGTTGCCTGGGTTAAAAAGTGACAGTAACTGAAAAAAAATCTGTTTTTTTTAAGAATACACAGATTTAATAAGTGAGACCTAAAGTGTGGGTTTTTGCTCTTGAGTTTTCTGTTGTACCAAAGTCTCGGGGTCCTATGTGATTTGAAATTTAAAGCCGATATTGTTTTCCGTCCCTGTTCCCCTGTGCGTCTCAGCCCGTTTGTGTAGTAAGCGAACAGAGCACAGCTGTAGCGGCACCATAGATCTGCTTAGCGTTAGCCAGTCACTGCAATGGCCTCCGACACTGGTAGCAACATGGACAGAGAGATGATTCTGGCTGACTTTCAGGTGGGTTTTTCTCGGTGGACTGGAAACGGACAAGACTCGTGTTTGTCGTCTGTACAGTCCGGTAACACTGACACTAACTGTGTGAGAAGACCTCATAGGCAGCTAATCAGGTGCTATGTCACTGACAGTTCATTTGTTAGCAGCTATCAAGCTAACGTGTATTGACTTACAGTCTGTATGCTTTATATTAGCGCTCGAAACCTTGTCACTTATAAAACTAAGAAATATCTTCAATACATCACTACCGAACCGGACTGTAATATACTTAAAGTATTGACTTTCAGAAAGCTCTGGACCTAGCGCTCATGGCTAAGCGTTTCATTGTTGGGGCTTTGACAGCACCCGGCGAACCGACTAGCGCTCCTCACTTAATTCAGTTTGCTGTAAAGCTTTCCTGTAGCTTTCAATGAGACTGAAATATCACTAGCACCACATGGGTTACAAAGTCAATCCGTGGAGTAAAGTATAGGAGAGATTATAAAAGAATGCTAGCTATGACTGGACATTTTAGCTAGCATAGCCAGAACACTGTTTAGAGATAAGACAGTCCTGCTTCCTTCAGATCTGCTCTTTGAATAGGATCATTAAAGCGAAATTGCTTCGTGGATGGAATGATTGCTCTTTGATGATCACCTCGACAGGCTGATTGTGTGTAGGTGGCTGAAATAAATTGGCATGTTGGGATATTCGGACAAGGTTTCAGTCGCTTGAAATCGCGACACCCGGTCACGTGACCACACGAAAACAACTGGTGTAGAAAGTCTGGAAAAAAAAAGGCAGGATGCAGGTTTCCATCTCTCAGCCAACTTTATCTATAACAAAGGACACCTTAGAGCTGCGGACTGCTGCTAAAACCTGCTAAAATCTAATAAAACAATTGTATTTCAAAGTTTAGGGGTTATATTGCAAATTCTAAGTGTAGATCATTATGAGCTAGAAAGAGTGAACAAATTCCTTATCGAGCTCTGCTGTACTTTATGTGACATCACACCTGCTTGTTGTTTCAGGCTTGCACTGGGATTGACAATATTGCAGAGGCAATCACTCTTCTAGAACTGAACAACTGGGACTTGGTGGTAAGTTTCGCCCACACCAACTGTAAAACATTAGGATTTAAAAGCTGTGATCATGGCCAGTTCAAGCATCCAGAATCCTTTCACGTTTCCTGCTAAGAGAATGTAGTTAAGATCATTGGACCTGTTAATTCTTTGTACGATATTCTTTAGTCTTGCGTGATTGGATCACAAGCGGACAGTGCTAAATACAGCTGTGAACAGGTTGTAGTGCAGCTTGGGAGGTGGTGTGGGATGCATGTGGACACACTATATTTGTTGTGTCGTTCACTATGTGCATTATGCAACTGCACCAACGGCAAGAGATCTAGTGACCTGTTTTGCTAGCTTTGCAGTTTTCACGTGGAATTGTATTTCCGTTGCGCAGCCATGCTGCTGTTGCACGTAAAACATTGATCTTTGGAAGCAAAAGCTTAGGCATTTTGAATCAATTCTATTAATCAAATTTCAGTCATTTGCATTCGTATATAAGGCACACAATCGATTTCCTGAGATTGTCCATGTGTATGCAAAGCTATTGATATTCTAGTATGGTGTCACATTGTGATGGGCTTCAGCATGTATAGACATTGGAAGAGGAAGAATTTGCTATAGCTGGGGCCACAGCACGGTTAAAGGCTAACGTTGAAAACATTATACGTCTATATACGTATACACGTCCAATAGTATGTGGACACCTGACCATCACACCTGAATGCGATTCTTTCCCAAAGCTGTTGGAAGCACACAAGTGTATAGGATGTCTTTGTATGCTGTAGCACTGCAATTTCCCTTCACCGGAACTAAAAGCCCCAGGCATGTTCCAGCATGACAGTGTGTGTGAACACCATTAAGACAGGGATTTTCAGGTGTGGAAGAAATTCAGTGGTCTGCACAGAACCCTGGCTTCACCACCACTGAATACATTTGAGGTGAACTGCAATGCTGACAATGCTCAAGGTCTTTTTTTTCCTGACATCACTAATGCTCAGAAGATTAGAGGTTATTATAAAAGCAAAGAACAAATTAAATCTAGAATGGGATGTTTGATAGGCACGTATAGGGGGATGGGCAGGAGTCCACATAATTTTGGACTACAGAATTATTATTACGTGTGTTTAAAACACAAATACAGGAACACTGCTAATATATTTGATATTGAATAAAATATTTTTATTCAATATCAAGTTTTGCTACAGTTGCATTGATAAAGGACAGATTTTTTTGTGTATATCCTTTGAACTCTGAAATAAAAATCCTAATTCTCAATCTAACACACCTTTGCTTTTAATAGTTTAATGACTAAACTGAACGTTTTTGTTTCGCTCTTGCTAGTATTTTTTATGTTTTTATTTGGTTCAGCAGATTAAGCAGCTTAGTCAAAAAGTGATTCATGGATGGTTTATAGAGATGCACTTGAAACACAGTATAATGCCAGGTGTGAACGTTTGATTGTCTTCTCTGTTCACTTGGAACACCCATGAAGGATGTTTATACCAGGTCTGAGCAGGGCCACAGTGCAACAAAGCCTCAGTGTTCATTGGGCTGACATGACTATCTCATGGCTCTATTGTCTGTTTAGACCACAGAAAGTTCTAGCACAGTTTTTCACATCTGCTGGTTATGTGTTGACGTAGGCAAAATCACAACTTTGTGCTCAGAAACGAAATCAGTTTGCTTAGATTATTCCACCGTGACTGGTTTTGCAGTATTTTTATTTGTACAAGACCCTTAAAATTGGACACACACACACACACACAGACACAGACACACACACACACACTCAAACACTGTTCACAGGACCAACATTGAACCTATGAAGTCTTTCATATTAGTTGGTGACGTTGATCTTTGTCTTTTGCACCAATAATCAAGATTACAGCAGATTCCTGTTGGATTTACCGCATACATTTTATTTCTCAAATGACAGCAGTCTTATAACCTATAGCTGATATACTATATGGGCAAAGGTTTGTGGACACCTGACCATAAGAGTTGTATGTGCTTTTTGCACATTCCAATGTAATAATATCCTTCTCTCTCTTAGGAAGATGTTCCACTACATTTTGGAGTGTGGTTGTGGAGATTTGTGCTTATACAGCCTCAAGGGTGTTAGTTTTGATGTAGGGTGAGGGGGCCTGGGGTGCAGTCAGTGTATTAAGGTTGAGGTCAGAGCTCTATAGCAAGAGATCTTCAACTTCAGCCCATGTAAGTCAAATCTTCATGGAGTTCAATTTGTGCACAGATTTGGAACAGATTTTGGTCTCCTAGTTTAATTGAAGGGAAAAATGCTACTTAAATAACACTTTAATGTTTGTGGAAGAACCACATCTGTTGGTATAAATAAACAAGTCTACTCATATTACAGCAGTAGTGCTGCTTGAGTTTTTCACATGTGCATGATTGTACATCCATTAAAAATTTCTTTAATTGTGCCCCAAGCAAAAGTATCAAACATGCAACAGCTTTGAATTGTTGGGTTTTCTGTTGATTTGATTAGTCATTTGGGTTGGTCTAGGCCTGGGGAGTTCTAAATGAAAATGTGGTTATTATTTAATGCTTAACCCTTCATGGTTAGTTTGTGGCTTCATGCTACCAATTATGACTAAGACCATGTACTCTGAACAGTTGAGATACGTCTTTTTGATTTGATTTGATTTATTGAGAACAATAGGCAATTATTCATTTAAAAACTTTTTCATTTCATCAGTCATTTCATGAGTTTGTTAATAAGACCAGAGAATTGAAGTATGAAAAATATGAGAAAACTGTCCTGGTGTTCAGCTGTAGCATTACAACTAGTTTCTGCTGCAATTAGCTGCTTTTTTAAAATCTATTTTTAGCTTAGTTAGTAATTCATTCTTGTGATTGGACACGCTAGGATTTGCAACGTTCTGGTTCGTGCTTAGAAAACTGCAGTTGCTGAACCATTGCCATTTTTTTAAAAGGTTTATCAATGCTGCTGCATGCTTTGCTTCGTTCACAGAAAAGCTTTGCGAATTATTCATCTGGATACAATGGCTATACATTCACTGTTTATTGTGTTAGTCTTATGGTCTATGAAGTTCTTTTTTTTTGCTCAAGCAAACGGAAATACACTATATGAAAGGGGTGTAACGGTACACAGAATGGGGTTTGATGCACATGTATATCGAATGCAGAACATGATTAAAATATGAGGGACATTTTAAGTGGCCTACCGTAAGTTTGTTTACTCTCCGCCTTGCAAAGTTTTTTTTTTAAATGATTTTTATTATTAGTAATATTAAACTTCAAAAACATACACAACAATGCCAGGGACAAATTTCGCATATCGAGGGAGTAAATAAATGAAATATGGAAGGAATAAAGACATTTATAAAAGTATGCTGAAATAACAGTTATGTAGAACAAATCTTTAGGAAATTAAATATTTAAGTCTAAAACACCCACACTTATATACACATCTGTATCACCCAATCTAGGCGGTCTAATAAATACAAACTAATTAATAACATTTTTTAAATTTTATTCAATCAGTTTGATTTGTTGCAATTTCATCAATTACTCGATTTCAAATATTCACTATAATAAAAAAATGAATTGCATTAATTTATACTATTTTATATATATTTAGTTTTTTTTATCAAATATTATCAAATATTTTATATATTTCTTTTACCAAGCAGGCATTTTATTTAAAATTGTTTAAAAAAAAAAGTAAACTGTTGTTCACGAATTTTAACAATAATAAACCGTTAATAAAAAAATAAAAGACAATCAATTTTATGTTTTGCATTTCTTACCCCCAACCGTACCAAAATGTAACCGAACCGTGACTTAAAAACTGAGGTACGTACCGAACCGCCGGTTTTGTGTGCCATTACAACCCTACTATATAGACAAAGGTTTTTTGGACATCATATCTTACAATTTGTTCAAAGGTAAAAGTTCCCATTTGCTGTTAAAGTAACCTCTTTAGTAATGCTCATTAAAGACTAGATTTTGGAGTATGCTTGTGGAAATTTGTGCTACATTGAAAGCAGTCCAAACCCATATATTGATGTAGACTATATGGACAAACGTTTGTGGACACCTGACCATAAGATTGTTATGCGCTTTTTGAACAGATTATTCCACATTTAGTCCATAATTGCTGTTATTATAACCTCCACTCCTCTGGGAAGATGTTTCACTTGATTTTGGATTGTTGTTGAGGAGATTTGGCAAAGTCCGGTACTGTTGTAGGGTGAGTAGGCCTGGGGTACAATCAGCATTCCCATTTATTTAGCAGACCACACAAGATTTTCTGCTCCAATCCACATAAAGCATATCCTAATGAAGCTTGCTTTGTGCACAGGGCCATTGTCATGCTAGAACAGATTTGGGTCTCTTAGTTTAAGTGCAGAAAAAAAATATACTGCTGCAGTATCTAAAGGCATCCTATACAATTGTGTTTTCTTTACCTATGTGGTTTGGCTGGAAAAATCAAGCGTCCCAATACTTTTGACTATATTGTGTTTATAATTTACTGTCATGGCCATTGTTGACATAAATCAAAATGATTATCTTGATTATACCATATCTGCAAATCAGCTTGTGATTGTGAAGTTATCTACACAATGCTTTTATACATCATCTATTTGGTTTATCAGAAATGTCACTGATAACAGATGCAGTGTGCTGTTATTCCTCCTCTGGTACCAAGTGACTCAGCAACATGCGCCCGAGGTAAAACACTGCTGCTACTCCTGCTTCCTGTTCCATCTAACCTATATTTATGTGCAACGTTAGAAAAGATCTAAAGAGTCAAGTTTAAGGAGAGACAAAACAAAAAAATGGTAGGTTTCCCCCCCAACAAAATCGCCGTTCTCATATGCTTGGGTGGCGTTTCAATATATTTAGCAACACACCGCCAGTATATTTGGCAGCTGTTCAAACATCCATCGCTGTGCCCTTGCAGTGTTTAGTTGTTACCTGTAAATGTGATGACTTCCTGTGTGTGTGTGTGTGGACCTGGAAGCTGGATGAAAGATAGAAAAGAGCTCCTGTATACAGGAGTAGAGCAAGTAGTGCAAATTTCAGCCAGGAAAACACACAATTGCATGCTGTAGCTAAGCAAAGATTGTATAGAAATTTATTATGGTGTTTAAAATGACTGAAGTTTGAGGATGTATTTCATGTTTATGTATTAGTTCAAAGGTTGTATGTGCTGTGTCCAAAAATACTTATTTAAAAAAAAAAAACAATAGCTGTTGATTTACACATACATTTATTAGAATATTGCCATCATTGTTGCGTTTCTATTACAAATTTAAATGATCCTAATTATTGCCTTACTGCTCTGTTGGCTGTACTCACTCTAGTAGATCAACAACTGACTGAAAATAATATTTCTGGGCTGTATCAATACAACAGGGCAGTTTTTACCTCAATTTATTTCCTACTCATCAATTTATAGAAGTTACAGATTCACATATACTTGAAAAAGTTATTTTGTCCATATAATCAAATGGCTTATCTTTTTGTGACGCACCTGATTACATTTTATGGTGCTAATGAGTCTAAGTCTAGTCGGTGAATAATCCTTTATTGATTGGTTTCCTGTAGGGGACAAGTAAACACCTACCAGATACATTTTATATTTTTAATTTGATAAGCAGTGGTAGATTAAGTACACTAGGTAAAATATTACTTACTATTTTAATTTGAGTTCAAATACAAAAGTATTTGCCTTTAAATGCACTTAAGTGTCCAAAGTACTGTGATTTATTAAGGCTGTAATGTTCCTATTATCATTTTTGTCACAAGACTCTTAAAAAAAAAAAAAAAAAAAAAAAAAGGTCCTTATGTACAGTAAGTCCACCACTGTTTATTTGTCATCAATCTGTATAAGTAGGTTAATGAGTAAACTTCTATTATTGAATGTGAAAAAGTCCTATAGCCAGTGATCTTTTTTCCTATGAAACTTGTTTAGAAGTAAGAACAAATATTGGATTAAAGACCTTTTCTATGATCTAAAATAAATTACATTATTTGATTACAGAGAATTTAGTTCTCATTGGATTCGAATTTCCTCTGCTCTACATTTGACCAACCGTTCACATGCGCCCCCTTTGTCACACACACACACACACACACACACACACACACACACACGCACGCACGCAAACACACTAGCAGAAGTCCATTGCATTCCGGCTCAGATAGGGAAGGAAATGTGCAGCCCACGTCTCTGCATTCTGCACATACATAATCTGCGGGCTTGGTAGAATATCAGATTTTTTTTTTTTCCTGTTTTTGTAATTCAGTCACTTCTACTGAATGTACTGTGTATAAGCTCCTCCTATGTTTGTGACTATATACACAAATACATCGCAAGTTATTGTGTAACTGAATTGATAAACACCTGTTTAATATTTTTCAACTTATAATGGAATAAATACTTGAATAGGGAGTTGTTAAGGTGCTGGGTTACTGATCGTAAGGTCGGGGGTTTAAGACCCGGTATCACCAAGCTGCCACTTTTGGGCCCTTGAGCAAGGCCCTTAACAGTCTGTGCTTCAGGGGTGCCGTATCATGGCCGACCCTGCGCTCTGACCCCAGCTTCTGAGCAAGCTCGGATATGCGAAGACAAATTTCACTGTGCTGTAATGTATATGTGACAAATAAAGGCTATTCTATATTCTATAAATGTACCAATAATAAATTATTTTTAGTATTTTGTTCTGTCCTGATGTTTAACGGTTAAAGCCTGTCCTACATGAACAATTTTTTAACCCTGAGAGAAAACTGTGACTTTGCAGAACCTAAAGGATTAGTCAGAATACTTAGAGAATACAGGAAGTATCACTGTTATTTGTGTTTTTTGTTTAATGCATAACAAAAAACATTTTTCACAAGTCAACAGCAAAGTGGTTTTTTATTATTATTCAATTAACTCAAATAGCTGACTTTCTTTGTACGTTAGAAGAGCCGAGCAACCTTTATATAGTCACACACACGGTTTATTCAGTTTAATGAGAGTATGTTCTTTCCTTTTTTTTTTTTTTTTATATATTTTATTAGAAATGTTCTAACAACAAAAATTTCACATTAAAGTCTGGTTATAAATAGTGACATTTTTATTTTGTATGATTGTCTGTAAATCTGCTTTAATTGTTGTCAATCTTTTTTTCCCCTTACAGGCAGCCATTAACGGTGTGATACCTCAAGAAAATGGCATCTTGCAAAGGTACCTGTTACAAACATCATTTTCCGAATTTAATCCTAAAGAAAGTTTTGTTGATATTCTTTATTACATGATTTTATTAGATTACACAGCTAGAGTAAAAAGAGTGTAGAGCCTGTTTATGAAGGCAGTGCATGAGCATCTACAATGCATTCAGGAAGTATTTAGACCCCCTTCACTTTTTTAAAATTATTTTATGTTGCAGCCTGATATTACAATCGTTTTATTTTATATTTTTTTCTAATTAATCTACAATCAGTACCCTATAATGACAAAGTGAAAACAGAATTCTAGAAATGTCTATTAATTTGTTAAAATAAAAAATAAAAACTGAAAAATCACATGTACATAAGTATCCAGACCCTTTACTCAGTACTTTGTTGAAACACCTTTAGTAGCTGTTACAGCCTCGAGTTTTTTTTAATGTTTGCGTATGACACAACATGCTTTGCACACCTGGATTGCCATTATTCATGGCAAATCCTCTCAGGCTGGGTCAGTTTGGATGGGGATTGTCGGTAAACACTTTTATAACGAGGCCAAACAGTTCAGTCTTGGTTTCCTCAGACCAGAGAATCTTGTTCCTCACAGTTCGAGAGTCCTTCAGGTGCTTTTTTTTTTTTGCAAACTCCATCTGGGCTTCCATGGTCTAACTTCTCTGCCATGAAGCCCAGATCAATGTGATCTGTATTATCAGATCAGAGTGACCAATGGGTTCAAATCAAAATAAATAAATAAATATATATATATATATATATATATATATATATATATATATATATATATATATATATATTTGAATAAGAAAAAAGTGAAGGGGGTCTGAATACTTTCTGAACCCACTGTACATGCAAGAAATGGCACATTTCATTTAATGTAACCAGATGGAGTGACTCACCATGAAAATAAATGGTTACTATTTGAATGCATGAGAAATGAAATTGTCCTTTTCTTAATAATGGCAGCCGGAATTTTTTTTTCTTGTTTACTTTTAATAATGTCCAGCTGTGGGCGTTGAATGAAAGTTAAGCAGCCGTCTCATGGTGTTCTCTATAATCAGCGCACACACCGTACGTTTCTCTAGTGACTGGAGTAGACGCTCTGTGCTGTTATCTGTAACGATGATCTGAAGCAGGAGTGCCGTTAGTACTCCACATTAGTTTCTTTGTTAAGTCTCAAAAACGTTTGAATCACATGTAGGAGTACAAGCACAGCAGATATTTGAAGTAAGTGAATAAACACCTAAGCGATAGGGAAGAGAAAATATGTTAGCCTTGATCCACTTTCTCTTACAGAGTTCTCATCTTCAACATTTCAGCACTAAAATAAAGGGAAATCTCAATGGCAGCTTTGCTGTGGGCACTTATGTGATGGTTAGTTGATAATCTTGGTAATGGTGGGGAACGAAAAACAATGTGGCCAGCCTTTTATCAGACTTTGACCTGATGTAGTCAGCTAAGGGCTTTAATGGAGCAGTCACACACTATACTGCGCTGCTATTCCTTGAATATGTCATCTATAAACGCATAGAACTCATGGTTGCATTTAAATATTAGCTCCCTCCTGCTTCCTTCTTTGAATAATGACTGCTGGGGGGTTAAACCACAAGTTGAGGCCTTTGACAATGGAGATGTTAAACTTGGCTCTGTCAGTTACTCGACAAGATGATTGCAATTTCTTCCTTTGCCTCTGAAAGGTTACACGAGCACCCAGATTCGCACAGTCATAAACAATTGAACTGCTGACACCAAGCAATGCGACAAACTCGTTCTTAGACGTTCTGACAGTTTGTTTTGCATTTCTTATGAGGCTAAATGAGTATTCCCATACAGTTTTGTTTTAGAAGAGAAATGGACAACAGCAGTAACAAACGGGAATTGAAACTATTGCTGACAAAAGCAGCCTGTGTGAAGGCCTTGTGTCCTCAGCCCGTGTCTCTCTCCAACGGCTAGCGCTCATGAATGCAGCTGAGACTTAAGAACAGATATATTCAAGCAGTACAAACTCTGTCTGACAGTTTAATTTGTGTGTCGTGTGTGTGTGTGTGTGTGTGTGTGTGTGTGTGTGTGTGTGTGTGTGTGTGTGTGTGTGAGTGAGTGAGTGAGTGAAAGAGGGAGAGAGAAAGAAAGAGAGAGAGAGAGAGAGGGAGGCTGTGCAAAGGCTCTGGGCACTGGGACATGTTTTTTCTTTAAGGCCCATAATTATGAATGGAGTCTGGCAGCACGACGTCCAGCCATCTCTTTTAGTTGGAGGCTGGCACAGTGCTGCAGGCTGGAGGGTGGCATGGCTCGCTGATGTGACCCCATTGAGGCGCACGTTGCCAGCTGGCTCCAGACTCCGAGCTTTGAGGCCTAGGCGTCCACTGCCAACTTTTGCCTGGGTGGAGGCTGCCATCTAGGTGCAAACAATGGAACAACAGTTTCTGATTTTTATTTTTTATTTTTTATTTTTTATTTTTTTTTTTTATAAACCTATTCAACGGCTATTCGTCCATTTAAAGAGGTGACCTCTTTGGTCCCAGGACGATCCCGGTTAGCTAACGCGCACATTTCAAACTTAGGTGGGAGCCGGCTTATACACAATGATATTGTAACAGTTTATTTATTCTTTCGATTAAAAATGTCAAAAACTACTACCAAGTTGTTCATGCTCTCTCAGACCAGGAACTAGCTTGCTGTCGGAAATGTAAGTGTTTAAATTTCATCAAAGCAAAACACAACGTGATGCTCGGACTTCAGCAGTGGAGAGACAGAAGGCTGATTGGCAACTCGAGGATATGATCTAAAACACATTATGAATTAGAATTTCTTATTTGTTCGTGACCACACACACTGCTCAGGTGGAGCATCCAAACCCTCTCACACAAGCACTGTTCCACCGCAACAAGGATCATATGAAATAATTATGTATGTAATCAATTATGATGGAATACAATTAATTTAGTGTACGCTAGATTAAATGAGTTATATGCTAGATTCACCGTTCTTACCTTTGTCTGGCTGATCGGTTTATCACCACTTCAGTTCGGACACCGACAAGGAGCTCGGGAGATCACCACACTCGGTTTATTGAACATCGGGAGCTGAAACTCCTACGTTAGACCCTCTCACAACTCCCACACACATTCTTCTTTCTCACGATTCCAAATTCTTGCGCTATTACTTTTTCAGAACTTATTTAAAGTTGTAGCACATCAACCTTAAATTTCACTCCATACAGTTGAATAGAATTCAGTTAGTAATGTGATTTGTATTATTCGCGTGGACATACAGACTCACCGGGACTTGCAAGTGCAATGCGCACTAATAACCTCCACAGTTGCCATAGCAACAAACCAACAGAAAACGTTTTTTTAACAGGATGCTCCAACACTCACCAAACAAACACAAGATAAACATCATCCCCTTGTATGACTGAATTTCTTTAACTTTTCTGCACTTTTTCAGGAGGTAATTGTAGACAGTCAGACTACGATCATTCTTTAGCGGATAATAATACACGCCTGCACACGGTACTTCAGGTAAACGTTTAATGTTCTGAGTGAAAAGTTATCGCATCAATGTACGGTAAAAGGTATCATCTATTTTTTTAGATTTTATAAATATCTGTTCTGTTTTTCATAAAATTAAAAAGTATGCGTTAGTCATTTTGTTGTGACAGCTCCGCGCTTTAAAAATAGCGCCTATGCTTTAGGACCAGACATGCGCAGTATCATCTTACTTGAAATGGTCTATGGGGTGAAAAGTTTGTATAATTGTAATCTTTTTAAGCCTAGAGTGGGCAGTTGAGTAGAGGGCATTTAAAGATTGTTTACACACCACAAATCTGTTTATTGATAGAAGAAAACGCACTTTTAGATTTAGTTTTTGTATTGAATGACGCGCCTGAATGATTGACTTTGCTTGATGTAAATGAGGTTCTAACTAAGAACTAGCTGAAGTTTTTTTTATGATCCTGAAAATGGGATTACTGCAGTCATGTGTGTGGTTTGCTCTCATTTTGCTACTAAGGTAAGAATGAGGTATGCATTTCATTCAAACATTTACGGTTAATTATTTATAGCTAATTATATATGCATTATATGTCCAAACTGACAAAAAGGAAAAATTTTAGAAGAATGAATGACGTACGTTTCTGCTCTGAGATGGCTGTCACATACTAGATAATCGAGCCTTTATCTCTGATTCAATTCCATCGTATTTTGAAATAATGGTGTTGTCTGTTTTGTTGCGTTCTAGTTCTGCTTTTCTCAGTTTCCGAATCGAAGTCATGAGTATCAATAGTCAGCGACCAGATCCTTATCTCATTTTTACCTTTTTTTTTTTCTTTAAAATAAATAAATATGATTTCTGTGCACTACAGACTTTTACCCACATTGTAGCCTGAACACCTTGACACTTGAGCATGTATGTGCTAAGTGTTCGTGTGCAAGTGTGATATTTAACTAAAGCACAGGGTGCTCGATGTAGGGCTCGGCAAGGTGTTGGAAACATTCTTTTGAGAATGTGGTTCATGTTGACATGACTATATCACATCACCGCTGCAGATTTGTCACACCGGCAGCCTAAACCATGCACGTGGCTGGTTGCAGCCAAGGATTCATTTTGTTGCTGCTAGATTCTGACCTTAATATTTACGTTACAGCAGAAATGGAGATTCATCAGACCCGGTGATGTTTTTCCAGTCTTAAGCTTCCAGTTTTAGTGAGCATGCACCCACTGTAGTTTCAGTTTTCAGTTCTGAGCAGAAATGAACGGAAACTGATGTGGCCTTCTGCTCTTGTTGCCCATCCACCTCCAGGTTGTTTATTGTCAGATGCTTTTCTACTCACCATGGTTATCGAGTGGTTTTTTTTTTTAGCATAGCCTTTCAGCCCAAACCAGTCTGGCTGTTCCCCATTGCTCACAGAAATGCTGCTGGATGTTTTTTGTATTTTACACCACTCTTTGTGGACTATAGAGGATTCTGCATTACAACTAACAATCTATTAAATTAAGTTTGTGTGGGGAAAATGCCTTTAATGGAACTTCTGTACAGTAATACAGTCATTTTGTTGGGAAAAATTCAGGCTAATATGAAGCTTTGCGTGAGCTGCAAATGATACGGTGTGGCAATTGCTACAGCATAATAAATCTTGCCCTCTGATCAAATTATTACTTATAGATCAAATTGTAATATAATTTGAGCCATGGAATGTGTTATCAGTTTAGTTTAGAAGCATTTATTATACACTGCTTTGAGCGTGTAAATGCTGATGCTTTTTTTTTGCTGTGCGCTTGAAAATGTCTGGGGGAAATTAAATAGTGCATCAGATTTCCGTTTTAATACGACTGTTCTATAGATAATAAATTCGGAGCATTTTGTCAGCACCAGGAGTTGAGTCAGGAAATTATGTTAAATATTAAGATATGGACAGTTACACGTTAGACTCAGTTATTCGGTTATTATGGCACGTGTTATTGTGTTGGCGAGAAAAAAATGTAATGACCGTTATTATTTTAACGGAAAAGACTGTTGTTGTGGGTTTATTATTTTTGTGCTCTGGCTGCCCCAGGACCCTAACGTTTTTAACCTTTGGTATTATAATAAGGTGGAATAAATCCATTCTTTGTGCGCAGCTCCTGGCACCCTGCTCCTTTTCTCAGTGCGATATGTGCTGACCCTAGAAGAGAAGAGTAGAGCTTTTGTCCTGCCCGCTGCCACAGAAAAGACATTATTTACTGCTACAGGGGGATGGGGGCATGGGGGAATTCTACCATCAGCCACCGAGAGAGCAAGAGAGAGGCAGAAAAAGCTGTTTTGTGTCTCCAGACACAAGCAGTATGAATAGAAAGGAGTTTTAAAAAAAAAAGAGGAGAGAGAGGTTTCCTCTATGCTAAACAATTGAGCTTCTGTTGAGCCCAACACATATTATCTCTGCAGTAAAGGTTGTTTACATTGACTTTGGATACTGTTTGGATAGTTGCGCTGCTGCCATTGTGAAGTTGGGATCAGAGGCAGAGTGGTTTTCTGCTGTCCTGTACTGTTTGAATACCACCTCGCTTGTTTCTGGTTGTCCGTTAGTGATGTTTCTGCCAGCGCAAACACCACAACAAATCTCTCTTGCTGTATGTAATAGATTTAGAGAAATATTTCTATTAGAAAATCTGATGTCTATCATTTTCTTTTCATACACTGTATTAAATGTTTTTTTTTTCTTGCTGCTTAACTGACTCATAAAAAAATTACATGAATGAGCTATTATTAAAAAAAATGGATAATGAGTGTGTTAGATATTAATAGGCTATATTTTTAGGTCTCTGTTTATGGACACTGTTCTGTATGAATTGTGTCTTCTGCAGCAATTTCAGCAGTGAGGGCTCTCAGACAAGCCCGATAGGAGCTGACGGCCAGTCAGCAGCAACGGAACCTTCAGCCATGTCGTCCCCATCCTCACCGCCGTCATCTTCTTCCTCTGCTTTCTGCCCTGTTCTTCCCTCCCGGCAAATTGTAGAGCGACAGCCACGCATGATCAACTTCCGCGTAGAGTACCGCACACGCTCTGTAGATGTGGTATTAGAGGATACTTCCACAGTGGGTGAGTATGGAAATATGCGCACACGCACACAGTAATATTATATATGTGTGTGTGTCTATCTATCTATCTATCTATCTATCTATCTATCTATCTATCTATCTATCTATCTATCTATCTATCTATCTATCTATCTATATATATATATATATATATATATATATATATATATATATATATATATATATATATATATATATATATATATACACACACATACACACACACACACACAGTCCTGAACAAATCTTAAGACCGGGGAAACATTCCAAGTATTCACATTTCGTGCTGGTGCATCGTAAGAAATTTCCCTACTGTGGGACGAATAAAGGTATATCTTATCTTAACCAGGTTGTAAGAACTGCTTCAAAATGTCAAAAGAAAAAAAAGGGGCAAGAGACTGAGAAAAAAAGATGAGATTTGAAAGAAGATGACTGACATTTGCACTTGAAAACTGCATTTAAAATCAAACACGCTGTTAATATGCTGATCAAAAGTTTAAGACCACAGCCCAAAAATACCCAAAACAGACCTAAAAGTGTCAAAAAAGAACTCAGTAGTAAGTTGTTCATAACTTTAAACACTCATTTCGGCATGCTTGATGCAGCTGTTTCCAGGAGGCTGGTGGGAACGTTGCTCCATGTTGTGAAGATGGCTTCACGAAGGGCATCCACAGTCTGGAAATGACGTCTGTTTTTGTAAACTACCCTTGCCATCCATCCCCAAACATTCTTAAGGGGATTTAGATTAGAGGAACATGCAAGATGGTCCATAAGTGCAATGTTTTTGTCCTGGAAAAAGTTTTTTTGTCAAGCTTGTCAACAGTTGTCCTGTTGAAAGGCAGAGTCATTACCACACAGACGAGTGCCCTCAGTCAAGGGGGATTCCTGAGAAAAAGCACCTCATGACGGAGCCTCCTCCACTGTGCCGTGTAGAAAACAGTGCGATCTCCTCATCATGCCAGTATCGTTGGAAGACATCAGGACCACCCCAGGTTACATTTTTTTCTCATCCTAGAATGAAACTTTCTTCCATCTTTCAATGTCCCATGTTTGGTGTTCCCTTGCAAATTCCAAATGGGCAAGTTTGTGGTGTGGGTGGAGACGTGGCTTTCAAAGACTTTTTGGTCCTTAAACCCTTCGCTCTCAGATACCGTCTTATGGTTATTGGGCTGTGGTCAGTATCAGTGAGGGTCTTAATTTAGGTCCAGGATCTGCCTGTGTCTTCACGGAGAGCCCGTCCGATCTTCAACCTCGGCAGCAATGGCCCATTGCAGCTCAACAATCCTGTCACGGTCCAAAACAAAAAGCTTTTTTGCTTTTACTATCAGGAGATCATGACAGTGTGACTGTCTGAAGGACACTGATATTAAAGCCATATTTTGCACAGATTTTAACCTTTAAATACTATGGTTTTAAACTTTTGATCAGCCTGTTTGAGTTTAAATGCAGTTTTTAAAAAAAAATTCGTACTCACTTTTTTTTGTCTCTTGCTCTTGTTTCTTCGTTTGACATTTTGAAGCAGTTCTTACAACCTGGTTATAATCCACCAGCTTCAAATGCAAATACTTGGAATGCTTCCCCAGTATTAAGATTTTGTTCAGGAGTGTATATATACACACACACACACACACACACACACACACACACACACACACACACACACACACGCACACATAGTCATCAAAAAGCAATAATATTGACGTGAGGGTAAATTAATGTATATTAGAATACCAGAGCTAAATCTGAAATGTGATTGGATGCTGATGGCCTCTTAAGTAACTAAATATTTACCACAAATCCACTCTGAAGTTCTGTAGTCTGCTGGAATGTAGGGGAAACTTTTTTTTCCATGAATTTCAGTGGAGCAAATAAGCAAAAAAGCTGATGTTCACACCATCATGGTTTCTCATGAGAAGTTTGTTGAGGGTTCTTTCATTCTTTGGTTCTTCAAGGATAGTACATCCAAAGTACTCCCTTCAGCTTCTTTTTGTCTCTGTGTGGAGTTCTGTGTGTTTGTCAGGGCCTCTGGGTTGTTTCTCCCTCAAGGAAACACGCTCTGTAACAGAACCTAAAGGCCTGGTGTTGGACTTGAAATTCTACCTGCAGCTTCGATTTCAAACCCGATTCGATTATTTATTACAAAATACTTTCGAATAGATTTTTAAGTATGTGTTGTATATTATACTTTTCTAAAATTTGTTGAATTGTTATTTAAAAAATAAATTATTTATTTCTTATTTCTTAGCTTCTCGATAATATAAAAGCCCCGTGTTTGTTTTTGTTGCCCACGCACCCTGTAATACTTTCATATTCCTATCAAGGGCTTCCTGCACTTACAATGAATTTTACTTCTCAGAAATCACACAAATACAATGTGGTTTTTCTGAGTAGTCTCAGCTCTAGGGTCCTGATGATCCTAGAATACGAATCTGCCTTACAAACATTTATTTCAGTAACGGACTCTTCTGCCCTTTATATTATCGATTACTGTTAACTGAATAATGTTGATGCTCGTCATGTTGCTGGTTATTAAATACAAAGAGGCTGGTGAGGGGTCTTTTAATGTAATATGTTTCACGGACACTCCGCAACATGACATGAAGAAGCTACTAGACACTGACACACTGACGTATTAATATAGGTCATTATACACTTTATATGATTTATATTATATCATTTATTTCAGGGTGGTATAACTTCAGAGCAGTTAATGTTGTGAAGCATGTAGGTACTTTATAGATTATATTAATCAGTGAGAGTAGTAGTAGTAGTAACAGATCAGTGGTATTAGTAGTACTAGATAGTGATTCTAGATGCAGATTGGTTGACTTTATTACATTGGCTTCTATTTAACCTACTTTTAACCGATGTGGGATTTTGGTGTTCTCAGGCAGCAAGAGATTATTATATCACAGTCTTAAGTTAGGATTCTCTTTTTATATCGTGAACCTGGTGGTGAACAAACATTTTCTCCATCCAGTGTTTACTGATCGATAGTCCACTTTACCCCGGCAAATCCAGCAAAAAAGTTTACTTGCGTCACAAATCTAGAAGTCCTGAAAGAACAGTAATATAATGCACAGTGAATATGTCTATTGCATCTTATACGGCAAGAAGGCCATAGTGGCACGTATTGTAAAAATTCTTAGAGGTGTATTTTTTTGCGTGTTTATTTCCATGAAATCGGAGCTGCTCAGTCATTCTGCTACTGATGTTGGTCAGACAGTTTTCATTTCAAGTAAATGTGTTGATAGATCGTTGTAAAATCTTTGTCTTCGTTTGACACGCGGTGCATTTTTAATAAATGTTAAAGGGCAAATTTACCCTGAAACCATGTAAAATAATTTTAATATTGAAATATTTGCTATGTGCTTAGCAATTCAGCCTCTATGTTGTTTGTTTGTTTTTTTTGCTAGTGCATTTAGTGCCTTTAATAGGGAAAAAATTCATCTGGCTACATTTCAGACATATGGGATAATGGTTTGAGACTTAGAGAGTTAGAAGTCTGTGAAATAATAACCATGATGGTTTGAAGAAGTGAGACCAAAGGATTAAAGCAACCGTTGCGTTACTCTCTTTAGGGGGATAGGAAGCAAGAGATAAGGCTGTATTTGATATAGCATGTAAAAATTTGTCGGTCAGAATAAGATTATTTTTATCCTCGGTGCATTCGACATAGGAAGAGGGAAAAAAATGGACACTTCCGTGTTTCATTAGTTGTTAGTTGCGACTAGTGATCTATATTTTTCTCCAAAATATGCAAACTTGGAATGCTTCTAATCTTAAAGCAATATATGTATATGTATATGTGTGTGTGTGTGTGTGTGTGTGTGTGTGTGTGTGTGTGTGTGTGTGTGTGTGTGTATATGTATGTGTGTGTGTATATATATGTATATATGTATATGTGTATATGTGTGTGTGTGTATGTATATGTGTATGTATATGTGTGTGTGTGTGTGTGTGTGTGTATATATATATATATATATATATATATATATATATATATATATATATATATATATATATATATATATATATATATATACATACATACATACATATACACACACACTATTATATTGGAGATGTATTACTCCAACCTATGTACATCATATCTTAATGGAGATATCTTATCTAGGTTTGGTTCTCCTAGTTCAATTAAATGGAAAAATTTAATTCTACCTCATTCCACATTCTATAGTGTGCCTCCAACGTCATGGCTGGAAAAGTCGGGTGTCCCAATAACTGTCTCCATATAGTGTATTTCTTTCTCTTTTAGCTAACAGCTTAGGTGCTTTTTGGCACTTAATGACAGACTCTGTTATTGTTGGCCGGATTTTCGAAAAATATTTTGCCGCTTTTTTTTTTTTTTGCTTACTTCTAAGGAAAGAATTAAATAATAGGATGTGGCTGATAAAAATCTAACAAGTTGATAGACCTGCGGGTAAGATTTAATTTAAAAGCCAAGGAGAAAAAGGTTCTTTTAGGTGCCGTGGTGCTGTTTTCTTTTTTATTTCCTAACCGGCAGCCAACACTTAACAAACTATATAGTGATTTTGATGTGGCAAGGAATTATGTCTGTATGGCGATTGATCTGAGGGAAATGGTTGCATTTACTGGAAGCATGACTCATGTACAGGCAAGAAGTGCTCTTTTGTTCACTTTTGTCCATCCATGTTGACTCCATAAAAACCTGGAATGAAATCCTAGATAAGAAGACTACCTCCAGAAAACCTTCAGTATATAATCTTTAAGTAAACGCACAACATATGTGTATATATATATATATATATATATATATATATATATATATATATATATATATATATATATATATATATATATATATATATATATATATATATGTATATATATATATATACTGATTGATCCTACTCTTCACTCATTACAGCATGGATTTTCCTTGTTTATTCTTAGTGAGTTTATATATATATATATATATATATATATATATATAGAATAGAATAATAGAATATATAATAACTAATAATTAAAATGGAATATTTCTACACATAAGCTGAAGAAGAAACTGATTATATTGTACATTATAACTAGTATGTATGGGTAGTTATACAATTATTTTTTATATCTACAACTGAGTAGTTTCTGAGTATTTTTTTTTTATTTTCACACCTTATATTAAATGGTGTTACATTAATAAAAAAAAAAATTTTGGTTGCTTCTGCCCTCTTCTGGTTGCGCTGTGTAATTCATCATGAATTTAAATAACTTGACATGTATTTCTTCTTTTTTCTTTTTTTTTTCCAGGAGAAATCAAAACCTTTTTGGAGACAGAGCTTCAGGTTCCTGTGTCTAAAATGCAGTTGAAAGGTTGGAAGAGTGCAGATGTGTCAGACAGTGTGAGTTTCTTCAAAATAAAGTTGTGTTCAGAATCGGACAACTTTAAGACCATTTATTTAGCTGAGCTTAAGCTTTATTTGAATACTGATTGATCCTACTCTTCACTCATTACAGCATGGATTTTCCTTGTTTATTCTTAGTGAGTTTGGGTCTTTTTTTTTTGTTCTTTTAGACGGTACTGAGGACTTTACACCTGCCCAAGAACAACAGCCTCTATGTATTGACCCCAGACATCGCTCCCTCTGCCAGCAGCAGCCAGAGCGGGTATGTATGTGTGGGTGACTGGCTTTTTATTACAGATGAGTCACAGACACAAATGAAAGAGTGGGAATTTTTAGACACCGTTAGGGCTTCAAACCACAGCTCTCCCGCTGTCTAAGGGAGTTTTGTGCGATTATGGAACTTTGTTATGTAAAGTAATATAAATGTAGCAGGAGTGTAACACTGAAAATATACACTCAGTTATCTGCCTAAAACATATCATGTAATAACTTGACTTGGACAATAAATCATTGATGTGAACAAATACTGTACTTTTTAAGAATAATATAAGTAATCAACTCCAGTTTTAGCAAATGGGAGTATTTTCATTAAATAATGGCATTGATTATATAATACATTGGACAAAAACAAAACAATTGTGAATGACTGTTGAATGGGCATGTATTTATATTGAAACATATTGCGACGACAACAACAAAAAAACCTGCTTTTCCAAAGGTCAATACTAAATCATGTACTGTACATGCATGATTATTTGTTATCGTACTTTTAATGGGACAGAAATAAAAAAAATCTGCATAAAATTAAGTAATCAATCAAAATGTATGTTAAAATCTACAGCCAGCTTTTCTAGCTCAGGATATTTCTTGTTTGCAGTTCTTTTTTTTTTTGCACCATAGACTTTGTGTAGGTAGATACAGTATTCTTTAACCCTGCTATATGTTTTCAGACGGCTCTGCCAGTGGACTTTATCACCCAATATCTGGCAGCACTATATCTATTTTAATAAATCACCCAGATTTGGTACTATATGTCATATTATACAACAAACACAATCAGGGAGAAAAAAAAATCTTTAGTCCTTCACTATAACAGTCTTCTTATTAAAGGCAAAGGAATGTAAATCTATTGATGAAGTCGAGGTTGAACAGAAAGGGCTTTTGAAATTGATTGACAAATCTATAGAACGCAGTTTGCTACCTATAATATTATATAATATATATTTCATGATATTCTGCATTAATACGATGCATACAAAAACATATTACACAATATGCATGGTATATGATTGCTTTAGTCGTCTGTTGCTTTTGAGAGACATTGTGATTACAGGAAGTGCTGCATTGAAAGCAGTCCAAACTGCTATGTTGTTATACACTTTATGGACAAACATTTATGGACACCTTACAATAGGATTTGTTTATTCTTTTTGAATACAACATTCAGCATTCAGTCCCCATTTGCCGTTACTTTAATCTCCACTTCTAGGGAAGATTTAGATTTTGGAGTGTATCTATGGAGGTTTTTGCTTATTTAGCTATACGAGCATTAGTGAAGTCAGGTTCTGATATAGAGTGAGGAGCCCTGAAGTGCTGTCAAAGTTCAAATTCATCCCAAATGTGCTCAATAGTGTGGAGGTCAGAGCTCCATAGTACGCCACTCAATATATTTAACTCTGAGCCACGTAAACCATATCTTCATGGAGTTTGCTATGTACAGGGACATTGTCATAATGTTTGGATCTCATAGTTTCAAGATAAGGACTTCAATTTTAAGAGACATCCTATACAATTGTGTGCCTTCAGCTTCATTGTAAATGTTTGGTAAAGAGGTACAAAAGTTGCTTGAAAAGTCAGGTGTTCCAATACTTTTGTCCATACTATGTGTTTTAAGGTAGAAATTAATGACCATTAATTAGTTATTAATAGTAGCATTAAGTAGTACCTTTTAACTCCTTCCATTCACGGTAGATGCTTTTTCTATTGTTCAAAAGCAGGTAATTGTATGTAGTTGAAATTGTTAGAATGGCATTAGAATGTATCAAATTGGGTGCCTTTATAATCAAGTGATGTTGAATGGCACTTTATGTAACACTAGATGGCACTGCACGCGCAAGGAACTGGGAACTTGCATAAGCTGTAACTTCTCCACTAATCCTTGTTTTGTTTTCGATGCTAAAAGTGTAACACAGATAAGCTGAAGTCATGCTGGTTTTGTCAAAGAAGACAGACAGTTGTGTTGGAAAATTACACGAAAATCTGTATAGTAATTATCAGTCATGTAGTGAACGTTGTATTGACATACACTGCACAATCTCCGTCCGACAGAAAAACCCAGCAGTTATTCTGACTGACGTTTATTTCTAATTAAACTGTCTGGGAGAAAAACCTAGAAGTTTCCTTAAAAAACTGTTATGTAGACATTTGCAGGCGTGTTATTATTAGGGGAAAATAAGATATGTTAAATATACATTCTCTTACACAAAGCCCTATGTTACCGACGTTGAAATGTTTTTCTTTATAAAATAAGAACACAGTTTAATATCGGTTTGTTATAAGGCATAGATTACATGGAAAATCTCTGCGAAATTCGCAGTTTCTATAGAAACGACAATGTGCTTATAAACAGCTCAACATCTGAAATTCTGTAACTGTGGTAAATATACAGTATTATATTCTATATTTAATATTTTTATATTATCTAATATACAACTCAAATTATTGTTTAGAATCACAGGTGTTCATACGGTTCAATATTGCTTTGTATTTATGGATTTGAAATCGTATTATATTTATCTCAGTTATTATATTTTGGAAACTTGTTCACAGTCGTTAAACACAACATAGCGAGTAGTGTTTTGAACCCTCTGGCTGCTTAAAGGGGCACAAGCAGCCGTGTGAGAAGGACATCAGATTTTTTTGTTTTGTGTTTGCGAGTGTCTGTTGAATTATCCGTGTTGATTAGAGCTGCTGTTAGTCCCAGCGGGAGACAGCCGGCGATGTAGCGACATGCGACTGTGTGTAAACCAGCGTCTCTGTCAACTTGTGTGGACACTGTACTCCGACGTGTGAACAGACACGAGAGGAAAAGTTAATGCGCTTGAACATAACATATTGATAATCTTGCACTGTTCAAAACGTCAACGAGTCACATTTGCATATTCTCCCCCTCTTGTCAGGTGTTAAACATTTCATTAGATCCTGATGCTGTTGTAACTTCAACTCTTGTGGATCAGAATTTGAGTGTTGCTGTGCTAGAATTGTAGTCTCTGTTGCTTGACTGTTGTTAAATCAAGACGTTTAGACATTTAGATTTACATAATGGAATGTGTTTGAAGGTTTGGATTTTAGATAGAAATTAAGTAAAGGCTGACTTCAGCATACCTTGACTTTCTTTTTTTTTTTGCATAAAAATCAGTGTTATTCATTCTTTATTATTTTAGCATGAAAGGGCTGATTACGCATGCAAAAAGTTACAAAAGCACCAGAATTATTGTTATCGTAAGGACTAAGAAAGCCCACAATTGGTCAGATGGTTTTGGTTGAGCTTATGGACTGCTGCTTATATAACGGATAACTCGTGCAATTTGTGAAACTACTATATATAAACAAAAGTCAGACCAAAAAAATCATCAGAGTGATTATATTTTGAACTAAAATAACAAAAAAAAAGGCATTTTGTTATTAAACTATGAAGCTATAAATTAATTTTTAGTTGCGTTTTGTTTCTGGTTAGCTAAAGATAACTGTCAAAGAAAGCAATTTAAAATGATCCTGGATGCCACATAACACTGTGTAACATTGTTACATATTGTGGTCCAGGGAATTTCTGTTTTTCTAATTGCTTTTGCCTTAAAAGTGCAGAAAATTGCTAGTAATCTACTCAAATCTTGACCTGTTTTTTTGAAGTGTGCCTATTCTTGTTTAGAAAGTGTGAATATAGCTCTCTTTTTGTTCACATAAAGTCAGAAAAACCAATATACACTATATGCACAAAAGGGACTATATGTGACACTTGACTTTTCCAACTATGTGTTTTTTCCCCCCACACAATTGGAGGGACACAGTTGTATAAGAGGGATGCCAGTGGATGCAGTAGCATTAAATACAAGAATTGCAGAGTTAATTGGTTTAAAATCTCTCTATGCATTATGTACATAGGTTGGAGTGAAAGATCTCCTTCTATAGAGCTCTGACCATATCCCTGTTGAACGCCTTTGGGATGAATTGGGACACTGACTACACCTCAGGCCTCCTCACCTCACCTACATCAGTACATGACTTTACTAACACTTTTTTGTCAGAACTAGCACAAATCTCCACAACTACAATAAAAAAATCTATTAAAACATCTTTCTGGAAGGACTATAAAGACTGGAAGTCATTATAACATTGAATGCAGACAAAATATTGAATGGGATGTTATGCTCTAATTGCCAGGTGTCCACAAACATTTGTCTTTATAGTGTATGATCAAAATAAACATGTAGTTATATACAATTGTCGAAAGATTTGCACAAAAGATTCAAAAGTAGTGAAACGATTATTGTTATTATTTTTTGCTATATTGTTTTCTTACTTTTGTGAACACCGAGTCACAAATTCACCCGTGTCTTTAATAATATAGTTACACTTCAAAATATTGATGTCATTGTTTGAAAAGCAAATTTTAGCGGAATAATATATTTTCGATATTTATCTGGTCTAAGCAACTAGGAAATCAAATTTTTAACTCAAACATTTTGAAAATTATGTAATTTTGTTTGGAAAACTAAGTGGTTTTGCTTAAAACCCTGCAGTTAGGCAGAGCACTGTTTATCCTTTAGAGTGTTTTTTACTAATCTCACGTTAAATAGCCCACTTTCCAGTGACCACGACCTCTTCAGCCTCAGCACCTCATTATCTCCTAGAAACTATTTTTGTGGAGTCAGGGTGGGATCCCGGGTACATAGAGAACAGGGGTGTGTGTGTGTGTGTATGCGTGTGCCTGTGCTCATGGGACTTATATGTGTAAGTGGCCCTGTTGTTACCAGTAAGCGTGTTGCCTTGTGGTGTAATAAGGAGAGGATCTCCAACCGAGTGAGCAGGCAAGCTGTTAGCTGCCATTATAAATAACTGTCACACCCGGATAGAGAGAAGGTGAGATGGTCCTCTGGAGCTGTGAAAGAGCTTTGCTCCTGTGGCCACACCAGACCAGCATCTGCAGCTGTGAGCACTAACCAGTTATGACCGGAGCGTCTGTGATGAGTCATGGTTGTTAAGCAGTGGTGGGCCGTGCATTTGTTACCTAGGCCTTTAGTGGGGACTTACCCGGCTTAATCCACCTCTTAATACCACCATCACGTCGCAATTATAGAAACCATCAAAGCAATACAAAAACGCAATATAACAATGTGAGGCGTTACAGAGAGAGAGGCATTTCACATATGGAGAATAAAGACCATTTTACTAAAGCAAGAAACCCAGTTAACACAACTCCAAACCTCTACACTACAACCACAACTGTGCCACGTACATCATCTGGAGCAGTTCAGAATCAATTTTTGTCTAATAACATGACAATATCATATAAATGTAAATAAAATACACCCTACTCAACAGACATGCATAGTCATAATGTGCACCGCTCCTCAGAGGCTGTAAACCAGTGCTACCGCTCGTATTCACAGGTCTGAAAGTGGTAAGCAAACCCTTTCCGGGGCTGAGACAAGCTAACTAGCTTCGGGGTTGGCCGACCTCACGATTTCTAGCTTTTCTTGAAAATGTATTTTTAGGTATGTCCGAGACCAAATCAATTTCTCTTCCTCTGTAGGTGTAAAAAAAGTCTATCTCAGCTTCTCAGTATTCATGTGTGCAGAGAGCTACACACGTGTTTTGCCAGTCGAACTTGGCTGTAACAGTTTCCCTCTGACCAACCAATCAGAGGACGGAAAAATGCGGACGCTATTCTGGGCCAGATAGCTGCCCTGTGAGGCGAATATGAAATCTAATTGGTTAAAGAAACAGACTCATTGATAATATTCTCTATGGTAAAAGGGCCATCAGTAGAGGCTTTGAAGGCCCTGGGCAGATAAGATTGACATGGCAGCATGTAGATTTTAGCCTCTAACATCCACATACACTTACTGGAAGCAGTGCAGCCAAGAGAAATTCTACGAAATGAAGAGAATATACTTTTGGGAATAAATAAATACAATTTCATGAAACAAATATTAGAATTTATGTTGTAAATGTAGGTCAGTGCTTCTGATAGTGTTTAGGCCAACAGAGGAGGCTTTGCTGGCCCTGACAGCCTGCCACTGGTGTTAAGATGTGCTGGACTGTATTGCTCACATGGCTGCAACATTAATCATATACTTCTTGCTGTCATGACATCAGTTTCATAATAGCATTGCAGCAACCAAGTGTGTGCAGGAGTATGCATGTGTGATCTGCCAAACGCATGATTCTTCGCTGTTAGTCTGTAAAGTTAACAGGTGTAATAAACATGGCAAGGAGCAACAATGTTTTAGGAATTGAACATTTGTCTCTTGGTAGTAAATTGCTTTTTTGACAAGACAACCACTGCAGTTTTGGGTAAATGTGTTGATGCTTTTCCATTTGAAAAGCTCCTCTCTGCTTCAGCTACCGTTACTGGATGAGTAAGATTATTAGAGCAGTCCACAAATGTGGATACATTTCTGTGAGCTCCCTTTCATGTAAAAATATCACCCCAAATGCATTTATTGCACAATTAAATTGACATGTCATTGTGCACAATTTACTTACTTTATTTGCTTATTTTATTAAATACATTAGCCTGCACTATCGCCATAACAATATGAGTGATAGAGCTGCATGTACACCTCTATCATCTGCACGTTTCCCCCCTACTTCTGACCTCTTTTTTCTAAATTGGGCTCCTGAGTGTCTTTTTATATCATCTACTTAAGCACAGTAACTATTTACATTTATTTATTTATTTATTTATTTATTTTACTGTCTACCACTGGTCTCCACACCCTTTATCCATACCTACTAGTGGCTGAATGAGAATATAGCACACTCCAGAATCTAGTGAAACATCTTCCCAGAAGAGAGGAAGCTATTATAAGAGCAAATAGGGTCTAAGTGTTGAATTGGATATTCAAAAAAAACATGTAGCATTCTTATAGTCAGGTGTCAAAAAACTTCTGTTCATTGTAGTATATTTATAGTATACATATAGTGTGTGTGTGTGTGTGTGTGTATATATATATATATATATATATATATATATATATATATATATATATATATATATAATGTTAATCTATTCTTTTATTCAAAATCCTGGCATACATTTAAACTGCTATTATGGTGTAATTGCCATAAAATACTGATAATAATGCTCCTTTCAGTGTAGTTAGTTTTTCACAGTGTGTCATAAAGATTTTTTCTGAACACACATTAGTCCTTCCTCCCCTTCCTGGGTGTCTTGGCCATGGGCAGCAGATGGCGCAGCTGGAGCTTAAACCAAATCCTGCATGTTGACTGCCTTTCCTCGCTACCTGGCAGTGTTTCAGATAATACCTTGTACACAGGAATTCCCTAAAAAAGTCATGTCCTTTTAAAAATTGTTGATTAGTTCGAATATGTTTGCTAATATAAAATTTCTTGCACCTGCAGCGTTAAGTGTTTGGTGTCGGTTGCATCAACAATTGCATCCACAGTAACGTGATGCAAATTAGCCGTTACTCTTTCAGCTTGTTTAGAGTTCATCATCACAAACGGCGTCTCGCTGTTATAATTGGGTTGCAGGCTGTGAAAATGGGACATTACTTAACAAATAAAAGCCACTGTAGGCAATTACGGCAAAGCACATCTCGGTTCGCCGTCACCAAACATATTAATCAAACATATCCGCGCATCTCTGAGCCTGCTCATTTCTCTCCCTTGTTTGAATGCAAATAAAGTGCCGGCTGCGAGACTTTCAGGAGAGACTCTGTCCAAGGTAGTTACAGAAATCCAGTGGAGAGCCAAGCATAATGAACACACCCGACCGTGCTAACACGTGCCTCCCTTTTCTCATATCGGAAAAACGGCGCATTATGCAAAGCGTTAATCTCCAGCATAAATAATCGAGCCTGCTGAATAATTTACAGCAAATCATCTATTTCTGTTGCTTCCAGATGATGTGTGTGTCTAAGGTTATTTTCATTTGAACTCCAGCTTTTTCAAATACAATTCAGTCTTTGAACATTTGCTGTTTATCTACATTTTTAAACTCTGATCTCTGCTGAAATGCACAAATCTGGTGGCCTGGCACATAACAAATGGTCTAATAACATTTAGCATGTGGGCTCCTTGCAGTGTAACACTGTTTAGACGTTTTGTTGCAAATATATGCAATAAATAATTGTATATTTACCCGATTGTTTTCAGAGACTGGGTGCATTTTGTGTTTTAGTTAAAGAAATGAGAGGCAGGATTTACTCGAGTTTATTCCTGTGTGTTGAAGTGTAGATGCTGACCGTGGCTCGGCACATCTGCAAATAAAATGTGTTAAGACTGCTCCTCATTTACACCAAGGTTTGTTTTATGTCTATACCAGCCAGTGACATTTTATTCTCAGCGTGGTCTGGGAGCTTTGCCGGTGGCAGTAAGGGCTAAGAGTGTGTCGTGTGATGGTAGTGGGGGGTTTTAGGACCAGGTGCTGGTGGGAGCTCCGAGGGCTGAACTTTGTTAAGCCTGAACAGATTAACCTGCTGCTTGAGCTTTTGGGAGGAGACAACATATTGTCCTCTATAACTAATTATAGCATGGCAGTGGAAAATAGTTCTGACAGACTGAT
The DNA here is from genome assembly GCF_014805685.1 of Silurus meridionalis. Lineage (NCBI taxonomy): Eukaryota > Metazoa > Chordata > Actinopteri > Siluriformes > Siluridae > Silurus > Silurus meridionalis. The sequence continues at coordinate 18,042,952 of NC_060900.1, forward strand.
AGGTATCTGCTGTTTTCTTGTATTAGGACACCTGTAATATAGATTCATGACTCATGTATTAACTAGAAAATAGACTGCAATCCTGTCCTGCAATTGCCACCATCACCACCACCATTTTTTTTAAACATAAAGTCTCTGTGGTTCATACAGAATGTTGCTACAAAAACATGTAAAAAAAAAATCATGCACACAAAGGTTTTGATAACCAAAATAACCACTTTTACAAATGTGGTCAGAAGAAAAGGACCTCTGTCTTTAACATATCTTTATTTTGCCCAGTATGGAATAATAGACTTGTTTACATTTTTATTTACAGTAATCATAATTCACATGATGATTGTAAAAATAATTACAGATACTATGCTGCTATGCAATGCTTTTTTAATTAAAACTTATCCACATACATAATAGATGGACTGTAATTAGGATATCGACCATAGCTGCAAAGTTTATGTCCTAAATCTTGCTTGCTAACCCTAACCCAAGTCCTAAATCTTCGCATCAAACTTGTTGTTCCTGTGAAGGTCATGCTTTGAAAATTTTAAATCAGGTTTAGATAAACCCTGAAGAGTATTTTTGTAGAAATAGATGAATAAAGCAAAGTGTGAGTAAATAGTGGGGCTTAGTTTGAGCTGGGATAGCTTGCTTTCTTTCTGAAATAGTTTATATAAAAAATACAGTATAAAATAGGATGTGGGTCAGTAAAGCCTTGACTGTGGTATGCAGGTCAATAAATGTATTTGTTGTATTAGTAAAAATCATATATGTATTTATATATTTGTGTGTGTGTGTGTATATATATATATATATATATATATATATATATATATATATATATATATATATATATATATATATATATATATATAATTAGTGGTACCAAAATTAACTAGTTAATGCAAATTTAACAGCATGAATTTTATTCATGTGCAATGTAGTGCGTATTTGTTTGACCATTTTTTTTTATAAATAAAATAAATAAATAAATATATGAAGTGAAATTAAAACCTTTCAACACAACACATTTATTTACATCCTTTTTTCTTTAGTTTGATTAAAACTGTCCATGTGGAAACTTAGCAAAAGTTCTGTTTGGTGTCCTGTTGAATATTGTACAATGTCATTTAAAACAACACAATTACTTTAAACCTTTTACAAGAATGTTTTGTCTTCCTGTTCTATATTGAGTCTGGTTTCACTAATAACAAACACAAATGCTAAAAAAGCCATAGTGCTTGCATTAGTCGCTAATTACTTCCTGGTTAGCGGATAACTCTAGCTCTATAGTTTCTTTAGCATTTTTATGCATGTGCATAAAAATCATATTTTCGGTACAGAGTGAGTAGGCACAGTTACACTGGACTCACGCTAGTTTCGTTTGTTTAGTTTTTTTTTTTATTATTATATACTTCTGGCATTGTTGTGTATGGTTTCAAGGTCAACAATAATACATTTTCGGGGTTTTTTTAATTTTTATTTCCCCCATGCACTCAAAGTGCAAGGCAAAGACTAAACAATATTGCAGTCCGCCACCGTTCCTGAGGGAATTCAGATTTTAACTATGTTTTGCACATAAAAAGGATATACAGTACAGACCAAAAGTTTGGACACACCTGCTCATTTTCTTTATTTTCATGACTATGAAAATTGTAGAGTCACACTGAAGGCATCAAAACTATGAATTAACACATGTGGAATTATATACATAACAAAAAATTGTGAAACAACTGAAAATATGTCATATTGTAGGTTCTTCAAAGTAGGCATCTAGAGAATGCCAAGAGTGTGCAAAACAGTAATCTAAGCAAAAGGTGGCTACTTTGAAGAACCTACAATATGACATATTTTCAGTTGTTTCACACTTTTTTGTTATGTATATAATTCCACGTGTTAATTCATAGTTTTGATGACTCTACAATTTTCATAGTCATGAAAATAAAGAAAACTCTTTGAATGAGACGGTGTGTCCAAACTTTTGGTCTGTACTGTATATATACATATCCTATACATTTATATGTACATAGGTTTGCATACAAATAATTGAACTGCGTATAACAAAATAATTCAATATTTTTTATTTTTCCTAATTTCTACTAAATGCTGGTACTCTATCTCTATCTCTATCTCTATCTATCTCTATCTCTATCTATCTCTCTATCTCTCTCTCTCTCTCTCTCTCTCCCTTCCCCTCCCCCTTCCCATCTAGGTATTACTTTAGTTTTTCATCTTTGTCTGTAAAGGCTCTGGCCTTGTTTTTACTCCACAGCCTGTGCATCATCGCATATGCATTTCTTCCTCCGATTGTGCCAATTTCCAATCTTCCCTGCTAGCTACAACAAACATTACATTTACATATTGATTCCACAGTTTTAGTCAATGTAAATATGCTGTCATTACAGTAAATGTGAGCCTCTGTTAACATAAGCGTGTCCAAAGCTCCTCAGATTAAGACAGCGGTTGCATAATTAATGTGTGCCACACATTAATTCCCGACTCTCCTCTTGCTTGCGGCTTGCGTTTGAACCGTGATTAGCTGGCCACCACGTCTCTAAGATGTTGATTCATATTCATGCGCACAAGCAGGCCGTTTGCTCCAAATGCTACTTGACCTCCAACGCTCGTGATTAACCAAGAGCTTTCCTGTCACCTCTTTCGAAGCCAGCGAGCTGTCCCTCATGAATCTATGACTCACTTTCTGGCCCTCTGGCTCTTTTTGAGGTGTTTAGGCCTCTTAACACAGATCAATATAATTGAGCGGTCCTCCAGATGGCCCTGGTGATGGAGGTGTGTTGGCAGACATTTCCCCCTAGCTCTTTACCTCCCTGCTGAGCTGGGGCTGACAGGCCGCAGGTATCCGTGGTAGAGGTGGCGAGAGCTGCAAGGTACCTAGGGCGTGTCTGAGCACACAGGCTCTTGAGAGACAGAAGTAAGCTCTCCTCACGGCAGGGAGAAAAAGTATGCGAGCCCTGACTCGTCCCTCTGCTTGACTCAATCTCACTTTCACTGTTTTTTTTTTCCCCCCTTGTTGTTCCCCTCTGCTGTGCAGTGTCCAGCAGGAGTCGTTAAATCAGAACTACCTGCTGATCGTCAGCCACCGGGAAGCACAGAGGGAGTACAACCTCAATTTCCCTGGCAGCAGAACCATCCAGGAGGTGAGAGAACCACACACACAACACACTGATTTGTAGATCACACTGGATTTTGAGGAATAATGGTGGAATGAATATATAATATGTCTTTATTATAATATATTTGCACACAGACAAACGAGTATCAAATGACAGTAATGCACAACTTCTTTCACATTTTAAATTGGACTTCCCATGTAATAAAACGCTTACATTCACTACATGATTCTAGTTTGGTTTGGCATTTCTGAACAGTATGTCTGCCTGCCATGTGGATAAGACTGAGCAGATTCTCTCCTGGTCAGATTTTTCCCTCCAGTCTGTCCACATATCTACGATCTGCCTAAATAGTCCAAAGCTGTTTGATCACAGGACAAATTGGCCTATAGGAGAGACATTTGGGGGGGAATGTGTTTGTGGAGTAGGGCTGCAACCGAGATGCTTAATTTCTCTGTGAAATTAAACAGTGGATTTGGAAGCAGATGAAATATTCATCAATATGTCGGAGCACTCCAGTTCTGTGTTTGCCTTTCACTCATCACTGTGGCTGCTATTGCCAGAGCGGCTACTTAGAGAAGGAGGTGGATTCGCACCACAAAACCCCCCATTCCCAATGCCTAATCAACTCCCTTCCCTCTCACATTGGATCTGTATGGACAACAGTCTTTCATAGTCTTCATTTAACAGACTGCAGCTTGAAGTATTTCAAGTTGGTGTGTGAGGAACACAAAACCCAACTGCCTCCATTCCAAATACACAACCCCACCCTCGGCTCCCTCGCATTCTCCCCAGCCTGCCCCAGTAACCTGCATGCCGCGCTTAGCCGGTGCCTCCATTAATTATTCTCAGCAGGTAGCATGCTCTACGTCAAGTGTAACAAGCTCCCCACAGATCGACCGGCCTGTTTTAGCCCCCTCCTGTGCAAGGGGAGTCGCGTTGGGCCTACACACTGCGGCCAGAAAGAAACACACATTTGTGATGTTCATTTCTTTTCGTAAACTTCATTCGAGACAGATTTGGGGTTTGTATTTCTGTCGGATTGGCAAAAAATAATTAACTATAACATGCTGGATGACCAATGTGATTTTGAAAAACAACATTTCAAAGCAACTTTTTTAAATTAAATTCGATCATTTCTTTCATTAAAATTGATGTAGACCTCGTCACCTAAATCAGTCTATATTGTCTTGCTTAATATTATATTTTCATGAATTTAATAAACGACTTCTTATTCGTATGAAGTTAATTGCGCCAAACACCTCTGATGATACTATGAGTCAAGACAAATTCAACAATCATCTCTTGCCCTTACTTGCTGTGTTTGCGCGTTCTGTTATCAGATTAAAACAAAAACGCATAGCATCTCTTGATCGCCTTGATGGTGCTGGTCACCATTACAGTAATCAGACTACTTGACAGGTTTGTAATGGTGCTAATTGAAGAGATTAAAGTGTGAGCGGCGAGCGCTCCCCTTCCCCCAGCAGATGGTTTTGATGAGCACCCACTGTGAACCTTAAGTGTTGCTGCTGGGATTACAACAACTGGGGAGGGAAGCCTGCCGGGAAAGGAGGACCAGGCCTTGCTGGACAAAGCAGAATCAAATGGGCTGCTTCAACCTCATGCAGTAATCGTCAGTTCTGTAGTCTTCAGGCTTTCCTACTTGAAACCCCATGAAAGAAGGATAAGGATTGGGGAGTGTAGGGGTGGGAGAGATCTCATATATACAGAGCGTACTTGTTATAGTGATGCCTTTTGACATGTAACTACAACCATGAATGGTGTCGACATTAGGAAAGTGTATAAAGCCTTGTGATGATTTTTTTTTTTTTTTTTTATAAACCTGGTTGCCTGGATTTATGGAACATAATGTTCCGTTCTTGATTTTAATGAGTAAAGTTTTAGAAGTTTTATAAAAATAGAATAACACAAAGTCTGGGAAAAGAGGAGTAAGAAAGAAAGATTTAGCAGGATGTGATAATGTTAAACATTTTGTTGATATTTAAAAGTTACTATTGAGAGTAAGGGTTGTTTTTTTTTTTTTACAGTCACTGTCCATAAAGACCTGTGTGAAAAAGCAACAAAACAGCAACACAGAGCTCCCTGAATCCTAGCTTTGCCCTCATGCCTATTCAGTAGCACACAGCTACATATGGAGGTTCCCGTGAGCCATCTTTTCGCTCTCTGTTGGGCTTTTGTTTTTTGTTTTTTTTTTTTCTCCTGAAGACCAGCCTATGCTTTTCTACTTGTGCATATCAATAGCAGTAGAGAGAGTCTCAGAGTGTCCTGTTGTTTGTCTTTGCCAGAGGCTCTTGCTTTGCCTTGTGGCTCCCAGGGAACGCATCCTTTCCCTGCCTCCATTCGTCCCTGGGCCCCTCTGATTGGCATTCCCAAACCCTAAGTGCCGGCCCGAGCTAAGCCTCAGAGCAAATGTTTGCCAGAAAAGTGGTGGCGAGAATAGGGCCGGCCGATCGGGCTTCACAGTCCGTGACCAGACGAGCTGTCCCAGGGATTTCTCCGTCACTGCTGTTTTTTTTCCCTCCCGCAGCTGGAGAGACAAGCCGAGAGGAAGAAAAGAAAGATGGAGAGTAAAAGAGTGTGAATAAAAGGCATCTGGTGGTGAAGAGCTTGTGACTGTTTAACGGCAACCTTTTCTTCTCTTTGATTTCTCTCCAGCCAAGGATTACCAGTACTTGGCATTTAGAGAGACTGGATCATTTGTGTGTGTGTGTGTGTGTGTGTGTGTGTGTGTGTGTGTGTGTGTGTGTGTGTGTGTGTGTGTGCAAATAGGAAAATGTGCAATATTGTTGAATATATATATATATATATATATATATATATATATATATATATATATATATATATATATATATATATATATTTATTTATTTATATTTATATATTTATTTATATTTATATATATTTATATTTAGTATATAGATATTTATATATATATATATATATATATATATATATATATATATATATATATATATATATATATATATATATATCTTTATTTCTATTACACACACACACACACACACACACACACCTCATCCACTGAAAAGCAAAGAAACTAATAATCTTCATTTAAGATATATACATGATATAGTGTATTTTTGCTTCTGTCAGTTAGGGGGCAGTAAAAGACGAGGCTTTGGCAAATAAAATGTGTGCATTTTCATACACAACTCTTACACATTTATACACATTTGAAAAGGTGGTTTCCCAATTTCCTGTTTGAATACACAGTATACTTTTTTTTTAAATGATCTGCTATGTGGAAAAGAAATTTCTGGATTTTTACAAATGGCACTACACACACTATGCACAATGCAATCCCTGGTGTTGCATGCAGAGTGAGGAGGCAATTTCTTGATGGCAGCTCATATACCTTTATCTAGGAGCTCACACAGTATTTATGAGATAATATCAACCGTTCCCCCCCCTGTTGCTGAAGAGTCTATTTTGACATTTAAAATTAAATGTCAGTGCAACTAGAATTTAATAGGTCTGCTTGTTTTCTGTTATGCTTTAATCAGACCTCATTGTCGCCTGCAAAAAACTGCTTTAGGACATGATACAAATGCCAGCTGCTCAGAATATCTCATCCAGATATCTCTTTAATTTAGAATCAGTGGTATCTAAATATCGTTGATTTTTATTAATTTTTTTTTTGTTTATCTTTTCTTGTATACATACATACATACATACATACATAGAGAAAACTGATTGGAAAGATTTTCCAATTTAGTTTTGTAATGTATGTTTTATATCGAAGGTTGATTTCCTTGCTTATGAATAGTGAATGACATTGCTGTTTGTGAATATACAATCAGCAATGGGTAAATGCCTTTCACTATCAATTTCATTTAAATTCACACAGCCTTTGAAAAAGAAAAAAAAATTGGTCAATATGCCATCAGATCTTTTGCAGGCATGAGCCAAATTAGATTTTTTTTCCCCCCAGTGTTTTTGCAATCTGATACACCTGCATCCATGTTAAAACCCTAAATCAAATACTAATAAACAGCTTCTATTTGGATCTTTATCGTGATAGGACAGCCTGTGCCAGAGGGAGTAGAGGCAATATTGACAGTGGGCTAGTGTTCATAACGAGAGGTCTAGGGAAGTGAGCGGTAAAATGGCAGCGCCCCATAGAGAATTCGTGTTCCTGAACGGCTAAACTCCTCTCAACTAGGACCTCTGCTTTAGCATTAGTTTCTTCTTTCTCCTGGGCTAAGATGCCCTCTGACCCCAAACGCTTCATTACAGCCGAGCGCGGGTGTTCACTGCTGCCTGCTGGTCAGGCCTGGGCAGCCAAATCCCTGTAGCCCTCTGGTCAAACACAGATATTACACTCTGTAATAACACTGGCCAACCTGGCTGACCTCTGCTCACTTCATAAAGCATTGCTCACAGCCCAGTGTGTGGGCTGCTGGTTGTTTAAGTGTCTGTAGTAGGCCAGACATTAACTTGGGATGCTGAACTCAATTTTAGAACTTCTCGAGTATGTACCTGACCAAAGCACTCATGACTCATTCCTTTGAAAAACATTTTTTTTTTTTTTTATAAATGAGCATTAAAAAAAGCAGTTCACATTTGTTTCGCAGTGGAGAAGTATATTTATTTTACTTGAACCACTGAGATTGCTGCAATGCTTTAAAGGAGTTTTCAGGCAGACGCACCCCAGATTGCAGTCCATATACTTTGTTTTTCCAGTTCTGATGTGTTAATAGTTTTCTGCCTGCATTGACACAAGTATGTGTCTTGTCTAAGGTTCCATGTCTACTTTGTGTCTGCATTGGGATTTGGCCATGTGCAACATGGGATTTCTAGCACAATGGCAAGTTTGCACTGCTTCTGCAGCGGGTTCTCTTGGGGAATGCAGTCAAATCTGCTGTAGTCCAGATCTAAGCAGCACATGCTTTGATCACCTTCGCTGCTGCTCATCAGAATGGCATTGGGTTTTAAACCAACAGTGGCATTTGGGACGAGAGCAGACTCGAACTGTTTAAAAGCACGCAATGTTATTAAGTGCAAATGCATTCCAAAGAGCAATACTGTCCATTTTAGATTGGGTTGTTAGGGTCAGATATTTAGTCAGATATCCATGGAATGCCGGTCTCATGGAATTTCAAATCCTTACATTTTTCAAACCATTCCACCCTCTGAGGTGCAAACTATTTTTTGCTGTTTATGCAGTAATTTGCCCAAAAATGTAGACAATATATGAGGCTAAATATATTGGCTGTTTTTCACCTGAATTGTTTGTGCTCACTGTTTTTAGGTTAAGAGGAACATCTCTGATTTGACGAACATCCCAGTACGACATCAGCAGTGGGATGGCTGGCCTGCTTCAGCCATAGACGACTCGGTAATTCTTTTTTTTTTCTTATCCTGTGATTAATACTGATCAACTATGTGAGTATAACTAGTCTCTAATACATTGTTCATATCAATTTTATTTACTTACTAATGAAAGAAGTATAAATAAGAATTTAACTTTGTCTGGATTTTTATATATATTTTGCTTTAAGCATCTTCCACTCAGAGACTAATTAAGATGTCACAGATCTTCTCCCTCTCTAGTTGTTCTCTGCTTGTGGACATTTAAGCTCATGTAGTAGAGTGTCACTGACCTTTCCCACCCTGGGTACTGCTCCTTGCCTTTCAATTTCACACAATCCCACTGATCACAAGACGTCTTAACACTAAATTCAGAGAAAGCGGTGCAGAACAATCAGCTATAAAACACCATGGGAACATTTTCCCTATCATTCGGTGTTATGCATGTTCAGAGAACTTGCTTAATATGTAACAGTAAAAGAATTACAAGTTTGTATGCACATAGTAAAACTTATTACATGAACAGTTTCAAAGAAAATGCACAGTTTTTTCCCCCCTGAAACATTGTAGTGTAACCAAACACACCCTACTGAGTGTAGCTATTGAGGTTTCATTCTAAATTCTGCTTTGTTTGCATTCGAATGTCAATAATGAATGAACGGTTTGTTATTTTTACATGTTCTTTCTTTTGGATAACAATACATGCGAAAAAATGAAATAGCTAACGTGTGCTAAAGTGTGTGTGAAGTGGTCATCTAGTAGCAAAAAGCACAGCAGAAATGAGGTCATTTAATATACACCCTCTTACCACAGAAGCGGCCCACTTCAACCTGACCACTTCAGGGGCTGAAGTGCGCTCAGTCAAGGCCTAAAGCCACAAGCTTGGCTTGAGTGAAGAGGCCTGCCACTCATGAATACACTTTAGGCCACATTAAACCGTTAATACCGGCTCTGTTTGGTAAGTGGTTATGTGTGGCAGACTCGTGCTTGGCCACATCTCTGGATCACCCTGCACCACGTTGACTAGGAGAAGATATTAAAAACATTGACCCTTAATATTGGCCAAGGCTCATATTGGAATAACTGGCCATGTATTAAAATGAAAAGCTCCTGTGTGGCAGGCAGGATGTTTCTGTGCATATCTCATTAACCCAGTTTCATCTCCCAGGATTAATACCAATACACAGCACAGCTATGGCTTAGAATTACATTTACTAGAAGTATGAATCAATGGCTGCCTGCTTTCATTGTTTTCTCGACTTCTTGCGTTATTCTTTATTTCATTCTCGATAAATTGGAGCGATAATTGAATTTATAGTCACTTTGAGTCTGCGTTTTCCCTCATCGAATTATTTCTTTATTTGATTATAATTGCTTGATAAGCCTAGTTTTTTTTTATTGTTTTATTATTCTTTTGTATCCAGCTTAACATAGTTAAAATTAAGTAAATGAAATTTTTCTGGAAGAAACAGAAATCTGCACTCACACCATTTAGTATCTGTTTATCTCCTCCACAAATATTTACTTGCCAGAAGAAAGCTTGATTGAACACATTTGGTCTGTTTATTTGATTACATTATTCATTTTGAGCTGCTGTTGGTTAAAAAAAAATAGCTTGAAGAATAGATTTTAAAGATGAAAAACATCCATTACACACGGGTTAGGGTTAGGGTTAGATAGGGGTCATTTATTCTTTCAGGAATCTAGTTGAAATGTTATTGCTATTAAACATTAATTCTTTTGAATATAAGAAGATGCATAAGAAAATAATACTGCAACCATTTTTGTTGGCTGAACCCAACCTGTTACTTGTGGCATCTGGTTCAGCTGTGCTGTATGTTCATGTAGAAATATAACTCGTTTCTGCAGCTCTGTTTGAACGGAGAAAAACATAGTATATCATGTGTTTACTTTCGATCCAGTTTTATTGAACATTGAGTCGTATTGATTGTCGCTGTTTAAGACTAAATATTGTCAATGCGATTTTGAAACTGCTTGATGAGCACTTTTTTATGATCTTTCATTTCAAGTCAAAGTTTGTGATCCAGGTTTATGTCTTTTCTGAGTGTCTTCACTGATGATCACTTCTGACCGACAGCTTTATGAAACACCTGAGGGAATGATTGACAGTCTCTGGTACATCCTTATTAGAGTACTTTCCACCATAATTGCTGACATTTATCCAGTGTTTCATGGTGTTTGCTAATGTATTACTGCGGCTGCTCTCAGAGGGGTTATGTGCCTCTCTTCTCTTATGGGATCTTCACCTTGTGGAGTCGAGTAGGAGGCTTATTGGGCCTGTTGGTTGCCTTAGTGACAGGGCTCAGCACTAAGCTGCCCAGAGCCCTGAGTTGAAATTGCTGTCTGCAGGGTGATAGACACTTCCTCATACATGTTCTCGCCACCATACCAGCCGCTTTGGACTTTTTTTTTTTTATGCTTGTGCCATGTGACTTTAAACAGGCTTTACATGTCCTTTTGCATGTTGTGGTGTCTGAGGCCAAGCTTTAAGCTGGAGTTTACTGATCTCCCACACCTGCTTTTCTTTTAGTCCATATTAAAGTTCTGGTTGCCTAATAGGCAGTGGTTATTGGCTTCTGTTGGACTGATTAGGGGTTTAGATGTGGTAAAGCTCCCAGTCATGACGCAGGGCTTAATATAAATTGACTAGTCCAAAGCCAACTCAAAGATGGCCATTTCCACAACTGGCAACCTGAAAGGCTCCAACAGGTGTTTGGGGTGGGGTGTCTACTTTTCTTTCTTTTTTTTTCTATTCCTCCATAGCCCATCTCTCTCTCTCTCTATCTCTTTTTTTTTCCTTTCTTTTTTTGCTTGTCTACAGTCTGTTGTGGCCTTCTTTTGAAAGAACACAGAGGTAAGTGTTGGTAGGGCTCAAGATCAGACAAGTGCAGCTGTCCACAGCAATTATCTCATCTTTACTGCCTGATAGAGAGACTCAAAGAGAAGAATGAAATAGTAAAAAAAAAAAGTAAAGAATTAGGTAGTTTGCAAGGTTTGTTAGGTTTGTTTGGAGAGAGGGAAAGAAATCTTCTTCTGCATACGTCCCCGTGCATGAGCTTTTGATGCAAGTGGTAATTAGGAGAATCCAAAGGGAGGAGAGTTCATTGTGTCCTGCTGGAGCGGGGGTTCAGGAAAAGGGGTGGATGGGTGACCTCTCTCTGTAGCCTGCGGCTTCTGAGCACACAACTAGCCAGCAAAGGCCTACTAAGTATGGAATGGGGCGCTACTTCATATGTTCTGTCTCCAATATACCCAACTCCTTTTGCCCTTTCTCTCAATCTCTTTTGTGTGGTGAAGTGATGAAACTTGATTTAAACTCTTATGAAGGTAGGAGGGGAAGCCTGCTATTGAGAAGCCCAAACCAGTGTTCTTGTGTTTTGATTGCTTAGGGAGGAGAGTAATTATCAAGCAGTCATCCATTTAGAGTGCTGCAAAGTTCTGTTCAATTTAATAATGGCCACAGCAACATACTTCTGCAACTGTTTTACTCAAGCGGAATTACTGCTTAGTGTATCTTCCAGGGATGCAATCCTGGTCCTGAGCCAACTGATCCTGAACATGATTCAGCTGATGATAAAAAAATTAAATACTGAAAAAACAAATCTTATTTGTTTGGGGAGATAAGTCAGCTTCCCCTGTGCTAAAATGTGCTTTACCCACTCAGAATCTGTTTGGTGATAAAATTGTTATTTGAAGTACAACAGCAGTATAATTCTCTGCAGAATATTTGTAGAGGGTGTTGGATACTATTTTGGTCATAAAAGAAGTAAATCACAGTGTAGATTTAATGTATTTTCAGTTCAAACCCAGCAATTAATTTGCTGCTGCTGTAATTACCTCCTGAATCTGCAGTACCCAGCTGGCCCATGTTAGCTGAAGCACTTTACAAAAGGACTGATTACGACCCCATGCTGTCTGCTGTCCATCCCTTCTTTTCTCATTTGCACCATTGGATCCAACCTCTCCCTATGGGAATCAGCCAGCTTCTCAGTTAGCTTTTAACTAGTTAAGCCCACAAGCATGAATTGGGAGAGTTTTTACTCCTTTATACTGGGTGAGGGACTTTCTTCTGTACAGGTAGGCTCTTAGATGACAGCCCAAATCAATATAGTTAATTGGGCTTGCTCTGTAGTTACGATACACAGACACGCTGTTTAAGCAAGAGTTTTGAAAACGAGCAGGTGAGTGTCGCCAAAGCCGATAAACCATAATGGCAGGTAAGTGTTAATAAAGCTGATGTGAACTAAGAGATTGAAGCGTTCTGTTTCGCAGTGTCAGGGAGGTGCGAGGGGCAGACAGGTCTTAATGAGTCCCTGTAGTGCGCAGGCCTGCTGACATTTCCACTGCAGATGGGGAGTTAATGAGACAACCAGACTTCCACCCCACCCCTCCATCTTTTAGCTGCAGGCAGACCAGCTGATAGAAATATTGCTCTGTAAATCAACCGAGATATAACTCCTGTTCACCTCCGCTTAGAACAATGATAAAGTTTCTAATACAAACAATCAAATCAAAACCAAGCCCATAAATAAGTTCTTAAGTAACATTCAGTTAAAGGGTATGGATTTTGGTTACATGACCCTGGCCACCTGTTGTCAGCTCCTTGTCATCTAACACATTGATTAGTTACCCCCAGTGTTTTCCGTCTCTAAGCCCAAAGCATGTGCTTGGGCTTTGATTGCTTGTGTGTGCGTCTTGGTGTTGCTGTGTAGCTAATGACTGTGATGTGTTTATTGTGTAGATGACGTTGGCCTCTTCTGGGATCAGCTACCCATGTCATCAGCTAAGTGTGTGCAGGAGATCCTCACCAGCCACTACTATGGAACCAACTGAGGAGGTGTGATGCATAGACACTCATTCAGCAACATGTCTGTGATTTAATTTTTTTTTTTTTGTTTTTTTTTTAAATTTAATTTAGGTTTTTTTTTTTTATATATACCTCTAGTTGACAGATTTTATTTTAGGGAGTTTTACGTTATATCTGGTAATTTGATCAGGTGCAAAATATACTATCTAGATGTCACCAGAATTATTAGAGCACTTGGTGATTTTAGTCACACTTGGTAAAGCAAAAAAAAAAGCAAAGTTTCACAATTATTGCAATCCTGCAATAATCCGGTGAAACCGGCATGACAACACAAAAAAACTGAATCTTTCAGGTGAATTATTTTACTCAGTTCACGGTACAGGTTTTTAATAGCATCAGGAGTGTTGGCCATGTTAAACCCAATACTCTTTTGGCATAGAAGCATTTTTGTTTTTCAGCTTGTTACTTTTTTGAGAGTTCCAATCATGACTTAGCTTCTTGGGTTTTTCTCTACCCTCCGCCATCACTCCTGACAAGGTGGTGGACCATTCTCAGCACAGCAATAACACGACAATATCATTGTAATGACACAATGATGTGTGTGGTGATGGCACGAATTGCAGCAATTTTCTTTTGCCATTTTACAAGGCTTTTACTGAGGTATTTGTTTTGATTATGTCATATCCCTTTTTCAGTGGTTGGTTTCTGACCATAGAACAACCTGGCTAGTTATTTTTAATCAATGGACTGGCAGCCCAACAGTGATAATGAGGTGTTTACCTTGCTGCACCTGATACAGTCCTACCACTGCAACACCCACTACCATGTCAGTGTCACTGCTGTGCAGGGGATAATGTCTATTTAGTTGTGTTTAATCTGTGGTAGGATTTTAGAGAAGTCCCAAAAAATGGCAACTAAGTGTATGTATAATAAAAGGGGAAAAATGGACTTGCATAGAGCCACATTAGTTTGCAAAAAAGCAACAGCCACCATAATGCCTTTACATTTATTTATAAGGTAGAGCATAGAAAATAGAGACTTAATGATTATTATGCTTGTAAATTCATGACTGCATAAGTTTTGCTTTCTATATATTTTGCATTAATTTAAGTTAGGATTAGTTTCACATTAGGATTTAATTTTTTACTTGAAAGCATTGGTCTCGTAGGTCAGGTTATTTATGGCCTCAGATGTTTTTGAGGTAAATAAATAATTCCTGTGAGTTCTCGGTTGTCTTTTATAATATTTATATATATATATTATATTATATTTAATATTATGCTGGAGCAGAAATTTAACTTAGAGAAAAGATTTGAGATAAAGACCCAGTAGAATTTTTCTCATGAATAAAGTGGAATTCATTATGTTGTAGTTGCAATATCTGATTTTGGTGTTACACCATACTCTGTGTAAAAACTTAGCAGCAGATATTATTGATTCCAGTTAGTTCTTTCTGAAGTAACTGAAATTTTATGTGTTTAGTTTTATTTTTAGAAATTTCTACTCATTCCAGAATATTCCTTCAGGAAAACACACATATTGCCCCTACCACATGTACCACATGTATTTCTTACACTTTCATCACACTGTGTTCATTACCGGATGTGTGCATTGGTAAAAAAGCAGTTATCAGACCATCTAAATTAGTCATTAACAGGGGGCCTACCACAATTATTTGAGCCTGTTTTAGTATAGGGTGCACCAAGACTGACTCGCAATCTGACAGTGGGGAAAAAAGTGCGTTTATGAAGTGGGCACATGATGTATCCACTGCTGAGTTGCACAGTGTTCACACTACAATTCACAAGAGTTTCAAAAGCTTGTGGAGTTTTTTCCCCCGTGGCCTTTGAATGTCAATGGAATACAAATATAGCTTGTCTTTTTTTTTTAAAAGGTTAAAAATATTTGAGAGCATATATGATAAATCAGCAAAAAAAAAAAAAAAATATATATATATATATATATATATATATATATATATATATATATATATATATATATATATATATATATATACTTTGAATGCAAATTGATGCAGATTTAAGTTAACAGATAACTGTTTTGTAGCAGTGCACAGATGTCCATATGGTCAGCGACAGTGAAGGAGACGACTTTGAGGACGCTCCTGAATTTGGAGTAGATGAGTCTGAAATCTTCGGCATGGGAAGCTCGAGTTGTCGAAAGTCTCCAATGAGTAAATTATATCTTCCAGTTCTTCTCTTTGATTAACATCAGTGCTGGTAGCTTGCTGTATTTAGAAATACGGCGTATTTTTTTTTCTCTTCTCAGTGCCAGAGAACAGTGAAAACGAGGGCGATGCTTTACTGCACTTTACCTCCGAGTTCTCATCAAGGTAAGTCTGCAAGAGAGGTCGGCATACATACTTGCATTTTATATATATATAATTTAGATTAAATTAATTTGTTATATACTAAAATGTGAATCATTAAATGTTTGATCGAATGTTGTAATGCAAATATTGCATTATTAGATATATGGTATGTATGTCTAATAATATGAATATGCGATGCTATATTAATGCAGAGCAAAAAAAGGGTAATTTGATGTTGATGTTTAATCATCTTTAATTTGTAATGTGTAATCCATTAAAATATGTTTTGTAATGCAATTTAATTGGATGTCCTATGTAAGTATGTAAAGATAACAAAAACAGGCAAATTTGAGTTAGACTGAAGGAGGAAAAAAAACAAAACTATTTTTTATTGTTTTAATATTTAGTGAAATTAAGTAAATTAAATGTGGTGTACATTTGAATTATATCCAGTTATACAGTATATGATCATATAATTCAATTATATTGGATATTATATATAGGAATTTAAGTATGTAGTCAGTAACTTTAGATTATTATTATTATTATTGTTATTGAATAAATATATAGCGGTTTGTTGTCTAAAGAGCAGTGGTGGACAGTAACAAAGTAAATGTAATTTATCACTATACTTATAAGTAGCTTTTTCACGTATCTGTTCTTTAATGGAGTATTTTCATTTGTGGAGATTTTTCCTTTAACTTCACTACATTTTAAAATCCAATATCGTACTTTTACTCTACTACATTTTGCAAAATCAGTTGTTCCTTTTTATGTATTTGCATAGCATGAACATACAGTTCAGTGTCAGTTCAACAGCAAGCAGAACATTTTGAGCGTAATAAATGATTGAAGAAACTCCAGACTTTAACTTGCCACAACACTTGTGTCCTTATTTGAGCAATTTTTTTTTAAGTAGATGAAAAGAACATTTTGGGCTCATGATAATTGATAATGACATCAATTAGTGTTAATATCATTTTGTTAATAGATTGATGTGCTATGAGTAACATTAGAGTCTTTTTACATTGAGCAAGGATACATTTTAGCCATTATTAAAAAAAAATTGTACTTTGGATACTTAAAACATTTAATGGCAAATTCTTTTGCAATTTTACTCAAGTGAAAGTCGAAAGGGAGCAATTTTACTTTTACTGGAGTAATATTTTACTGAGTTTATCTCTACTTTAACACAAGTATATGGTTTGTGTACTTTGTCCACCACTGCTAAAGAGCAGGAACATTACTGGAGTCTTTTTGTGTCTTTAAAATTATTAATGTGTACAAATAACTTGTGAAAAAAAACATTAAATTAATAACTTCATGAATCTGACACATTTTACAAGGCAGTGTTTATCTCGTTATTGTTGAATGTTACATTCATTAACCTTTTTTTAGATTAAAAGCTCATGGGTCTCACCTGTGTGTGTCTGTGTTAGATATGGAGAATGCCATCCAGTCTTCTTCATTGGTTCCTTGGAGGCATCATCTCAAGAGGCCTTTTATGGCAAAGCCAGAGATGTGAGTAGATCCTGATAGCTTCCGTATGTAATTGAGGAAATTGTGTAAGTGGGAGCATTCAGTCTGTTAAATTTTGCATAATTAGTTTGGAAGTGAATTGGTGTTTTAAATGAGCTAAATGAATAATATATAGAATATTTTTCAAAATATTCTATATTCTAATATAAGAATATATTTTCCCCAAAGTAATCATGAGCAGCAGAGTGGTTGTGTTTCTGATTTCAGCAAAAATCTTCTCTTCTACTGTATAACAGAACAGTTTTCATTTCGAAGCTTCATCTCACTTTTTCCTATAACAACATTTAGATAAAAAATAAATAATCTAGTATTTTTGAGTGCTAATGATGTGGCATGAGGCAAACCTGTCAAGCAAAGATAGGAGTTTGTAAAATAAATAAAAAAGAGACTGACTTGCATGCTGTGTTTCTCAAACTTTAGTAAAAAATCTCAAATCTTTTCAAATCCCTACACCTCACACATATGGAGTTCCCTAACCTTTTAAGGTGTATAAACATTGCTGATGGTTTGATTGACAGCGAGTCCCTCTCGCAGCGATAATTCCCCATTAAAACTTGCCTGTTTCCCTTTTGAACAGATGAAGCTTTATTTATAGCGGCTCAGTGCTGCTTCTCTGGCCGCGGTCTCAAAAGGAGGCTTGTATCAACTGACAGCTTGTGTGGATTACAGTTTTATTAGACAGGGAGGAAGCAGCAAGATGTTAGGGGGGTTTCGGAGCACAAGGGGGAGGCTAGACTGGCGCTTTGCCTGCTACCCAGCTGAACTCCTGCAGTGCCCTCAATATGGCCGCTGCCTTCTCTGAGGAAACTGTACACAGTGTCAATGAAAATAAACCAGACGGGGAAAAAAACAGTGTTCTGACCCTTTATATCATTTTCCGTTTCACCATCTATCCCTATTCTTTTTGTTCTCTCCTTGCCTGTCAATCTTCCCTCTTTAAATTTCTTCTCTCTCATTCCTCTCAAGCCTTATGCTTTCCCTCGACAACAAGTAATAACTTTTACCCCAGCCCCCCCGATAAAAGACCGTGTCCTCCTACGATTGCTCATTAAACGGATATATTGTGCGTGTGGGTGTCCTTGTCATGCTCTCAAAGGCTGGTGAAGCTAATCACTAAGTAAAACACTACATTTGATGAAGTGTTTCTGAAGAGGCAGAGATGCTCCCAATCCGCCCTTAATGAAAATGCTGAGGGCCCTTGAGTTCAGCCCTGGGGATCAGCAGTAAGGCTCTCCTATCAGGCCACCCATCAGCAGGCAGGCTTCATCCCAAATCCCTTTAACGTCCAGCTAATCATAGTAACCCCACTCTCGCTTACACAAAGACACGCATCAAAATTCATTGCTCCTTCAGTGGCGCAGTTATACACGAGACACGAATCTGCATTCACAGAGCCATAAGGGCAGATGACGGAAAAAGAAATTCCTCCGGACGGGTATTTCATTCTTCGTTCGACAGCTGCGTTAATAAGAATTGAACTCATGGTAGGCGTCTTCCCCCTGTGATGCTTGAGGTTTTTGATATATCTGCATCTCTAGTGACCAAAGCTCTATGCTTAGATTTTAGATGGCCGCTGTTTGTTTTTACCTGCACTGCTCCAAATAGCATCTGTTAACGTGATCGATCAGAGCGTGTGTACTTGCTGGTTTGAGGTCATGAGATGGCAGTAATATGAACTCCTCAATTTCCACTGTTTGCTTTTCTGCTTGCTTTTCTGCCCCCCATCGTGGTCTTTCTCTCGTTGCACTGTGCTGACTAATTCAAAATGTCCTCAGCTCGGTGAGATACCTGTTAAAGAAAACACAGATTTGTGTATCTGTGCAGGTGTGTAAAAGTGAGTCTTTAGTGTATATTTTCCCTTCATTATTTCTAGTGAAAGGGAAAATGTATACTTTACATTTGGATGGCTTCCAAGACGGACACTAAAGCCTTGTGGTAAAATGACAATAAAGCAGGTTTTTAAAAGGATCTTTAGTGCTATTTAGTGTACATTTCAATGTCTTCGCATGTAAACACTTACTGTTTTTTTTTTTCTTTCTTTTTTTTTCCCTTCTGCAAATTAGCTGGCTCAGTTGGCCTTAGTGCCGTTACGGGGGAATTCACTCTCATGTTGCAGATAATAATAAGCTGTGTTCGAGGTGCAAAGTCTCCTGGCAGTGAGTTTTTGTTTTAGGTTTAAATCCTTGAAGCAGCCTAACTGCCACTGGCACTTTCAGGATGCCCGCTATTCAAGGGGCCTTGGGAAGTGAACACTATCGGATGGCAGCTGTGTGTGAAAACTAGTGCTCGGCCGCTCACAAGGCAGATCGGTTTACTTCCTCTTTTTTCTCTCCACCCTTTTTTCTTTCCCTCTTCCCTCCTTTCTCTTGTACAGCCCCTCTACCTGCGCCGTCTTGAGCAGGTGTGAGGAAGTCAGGGTTTGGCTGAGAGCTTTTGGGTCACTTTCTTGCCTTGCACAGACCTAGTAATTTTCACAGAGCCCTGATTTCTGCAGGTTAAGAAAAGCCCTACAAAAGATGAGCTCGGAGACTTGGGCACAACAATGTGATGAAAGTGGTGAGGAGGGGCCGGTCCTAATAATGGGGTGTGAAATGTGGGGAGCTAGCTAAAGACTGTTATTAAGGAGAATACCTTTTCTCACTCCGCTCAGGAAATCTTAGAAGCCTCAATAGGTCAAAACATCTTCACAGCTCGAGGCGAACAAATTCTCTCACACTCTGAACCTACTTCTTTTTGGTTTGGAGGAAAACGTTGGAGGCAGCAAGTAGGAAAGAAGTGGCTGTGTGTGTGTGTGTGTGTGTGTGTGTGTGTGTGTGTGTGTGTGTGTGTGTGTGTGTGCGATTTCTTTTTTTTTTTTGTGTGTGTGTGTGTGTGTGTGTGTGTGTGTGTGTGTGTGTGTAAAAACTTTCTCTCTGTCCAGACTGCATTTGCTTGTCTGCCCAGCATGAGTGTTTAATCTTTTCAGGGTGATGAATTGAAGAAGTGAAAGAGGCCCGAGTTCTCTCCCACTAGGAGCCATGCTGCTTATTCTGAAGCACTAATCGCTGTGCAAACACAGCAGCACTCTCTAGCCCTCTCTCCATATATACCACTGTATACCCCAACTTTCTCCTCTCCTTTCACACTCCCTCGTGTCTCGGCTAGACCTGCTTTCCACACCGTGCTACTCGGAAATCCCTCAGCGGTGACTGAGAGAAAACGTCAGGGGGTCAGCGAGAGAAAACCATCCAGTGTTTTGTAATTTGGCGGTTTTTATTCCCCTGCATCGTCCCGGGAAACCTTTCATGTTTGAGACGGTGTTTGTTTTTTAATTAGTTGTTCAGTCTGTCGCATGATGGTGTAAACATGTGCGGATTCCAGTGTCCGTCAATATTATGTGCAGCACTCTCAGCTAACCTGCGCCGCAGAGGAAGGGCACTGGCATTTGATGCAAAACAAATAAAGTGATTTGTTCGCTTTTTGTTTTGTCGCCGGCACCTTTGAAGAAAGTTTTATTTACCTCGTGTTGATTTGATTTGGTTTGGGTATTAGCTTGACTCTTTGCTTGGCCTCAGTGGGTGCTGGGGGTTATCTGTCTGCATACGGATGCTAGTGCAGCATGTTCACAACGATGCTGTTTAAAACCCTTCCAACAATAAGAGGAACGCTGAGCCGGGCTTAGCGAAAGCAATGTCTTCATACGCCCGTTGAGACTCTCTACAGGGTCTTAGTGAAATGAAAGTCCTTCACCTTGACTGTTATAAATGAGAGATTTTTATTGTTCTGTTTTTCTGTTCCTCAGAGAAAGCTGTTGGCCATCTACCTCCACAATGATGAAAGTGTTCTCAGCAATGTCTTCTGCTCCCAAATGATGTGTGCAGAGTCCATAGTGTCATATCTGAGCCAGAATTTCATCACATGGGCCTGGGATGTCACTAAAGAAGCTAACAAAGCCAGGTAACACATGCACCCTCATTCTTCCTCAGAGGTGATGACCCGTTCCAAAATACAGATCGGAAGCATTTTCCCACCTAAAACGGATGATCTCTTAACGAGAGATGTTACCCTCCCATCATCCTCTCGCGCCTCTCGCTTCTTATTCGGCTCTTTGACAAAAGCAGTTGTGTTTACTCTTCGAGGCCCTGACAGGGCAATCTGCACTAATCTGCCGCAGTAAAGGGTCACTTATACTCCAAGGTTTTATTCAGTGCACCGCTGTGAAACTCTTCATTGTGGCAAAAGTGGAGGAGGGTGACACTTTTGGGTACCACGAATTATTATTGTTTTTTCACCACCAAACATTTGAAATTGTAATTATAGTATGGTTGTTGATTAAGTGTATTTTTTTTATGGTATACTCCATTTTGTAACAGCGTATAATCACTACGAATGTTATGCGAATTTGTGTACATTTTTTAAACTGAGAAGTGTCAGGATTATACAGTTTACAGTAGAAAAAATACGTAGAGAGCAAATACGTACTTGTATATCTACATACACTATATGCACTTGCACATTCTTCCAACTTGTCACCCCTGGTTATAGTTCTGATGATGAAGCATTTTCTTCTTTTTAAATATCTCTCTTTACATAAAAATTAATTGTAGCTAATTGGAAAAGCAGAGGCGATCTGTTTAATTCTCTGTGAGTCTAATGAGTTGGCACCTACAAAATTTTTTATATCTTTTGTCTTAAACTGTGACCTCTTGAAATTGTAGGTTCAGTGCCTAAATGCTTGCTACTGGCAGTTCTACTTTTTAACTGGGATTTGCATTTTAATTTTGGAATTTTACCCTCCTATGACGAAGGAAAAGGAAGGTGAGAGAGGTAAAGGGAGGGAGGGCCTGGTCAGGCAGCAGATGGAGTCTTGATTGGCCCCAGCAGGCTTTGCTGCGGGGCAGGCCCAAGCTTTTTCTTTCCACTAGGCTTCACCCCAAAGGCCTCCTCCTGGAGCAGGTTGTCTCCGAAAGGCAGCGAGTGACCCTTCTCCTGCAGGAGCTCCTTTAGCAGGGCCCCTACCTTCATTCCTCCCGTTCTCCCCTAGTGCTTTTTGCCCCAGCTGAGCCTTTCTACCTCAGATTAAAGGCGGACAACATCTGGGCCTATTCATGAAGGGAACGGTGACACACACTCACACACGACTGTGTGTTTTTGTGTGCACACACACACACAAAGTCATGTCTTAAGACACACACTTGCACATTCTCACGCTCCTGAGTTGAGTCTAACTGAGCGATGATTGGCAGCGTTCTGAGTTGCTGGCGATTGTGTTTGTGTGTGTGTGTGTGTGTGTGTGTGTGTGTGTGTGTGTGTGTGTGTGTGTGTGTGTGTGCACAAGAAATAGTCTGAGGCTCAGCGTTTCATCTTTGTAAGAACAGCTGCTGTGCTTCTTTACCTGTCTCTTCTAACACAGATTAATTATGCATAAATCTGCTGAGTATATGCCTGTGTAATTAACACTCCTGAGACAAAATGCTTGTTATAATATATTGCTAAGTTGTTTTTATATTTGTATCATGTATATATTTTTGAACAGTTGATTTAATCCATTAGTAGTATAGGTTTTTTTGTAGTGTAATTGGCCCTACTCTGTCATGCAACAGTACAGAAAAGTGTTCATGGCACAGTTGTCAGACAAATATGTACCTGGGAAATGAGAATATGAGAAAGAGGGGGAAGATGTCATTTCCATCACTAAGTCATGCGTGATGAGACATTTAAAACGCACAAGTTCTCACATATTTCTTCCGCTGTCATGAAAATGAAATGTCTACAGTGGCTGGCATGCATGAAGATATTGCAAGTGTATTTGTTTGATGGCTTGTTTTTTTTTTTCAGGTATGTGAAAACCATTCTGAGACAAACTGTGTCTAATATATACAATGTATACAGGAAGACACTAGCTCACAGGAATGATCTCAAAGAAAATTGTGTAACAGATGCTTTTTAACAATTGCTTTACACTACTATTGACACTTTATCTGGCTTTTTTCTTGCATTTTCGAAATACCCATTCAGTGCAATGCTGAATAATTTCGTCCGATGTTCCATTCATTCCCATAATAAAGTACTCTTTGCTTGTTCTGTCTTTTTCCATGACCCCTTGCACTTCTCTGTTCCATCAGTCTATTTTATCAGCTTGTTATTAAGGCTGCACTTAATAAAGGAAGAAGAGAGAATCTAATCTATATTTGCATTCAGTCTATAGCAATTCATTAATATTATGACATTTACTGTGAGCTCTGCGAGCCTGCACGCTACCCTTTTCCTTCAGTGAAATGTTAATTTAAAGTTCTGTCTTTGTAATGGAATAAGAAATCCTCCTTGGCCTATCAAATTCAACAAGGCAGGAGCGGAATACTAATTTGGCTCGGTGGTATATTTAGAGCGAGAGAGATGTCACTCAAGAGACAAGCCAGAATTGTTTTATTTAATACAATGAGCTCTCTTCTCGAGATATGTGGTTTTTCTGCGATGCTATTTCTTTACAGCTGCTTGTCTTTATTCCAAACCAAGATTGACTCTGAAGTATGCGCATCTCTGTTCTTATCTCACGTTCCCTTCCAGACTACTCACTATGTGCACGCGGCATTTTGGAAGCGTTGTTGCACAGACCATTAGGACATACAAAATCGACCAGTTCCCCCTGCTACTGATAGTCATGGGCAAAAGGACATCAAATGAAGTTTTAAACGTTATTCAAGGTAACTGCGCACTGTGGGTAATGCAAAAAGGTTTCTCATGCAAGCAAGTCAAATCACTTTTCCATATTTTTCCATATGATTTAAAACAGGGTTGCTAAGTAGTGTTTTATTGCTTTTCTATGAAAGCAATATAATACCATGATATTTTTATATTACCAAATAAAAATTTGGATTAGAAGCTGGCGATATGATAGAAGATATCCTGATACTTGATTCTTTCAGCAAGACAGTAGTACTAGAATAAATAAATAAATTAATTAAATTGATTATACATTTTATTTAGTGTCTGAAAAAATACATGCATATATTTGTACATTATGTTCCTTGCTAGAACTTTTGAGTTATGATCAGGTTTAGAATCAAGTGTTAGAATTTTGCGTTAATAGTACAGCATAGGAATCTTCAGTAGAATTCTTTTTGAGTTAGTTCTGTTCAGTGAACTGTGTTACGTCTCATTATGTAGACTTTTAATTCCATTTAAAAGTTGAAGTAGACTTAGACGTGATAGGAAACGGTTGAAAAAATGTGCTGTAGCTATCCTGTGATAAAGCACTATTTAGTCATTTCAGTAAGGGTGGTGCTACGTGTTTTTGCCCACTCTCTTTTTTTATAGGGAACACTACAGTGGACGACCTGATGATGAGACTGATGGGCGCAATGGAGATCTTCACAGCCCAGCAGCAGGAGGATATTCGAGATGAGGTGAGAGAGAGACACAGCAGCTATCATACCCTTTCAGAAGTATCCGACTAATGATTGAATACGAGTGTTCCTAATGATCTAAATATACTGTATAAATTAAGTTAATGTAACTGAGGGACAAAAGGCAGATAGTTGTATTTGTTCTGCGCTTGCATTCAAGTGTATAGTAGAAAACAGCTTTATAGGCAAGTCGGAACAAAGAGCAACCTTTTTGAAGAATTTGAATTGTCCCAGTCATACAGAGGGAAAGTATAAAAGCCCTGAATATTTGTTTATGTGTGTTTTTCATCTGAGTATTAGGAAGCACAATGCATTAGCTACTTTGGTATCATGTGGAGGTCTGTAGTGATAACAAAGTGAACAGGATGTCATTTCTATATGCATTTGCAGCATATGGTCAACGCTTGTTTTAAATCAATAGGCACTGTGCAAACAAACTTGCACAAAAAGATAAGAAGGGCATATGTGGGATGTCCATTTAAAAAATTGTGTTAAGGGCTTTTAAAGAACCGCTTTTCCCTTTTGTGTCTGTTGCAGAGGAGTACTACAAAAAGAAACTGACCCTTCTCTCTGCATGTCATGCTAAATACTAGAATTGAACTTTCAAAACCACAATTTGTTGTCGTTGGAGATGCATCTTTGACAGTATCGCTAAGAAAATAAGTCACCACTAACCATATTATCCAGCAGTTGGAACCAGGGAGCGTGGGTTGAAAACTTCTTGTTCATTTAAATGCTTCCACCCACAAGCGCACAGGTGTTTTCATTCAGTCTACATACCATGTGGCTGACTGGAGCTGTCTGTGGTTTACAGAGAAATATTCACATAACAAGCGTGGGTTCGTCATGCCCTCTGGCTGTTTGGCTGACTTGATTTGTGATGACATCTTTCTGTCTTAAACACCTCAACAGTGAATGAGTTCTCAGACAGTCAATACATATATAGAGTAGCAGAAGCCGTGTTTGCTTTGTGGATAATTATGTACAACTGAAAATTTTATGGTACAAGAACATATTACAAAAAAATTACAAAATGATTGATTACAGCTGACTTTAAACTGAGAACATTTTCATAAAATTTGTTGTATTAATACCTTGTCATTATAATATGAAATAGAAAGTGGCCGAAGGCAACTAAATGTCTAATCATACACTGGGATTGACTATGTAATTATGATTTAATATAATTATTTATATATATATATATATATATATATATATATATATATATATATATATATATATATATATATATATATATATATATAAATTTAATGTCAGCACAACTCAGCTATTTGTTTGTGTTATTCATTAACATTAAAGCCATTAGCACCAACGCTATTGAAAGCTCCCATTGGCTACCCTGCTGTCAGGCTAACTTTCCTCAGAGTGCAGTTTGATTTTGACACACATTGATACATGGATGGTTTGTGATGGAAACACCCAGCTCCACTTGCCCAGGCTCTGCATATTCTCTCTGGGTGTAATTAATGGCTTCAGTTGGCTGGGAAGGGAATGTGAAGTGATAGAGATGATGCCGGAGTGTTATCTAGGTAATGGAGCAGATGTAATTACCGCAAGAGTCCTTCAGCACATGATATAGCTGCCACATTCAGTCCAGCATCAGCTGGCAGTTAAACTGTAAAAGTGCACTGGGTGTGAACCGATAGTTTTGCTTAGGGCTTAGAGCTCTTTGTGTTAGTAGAGTTGTGGTGCAGCTTTTACCAGTATGTGCAATAAACGTTGTCAAAAATGGATAAACACATATTTGGAAATGGGAAATATATTTACTGAGACAAGCTATTTTTATGCGTGTTTGAGTAACAGGTGCTCAGCTGTAGAGTTCTAGTCAGTAGCGACATAAGTAGTCTTTTGCAAATTTGTCCAGCTAACATAACCAGACCGCATCCTGCCAAAATCACAGCTTTCTTAAAATGTCTGTGTGAATATGACCGAGCCATGCCATGTCTATACTCTTGTTTTAAAGAGATATCCTTCAGCATTAAACTAAGATTTTTTCACTAAAAGGTTCCCAACCTAAAGTGAAACCTTAACATCAAGCAATATTGAAACATGACAGTAATCATGACAGTCAAGACAAAGTTCACCAACTGTGTTCTAGCTGTGTGAGTGAAAGTTGAAGGATGACAACTTGGTAATTAAGAGACAGAGGCGTGAACAGGTAGCTTGTCTGACGTGTTCATGGTAAGACCTGGAGCAGAATGACTTAAACGCACAAATTAGACAGTACTTCACAATAAAATTGTTATTACACCGACTACAATAGCTTATTGTGAAATACAATGGCACATACCCATGTCACTTGTCAGTGTAGCATTTGATTTGGGAATTTTCCACTAGCTTTTCATCATAGGTTTGTCATGTAATTAAAAGGTGATGATTCTTACTTGTTTCTGTTGAATTGCTGATTATTTCATTTTTCTGGCTTTAAAAATTCTCCATAAGCATGTCATATCTAGTTCATGACATGATTCCCTGCCCTTCCAAATTAGCTCACATTTGCCATGGTCGCCTGGCTCAAAAAAAATTCAGGATGTATTGGCCTTTGATCACCCAGCATGCTCCCACCCTCCTCCTCAATTCTCTATAGCCACACTCTTTCACATATCACCACAAGGTCGGGCCTGAAGAACCAATCTGCCAGCTTTTCATGAGTTTAGAAACAATGGCAGGGGCTTGACCGCACGAAGGCAACAGTAGAGTTTCCACTTCTTTACAACTCAGCAGACTAACGCACAGCTGGGTGGCCCCTTACAAACAGGAATCTTTCCAATAGACACACGCACACAATAGAATAAAAGGGCCCTCTAGTGTATGTTGTGGAACCCATATGATACTCTTTCAGTCTTCCTCAGTTTTTCAGTTTGTCACTCAGATGTTGCTCTATTGTGAGCAATAAAACCACACAATGCTGCTTCCTACATCAAAGGATCCCATTAAAGCCTGTCTTGTACTTCGATTATAATTTATGGCTTGGATGTGTTCCACTATCAGGAATGGTTTAGTTTATGATGTGTTGACATAAACAATTACGAATTTGTTGAAATAACAGGCCTATTTTCTTCTCATAGGATGAGCGCGAAGCAAGAGAACTGGTGAAGCGAGAGCAGGACGAAGCATATCGCTTGTCATTAGAGGCTGATCGTAAAAAGGTTTGTGAACGCTGTTGTGAAGCTTATTTCATCTCAACGTGGTTATATAATGGTATATGAATCAGTCAATTCTACCTTTTTACAGAGAGAAGCACAAGAGCGAGAAGAGGCAGAACAAGTACGTCAAGAACAAATCAGGAAAGAGCAGGAGGAAGAACGGGAGGTGAGGACCAACTTAATGCTTTCACAGTTACCTCCCTTAGATAAAGCTTATGTCCAGATCATATTACTATGAAGCAAAGTGACATGCACTTCTTATTAAGCATGGATTTACCCAAGAATGAAACTTTAAATGTTCAGGGTTTTCTGCTGCAGAGGTTTTTTTTGGAGCTGTTGGGAAGGAATTTGCTTCTGTTAGCAGAGTTAATTGTGCGTAGTCCTGAGTTCACCACTTAGGTGAACTTTAGCCTTGTAAATCAATGAACCTCAGAAGGCTCAAGCTGATAGAATACAAAAAGGTGGCTAATTAAAAAGCCTGCTTTTTGCTGGAGGAATTGAGGAATGCAGTTATTTAAAAAAAAAAAAACAAAGAACTGTATGAAGATTGAGGTATTCATTTTTGACCGCTAATGTCACACCCTACTCCACTGGGTCCAGCATGATGTCAGTCCAGATGCACATGTCTAGCACTACAGAAGAAATAGCAGGACACACTGCTGAGTTAATTTTGGCTTGTTCATCGTTAAAGGTAAAGCACTGTATAAATGATCTGAGTCAGATTTCTTTATATTTTCTTGTCATTATTTAAATGTATTGAAATAGGGAGATAATTGTTTAAATGGAAACACAATTGTCACGCTTGTAACGATAACCAGCTGCCAGAACAACTTGAGTGCACCCTGGCATAGATCCTCTGGAACCATCCTAGAGAAATAAGCATTGATTTTTAGAATTTATTCCCTCAACTAGTGTTTTAGTGATGGTGGTGAGAGTGATGTCACTTATCCTGCCTTAAAATCAACCCCATATGTGTACAGTTGGGTTGAGATCTGGTAAAGGTCAATTTCTTCCCCATTCAATCATTTGGTGATCCCTTAATGTCCTGTGGATTGTGGCTTTGTCATCTTAGAAGACCAAACTTTCTATTAGGAAACAAATAACTCTCATAGTATAGTTTTATTAGATTTACACTGGCACTTATCTCTCAAGGACTTATCTCCCATCATATTTGCAGGTCTCTACAGGAAGTGACACATTTTGAGATTTTGAGTCACTGAATTACATCAGAGACCCAACGCTTTCAGAATCTTTTTTGAAGCGGGTCTGTTTCAAATTCAGCATTGATTTTAAGCTTTTCTAAGCGATGTGAACCCATGCACGCTGCACACTGGAAGGCAGTAGGTACTGTGGGTCAGGCTAACAAAATGCCATCTACACAGTCAGAGCAATACATGAAATGAGATCATTATGATCCTTTTAATAGAATTCCAGTGTGTGAAATGCATACGGTGCTATTTTCTTAAGGAGATTGTGTATGATAGGTGTATGCCAACACAGTGACACTTTTGAATAATTGAAATGTTTGGCAAATGAGATATTAAATATTTCTGCACAGTCTTGATATACTATGACATCAAAATCTCTCTATAGGTTTAAATGTATATGATACTCAGTTTGTTTACATTCCTTTTATTTTATTTTTTTAAACAAAGACTGTAGCACTAAAAAGTACATATTAAAGCCGGGACTGAAAAGGATTTTCAGGCAATCGCTTGTGGCCGGAAAAGCGGCTCATATAGACCAAGAAAGCCACCATTCTACTGTTTGTGGCACACACAAATGTTATTGTTCCTTTAGTGAATTGAAATGCACAACACACAGGTTCATATTAAATCCCTGCTGCACAATGGCAGCACAACACTACACTCACACACACACAAAGCAGACTTGAGTTTAAAGGGAAAGCTGATAACCCAGACTTCCTGGCCCTCCCCACGGCCTGCTTATTGTCTGTTTACTCAGTAATATAAAGCGTGTTGTCCGCCGATGTGAACCTGCTATATGAGATGATTTGTCACATTAGTTAAACAGGCTTTCACAAAGACTTATAATTAGCTTAGTCCAGTTCAGTCTCTCTTTTTCTTTTACATTCAGTGCTCCCTCTATTGCCATGGTGTATTCAACCCCGTGTAAGCAACAGTGTATTTTCAGATATATGATACCTCACAATGGCTTGCATTAGCTTGATTTAGACCCGTCGTTTTTAATGTAGAAAGCATGTAGACAAAGATGGTTCGGGAGTAATTGTGGCAGGTCATTTTGTGTTTGTCTGCATATGTGTGCATGCGCTCTAATGAGAAAGAGGCTTTTTAAGGCTGCTCACCTGCTGTCTGTAATGAACCCTAAGGGACTCACTACAGTGCTCACCACAGAGGAAACACACACGTGCACACGCACAGATAAAAATCACCTGCACGCAGCACCTGCAGCAGTTATTTATTCTTTGCCGGTTTTGTGAAATATTGCATTGTCACGCACGTACGACATCAATTTCACGCCTTTTTAAATGTGAATCCCGAGACTGCGAAATGGTTGAAATCTCATGAATTCGTTTTCTGTTCTTCACCGTCCCGGGCCTCGTTCACGTGGCATAATAATCCTGGCGGTGAACTCAGACATGCTCCAAGGCTCCATTTTACCTGCATCACTCCGAATGGAATTAAGCCAGCCATGCTAGATTCTGTTTCTCTGAATCGTTAGCTTTGGTGCCAGGGATAAAGATGGAAGATATTAAAGGGAGTCTGCATAGCGTGTAGTGGGCAGCAGCTGCTTATAGGCACTGTTTTTTGTTGGGTTTTTGGTGTGTGTGCATTCTGGCTATCCTAATGCTTCATTTTTCTAACATTGTGCATGAATAAACAAAAGCAGCATGATGCTCTCCACCTGGAGTCTCTCCAAACTTGCCGGCACACACTGACACACACACACGCGCACACACATGCACTCCCACACGGCAGCCCCCTCGCTACATATGTGCAGTGACAATGGATTCAGGCAAACAGTGTGGGGCAAGAGAGAGGAGATATGCTGTCTCTGATTCGGACTCTTTTGTGTCCGATGCGGATGAAAGAAGGAAAAAGAAGAGGGGAGTGGTGATGTCGTTATTCTGCCCTATGTCAGGTGCTACACAAACACACAGATACGCTCTGTTTGTTTTGTGCATTGAAAGAGATGCTCCGAAGCACTCTTTGTGTGCAGGCTTTGGTGGACACCCCACACACACACACACACACACACACACACACACACACTCTCTCACACAGAGGGTTAGGTCCAGGGAGGGATGCTGCCCATCCCCTAAAGAGCCCTTACCACGCGGGCCACTACCTGAGGGAGCAGGGACGGCACGCGCACAACACAAAGCCTGCAGCTGCTAATGAGCTACTGTTGTACACTTTGATGAAATATAATTGCATTACGGTGGGTAAATAAAGGCGGCGCATGTTGTCACAGCATATGCTACCCAGTGTCACAACAGGAACAACAAGCTGGAGGTGAAAATCCCCAAGGAGCAGAAGGTCCCGCTCTAATCCACAGGAGACCCAGTTATACTCCTCCTCTATTCTTTCTATCTCTATCCACATCACTTTTCTGCTCCTCTCTATTTGTCTCTGTTTAGTGTTTTCATTTTACAAATCTGCTTTCTAACTCCTCTTTCAGTATATTGCACACTATCCAGCTGAAGTGTGTGCTATAAATAACCACGTTAAATAGTATCAATGTATTTCATACATCAGACTCACCTTTGACAGTATTATTAACATGGCTTTTATTTTCTAATGATGCTGCAATATTTGATTATATAATAACTGAGATTTGCTGTCTTAATACCTATCTTCAGGCCATTCGTCTTTCACTGGAGCAGACCTTGCCACCCGAGCCCAAGGAGGAAACGGGAGAACCAATCAGTAAACTGCGAGTCCGGACACCCAGCGGAGAGTTCCTGGAGAGGCGTTTCCTGGGCAGTTGCAAGCTCCAGGTCCTTTTCGACTTTGTGGCTTCCAAAGGCTACCCTTCAGACGAGTTTAAACTGCTTACCACTTTCCCTCGTAGAAACGTGAGTCCACATACACCCACCTACCCACACACACACCCCATTGCTCTCCACACGAGTCCTCCTTCACCCTTAACAAATTTTATATCCTCGATGGTGATATAAGAAGGTCTATTTTTAATGCAAAATCACTTTTAATTCTTGTCCACCTGTGGGGCAGTAATTAAAGTGCAGACACTAGATTTTGTGTGTGTGTGTTGGGGGGGTCATTGTGTGTGAGTGTTACAGCTCAGCAGGAAAAATAGAGTGTATAATTGGCTAGTTAATTCCACCATGTGGCTAGAGTTTGTTGCGCGACTTTAATCCCTTAGTGTTTGTGCGCACGCTTGGGCATGTGTTTCTCTACTGTAGGACTCTACAAATACTCACACACCTGCACGTTAATTAAAATCCGCACGTCACTAATGAGTAATTTTCATGTTTTTTGGGTTTTTGTATTTTAAACATCTATCCACAAGAGCACGCATAATTTTTGAGAATATTAATTAGGGTCTTTGATGCAGAAAGGCACACTGGCTACTTAGGATACAGTCAGCACATTTCTCCTATGCGATTGTGTTTTTCTGCCACACCGATGTTAGAGAGCTGGGTGTGCTTGCTCTGTGGCAGGTAGATAACAAGCACTGCCCTTAACGACCTGACTAATTAACAGCATGGAAACAGAAATGGGCTTTCCATTAATCAGGAGAAGTGTGCAGGCCTGCCCAGACAGCATGCCATCTGAGCCCATGGGGACCTGGAGGACGGTCCCCACAAAAAAAAAAAAAAAAATGCATACATGGAAAGAAAAAAAGGCGGCACAAGTAAACACACTCATTAGGCACTTGAGTAATCATATAGCAAAATATGACCACAGTTGATATTTACAGTCATATACACATATAATGTGCAAGTATATTAAAGCGTAACCACCGTTTCACGTGAGCTTTCAGCTGAGGAACCAGAGGAGAGCTGTGTGTCGTGAAAAGTGTATCCAGCGTTGGAGTGAGTTTACAGAGTTGAGCGCAGAAAGATTGGCAGTGTTTTTCACTGTGAACACAGTGCCCAAGTTTAATCCTCCTCCTCTCTCTCCCTCTCTCTAGTCCTCTTTGCTGTAATTAAAATCATCTCTTCCACAGACTCCCCATCCTTCCCTCAGGATTAGAGCTTGCAGCACTATTGCATTTGTAATTCAGCACAAATGTTTAAACTTCATCTCGCCCTCTTTCTCTTTCTCGGCTCCACACCCAGAAAACCAAGCTAATTGCCAGCAATAAGTGGGTGAACAAACAGAGCTAGGGTCTGTGAGGTGGGGGAAGAACCTGGTAGCCGAACGCTGTCGTTTCTCTATCCGTCCTTGCGGCATTGGCGCTCGTCCTTTGTCAGGTCCTGTTTGTTCTCTCCTTCTCTTTGAGCACCTGCCTTCATTGGGGGAGAGCTAGAGGAGGGATTAGCACTAGCTTCTCCGTTCTCCATCTATTCATATGCTCTTTAATGCAATGCCAGAGTTCTGTAGGCCGTCACATCATATCCATGCTAGCCTCAAGACCATGGCACAGCAATCTAGGCTGATGTTGGGAATCAATATATGTTCTCTTTTTTCATCACATCCATGATGACTTCTGTAGTGGCTTTTGAAATCTTTTCATCCGACCCTTTTTGCCT
This sequence comes from Silurus meridionalis, assembly GCF_014805685.1. Lineage (NCBI taxonomy): Eukaryota > Metazoa > Chordata > Actinopteri > Siluriformes > Siluridae > Silurus > Silurus meridionalis. The sequence continues at coordinate 18,076,384 of NC_060900.1, forward strand.
TTCAGCTACGGTCACTGTTTGAAAGTGAAGCCATCCCAGCACAATTCAATGTGTGTTTTAAGGTTGGCGTCTCCGATGTTGGCGTTCTGTTCTGTTTGTGTGTTTAGATTGGCCCTTCGCCTGTGATGTGTATAGCCCCTCTCGCAGCCGTGCTAAAGGCAAGCCAGGAGGCAGGGCTGTGCACTCTGCCAGGGAACAAGTTCTCTTGCCTGTGACCCCCGCTTTAGCCGTGCACCAACTTCAGCTAACGCTAACACCCTTGCTACCCTCCTGCAGCCTGATAATGATCCCCCACTGCTTTCCTAATTGGCCAAATAAACACTTCACAACACGGTGCTAAGTCAAACCTGGCTATTGGATTTTAATTAATGGTGAAGGGCCCTAAATGGCTTCATTACAAACGCGTTGTTTCAGCTGCACGTTTTTTTTTTTTTTTTTTTGCCCAGTTTCGAAGCCAGGTTTATTGCTTGTGCACTGTTTATTTTCCCCCTGACTCCTTGCAGTGTATGAGCCAATTCTTTTGATTCAGACTAATGAACTGCAATATTTATCTGACTGCCTTTTGAAGTTTTGACGCCGAGCTAAACAAAGACAGAATTACATGACTGAGAGCTCAGCTGCTTTCATTGTTAATTTAGTTTAAAATGTTATGTGCACTTCAACTGTGCCATTTGAATTTAGTTTGTCTTTCGCTCAGTCTGCCTTGTGTAGGTTTGCTCTGTAGACTCGTCTTCATAACATCCACCTGCTTTATTGTGAACGAGCCGCATTGTGATTTTAATGAGTTTGTTCCATGTTAATCCTTAAACATTCTTTTACTGAAATTAATTTAGCCACTTTGCCAGCTGCAGATAATGGCAGTAAATCCAGTTTCTGCCGCACATAAGCTACGTCACTGGCGTGTAAGTGTATTGTTTGCCTTTCTCTGTAAAACAAATATTCACACTCATTTATTCTATGATATTTTTTAACACCAGTGTTTAGATTCTAGATACAGCCTTCATTAAACCTCTTTTTCACAGTCTACATGGTGAAATTAGCAGCACTGAATTAGCTCCAGCAGAGCTGAACCTAATTAAACTTTGTCGATGTAAATTGAACTCAGTAGGAGTCGGTATATGTGCACTTTTTCTCTAATCTTGACATACCTGCCCAAATATGTCAAATACTCTTCTTCTATTTTTATTTTTATTTTACTTTTAAATTGTACCTTGCCGTTTCTCTCAGCCTTCTGGGTCACCAGGGTGGCTGTCTGTCATGTTTTTGTTGGCCTGTGTGGGGCCGTTCAGGATGAGTTTGTTAAAGGTTTAGGGGGATTACCTGCCATCAACATCATCAGAGCCTAAAGAAAACAGCCAGCAGCCATGCAAGACTCTCCTCACTCACACAGCCACTTCTTTCCTTTTAATAACCCTTCACAGGATTACAGACAGATGAATCAGCCCATCCTGAAATGAGCTCACTTCATATGTTTGCTCTGCATGTGTGTGTGTGTCACCCTGCTATGATCATTGTTACCTAGAATAGTCTAATATAATTGGTGAAGGGCAAGCAGAAGGTTCTGGAGAAACAAACAAGTGATGAGGAGAGGAGAGAGGGAGAAGAGAAGATAAAGAGCGAGACACGTAGAGGGGAGGAAAGCAACAGCTTTGTTTGTTGACAGATGCTTCTGCTCTTATGGTCTGTTAATTGGATACCAATGTAAACAATCACCCATGGCATCTGTCTCCTGCCATAGAGTGACACCATGTTTCTCTCTTTTTTTTTTTTTCTTTCCCCCTTTCTGTTAAAGAGAACAGTCATCAAAACACAGAGCCACACCTGTGCCACCCTGTACCCTCATTTGCTTCTACCTGATGCTGGGGTGTTATAGCAGCATTTCAGGTTCATTTACATAGGCAGTATTTGTGAAGTGGTACGCAGGAGGAGGGAGAGAAAGTGTGGAGTTGTCTGTGTGGTTTTTTTTTTATTATTATTTCCGCAGTGCCATCTTGCCTGCCTATCTCTCTCTTCTCTTGGATATTCATTTCTCTCTCCCCCTTTACCAGCCTGTGGTGGTGTTGTCTCACCCTTCTCGCTGTCGAGTGCCACCTCCTCCCCGTGTTGCACTGCGCCCTCAGGTCATGCTTAGGAACAAAGGCCAGCTATCACACACTTAGATGACTTTTGGGGCAACAAAGCAAATGTGCTGTTATTGGTGTACTTTCACTTACGTCCCTTGAGAGACGCAAGCTGCTGGGGAGCCTCTCTGATCTTCCCGACATCCATCAGGGCTGTGCAGAACTGCAACTCTGTCAGAGTGCTTACAAGGCTGTTGGCTGTTGACATCTTGACATGAACATGATATATTCTATATTATGGCTGTTTAGAAAACAACAAGAGTAATAATGGGTCGTTTTGTGTAGGTGTGTGGTTTTGATGATGTTATTGTAATGGCATCATTTCAATCAGCAAACATTTTGAGCTATGAAAGGGAAACTGGGATTGGGCCAGTCAGCAAATTTTGAATTTCTATAAAACCACCTCGCCAATGTTTACCTGACATTTTACTATATAGTCAAAACTTTCCAAATTAGTATAACACGCATAAGAACCCCTTTTGCTCTTAGTGCAGCATCAATTCCTTAACACGTGGATTTCAGCAGGTGTTGAAAGCATTTCTTTGAGCTTTTGGTTCGTGTAGATGTGATTGCATTACATAATTTTTGCAGTTTTGTCAGCTGCAAATTGATCTCCCATTTTATTAGGTCTCTACGTGCTATTAAATTCAGTGACTCTGAGGACCCATACACTGATTCATTGTCTTATTCATGAAACCAGTTCGATGTGCTGGATGTGGCCATTATCAGATGGGTACTATTGAAGATATTAAGAGATGTACAACTGATATGCTGTGGTATTCAAAGGATAAAAAACGCAATGCGTGCCAGGAAAACATTCTTCACATCATTACAACACCATCACCACTGGAATGGATCCTTGCTTTTACCTTCAAATTCTGACCCTTCAAGCTGCATGTTGATCAAATCAAGATTCAATAATCCAGGGGACATTTTCCAGTCTTCGGTCAAGGTCCTTGCTCATGGACCGAGCTGTGATTGTTGGGTCCTTGAGCAAGGCCCCTAAGCCGCTCTACTCCAGATGTACAGTATCATGGCTGTGGCTGACCATGTGCTCTGACTCCACCTTTTTGACAAACTGGGATATGGAACAAAAGAATTTCACTCTGCTGTAATGTATATGGTTCTTTTTCTTCTTATTTCGATTTCACTTTTAGAATCTGTTTTATTATAGCCCCAGATATCTATTCTTAACTGATGGGAGCAGAACCCAATACGATTGTATAGACTGTTCCCCTCATGGAGTGATGATTTTTGCACCCTGAGATGTGTTGCTGCTCTTCTTGATTGTTGAAAGTTATTTGTGTTATTAAGCCTTTATGTTAACTCAAATCACCAGCCTTTATTTTTAGATTTCTCTTATCAGCAAGACACATCTACATACCAAGCTGAAGCTAATTGGATGTTTTTTGTTTTATTTCAAACATTTATTAAAGGAGTTCAGCAACTGCCCATAGACATTTGTTATCGAATCTTTTGTTCACACCTACAATAATCAGACAAAACAAATCGGATTTATTCCGATTCAAATAGAACTGGTTAAATAGGCAGATTCAGCCATGTAAATGTTTTAGCTTTTTGTTTTATGCAAAAAAATAATAAAAAAATAGAAAGCAGTGATGCTCTTTTTAAGTGTGTGAGAGTGAGGGAACAGAAGTAGCTTTTTATTTTACTTTTTTTTTTTTTTTTTAACTCCCACCTGTTTATTTGTTCCAGTTAGTAATTCCTAGCTGCCAAAATAAAAAAAGATTCTACACAATGTGCAGGATAATGTGACTGATGATCCAGCTAGAATGACAGTTCGATTTTCTTTGTCAAAAAGATTGTATTGATTGTCATGAACAAACATATCTGGCATCAATAGACAATAAAGCATTACAAATGTTTTGTATTTTTTTATTTTTATTTTTTAATTGTTAGCTGGAACACTGAAAGTAGAGTTCAATCTTTGTGCGGCTTCCCGCTTACTGCACATTTTTTGCCACTCTGAGGCCGCAGTGTTAATTGTTAGTGGGGGGTAAAACTAGGAGGTCTGGTGAGCTTGGAATGGAGGTCTTAATCAGGCTGCAGTTAATGCCCTGTGATGAGCTCTCGGTGACCGCACGGTTTGGGACACACAGGTGTGAACACAGGCTCTATGTAACAGGAGAACCTCCCGCTATTAGCTCACCACAATCAACTCACGACTCTCTCTCTCTCTCTCTCTCTCTCTCTCTCCCACCTCTGTTTTTTTCTCTTCCTCTTTTGAGAGATTCTGAGAAATTTTAATCTTAAATGTTCCTCCAGACAGTTTGGCCCTGTGATCATGCACGCCAGCATAGTGTTGCTGTCATGTAGGCTAGCCTCACCCTTAAATGTCCACCACATGGTCCCCCCTTTATCTGGCTGTGTGTTTGTTTTGGACTGGTGCATGTGTAATAACAAACAGGGTCTATCTCAGAGGGAAATGGGACACTCGGTACTCATGGTGATGTGATCAGATTACTGCAACTCTGGTTCATGGTTTCAGAAAGACAGACCCCACACAGTGAACACCATAGCCCACACACAACAGGAAATCTCTGTCACGTTCAGTTGAAATTTTAAGGGAAGTAGTCATTACTAAAGTAATAAGCTGGCAAGGACATGATTAATGAATATTCACTTTATTTGTAAATACCTGACATGTTACAATACTGTTACAAGATTGTTTTGATTGATTGATTGCACTCTCCTTCTCACCAGATAACTCAGCTAGACCCGGCATGGACGTTGTTGGAAGCCAAACTCTTCCCTCAAGAGACCCTCTTTCTGGAGGCCAAAGAGTAGGACTGGACAAATCACACAAACAATGAAGAACTTTCGCATGGTGTCCACAGAGAACAGCCACACGCAAACACACTCACAGTACATTGTACATGAATAATGAGTGTTTATGATTCACACTGAAGCTTTCACAAGCACAGAGATACTGACACTCACTCACACACTCAGAACTGTCATGTTTTTCTCCACCTTCTGAAAAGGTGAAAATAAAAAGAAACAAAAAAATTAAAAAACATACAGTCGTGGAGATTCGGACCGGCATCACAGGTGAGGAAGATCCTCTATGGCTGCTTTTTAGACCTGTTTTGTGCAAGCAAAAAAGTAAGTAAATAAATAAATAAATGAATAAATAAATACCCAAACATGGTGGTATGTGACAAGCAAACAGATATTTCATGAAGAACTCTGGACACCCCCAACCCCTCCCCTTCGTTACTCCATTAATTCCCTTGTTGTATGACCAAGTCCTTTGGAGTGCCAGCTATCTGCAGCTCCGCTTTACTGATTAGCAGATATGGCTTTGTTCCCAAATCCTTCATGGTCAAGTTTCTGCCTCCTCTTTTTAGGTTTGATGCTGTATTAGTTTTAGTTGGATACATTATAAAATGTACATATGAACATGTTTCAATTTCATGGTGCTTATTTTTTTAATGGCACTGTGGGATTTGGTAACAATAAAAGAGTCTAGAGATCGCTATTAATTCGGATTTCGGGAATGCCAAAAAAGGGTTGTTTCCTTCAATCAAGTCACAAGGTATGCACTGAGGGGGCCGTCTGAGGCTGAAGTTTTGCAAAGGAAAATGAATGTTTATTGTGCCTTAGCTTATAGTCAATTGTGTAACTTGATTCCAATCACAAGTTATGCAGTGACTTTTGGATCAAATAGTGTCACTTGGGAAATGAGCTAAGTGAAATCTTTGAAGTTCATTTGTTGTATTTCATACAAGATTCGAGAGCAGGAAATAATGCATTTCTATTTGCTATAACCTCTATCTTCACAGGTGCACATTTACTGGTTCATCAAGTCTAGGCGACAATGTTTTTTTTTTTCTTCTGAAAAACAAGTCTGTTTTTAAAGCTGGTGAGAAAGGGGGTATTGGGGTCCCGTATAAATTCGAACCTGGAATGGAAGCTTTGTTTTATTTATGACCCGTAATGATGATTTTGCTCTCATATATATATATATATATATATATATATATATATATATATATATATATATATATATATATATATATGTATATATATATATGTGCAGTACATATACATATGTATATGTACTGCAATAATGCTAGAGGGGTTTAGACAGATATGCCCATATGAAAGTCAAACAAATGGTTGGATAAAATTGATTCATTGTCTTGTTTTTCAGCTGTGTTTTTCCAGACTTCTGTCTATTATCTGCCACAAAGGCTAATTTTCCCTGTTCAGCTCTGAGATTAAAAGCTTACCGCACCATCTGCAGCGCCGTTCATCGCACAACCAAATAGAAGAAGTTTGAGTCAGAGAAATGAAGTGCGAGTCCTCAGCCAGTCTCAACGACCTTGTGTGGAGCTTAGAGAGGTTGGGGAAACATGTTTGGGCATTCTGCACATTAGCTTGTGTGTGGTGATGCTTCGATTTAGCATGCAGCACACATTATAGTCAATGTTCTAAAATGTAATATATCCTGCGTGCTCCTTCTTACACAGTGGAACTATTTTACACGTAATGTTTCATACAGGGAGGGCCAAAACTATTGACACTCTTGATAAAGATGAACATAAGTGGTGTGTAAGCATAAGATACACTTCACAACATGAGAACACATATATTGTAATGTATGTATTGTAAATTAATTGGTTTGTGTAACAGTGTGACTTTTTTTTTTTTTTAATGGAGTTCATTTTGATGTTATTTTACAACCTTTCAGCCAAAGTCCCAGTGGCATTTAGGCAATCCAAGCTACTTTAGTTTATTTGTAACTGTCAATAAAAGCTTTTCTTTAGGCAACTCTTCCTAACGGTTTGTTGAAGTGGACGTGATGATGTAGCTGTCAAACTTGTGAACACCAACATGTAACCTGATAAAAATTTTCATAACTCTTTCCTGTAGACTCTTTAATGTTAAATCAGATCTCTTACCAGGTAAGGCAGCATGCGCTTGGGCTTTTGTTTGAAAATTTTACCAGCATTTTAATAATCAGTTTAATGACTGTCCACAGTGGTGACGGGTGGAAAAAATGCGGGATCAAGCAATTTTTAGACCACATTGTGACCTAAGAAACTGCCACAATGTTTTTTTTCTTCTTAAAATTTTATTCCAATTTAGATTATTTTATTCTTTATTTGTTTTTTCTTTTTCATCTATTCACATTATCTTATTTGTTCATCTTCATCAAGGGTGGCAGTACCTTTGCATGATTTATGAAAATCAGGGGGGAAAATGTGGTAGTGTGTCACAAAATACGTTATTGTTCAATTTAGAGAAATCAGAGCATTAATTTAATTTTTTTAGTTAGATTTAATCTTTTTTTTTTTAAGTTTCTGGTGTCATTATCTCACTGGTCATTTTGTAGTATCTTCTTTTAAAGAAATCGTTGTTCCTGATGTCTTTCATCATTCCAAAGCTGCCTCAGGACTGCTCTTATTCTCATGCAAAGAGTTTCAACATTTATTCACACTCTACCTTTTAACTTGCATCATGTGCCTATACTTCCTACATTCTCACAGTCACATGACTCAAACCCAGTGTTACATTTCTTAATATCTGTTTCAACAGGTGGGCAAGACCAACTAAAACAATGGATTTAAGGTAATTACAAATAGTAAATAGTCTATAAATGTGAAGTGTATGTATTACTCTCAGTATTTGAGACCAAAATCTGACCATATCAAGTGGTGAAGAGATCCTGTGGCCCTTCTGATGCACTTTAGTATAAAGAATCTTGATAATAGTTCCTTAAGAAGCATTTCCCTTTTTTTGAAAAAATAGTTATTGAATTTTTCAATCTTGCATGATGATTTCCGCTTGTTTATATGTTGAAAATCGCAAAAGCCTAAGCTTTGACTTGTCTTTCCTGCTTCTGCCTAGTTAGTCTTGTGTTCTGGTTCAGAAAGTGTCAGAGTTTGTGTCCGAGTATCATGTCTGCGTGCAGAGTGAAAGGTGTTGCATGTAAGCCACACGGCTTGTCATAAAGTTTCACTGATGCTTACTGGGGCAGAAATGACAGGTAACACCTTTAACCTGAGGCCCTAATGCTGATTGTGCATCTTCTGTGATGTGTGATATTACTGTTTCAATCACTGAGTGTTTCACTAATGTGCTCAGACGTGGGCTTTGTACAGACACAACGAGCATTAATGGGTTGGGCGGAAGTACTGATAATGGGATAGAATGATGATGATACTTTCAACTTGAACCAACTTGTCTTTATATTCACAGTGGGAGGAGGGAGGGAGGGAGGGGGGATGTGTTTTGAGGAAAGTGAAAAGAGACCAGAGATTTCCACACCTCTATTAATAAGCTTGGTGTTTAAAAGTCACAATCTACTTTTAATGATGTGTTAAAAAAAAAACATTATTAAAGGGGAATTCAACCAAAAACCTAAATTGTTCAAATAGTGTTGGTAATTTAATAATTGTAAATCCCATATGACAGGCCTAGACTGAGCATATATAATCAACGTGATTGATTAAACACGTTGTGTAACCATTTTGATTTTGATTTCAGTTTGTACTGATTGCCTTGACTAACTCTTATTAGGAATATTTAAAAAATGTTTCAAGAAAAAATGCTGCAGTTGCATTTTCTGCCACTTCTATGTACAGAGCTGCGAGTCAACTAACTTAAGAAGAACAATACAAGAAGTGCTCAAGTTGGCTCTAATTTTACATTTCAGAAATTACTATCAAGAAAAACTCATTTCCACTTCGTGAACCAATGTTTTTTTTTTTTTTTTAAATCACAATGGCAGAACAAGAAGCTCCTTCAACCTATGGAGAAGCACTCTTTGAGCTTGGTTGACCTTTACTCTTCTCTTTCATATTAGAAGTGATCAGCAGTCAAACTCTTCAACATCTCAATCAGCCGCAAAGAATAGCGCCTGTCAATCATATGTAGGCCCCGCCCACTACCTGGCCTATGTAATTGTGTTCGACGCTACGGTTTGCTTCAGCAGGATCTGAACGCTGTTAAATCGAGGGTAGTGGCGCGATGCTCTGACGACAAAGGGGAAGCGTTCAATAATGTTTAACCAGTCTTTAAGGGTCAAGAATGCTGGCCCTCGGTGCGAGAACACAATTCTTAACGCAGGCGCTCCCCACTTTGCAGCGGCTTCCTGATCCCACAGCATCGCGCCTTTCACATCCACGCAGGCCGCCATGCTAAAATCCCAGACTAAACTAACCTGGTGGGTCACACAAAGTTTACTTTCTCAGACGTGCTGGTTCTCAAAGACCCTCAAAGAAACTGAATCTACGCGGCTTAAACTGCTGTGTATAAAGCAGTCCATATTTCTGCGACTTTCTCGCTTTTATGCAGAAAAAAAGATTTTGTTATTCTGTGAAATGTACAAGTTAGATGTTTTATCAGACGTGAGTTGATGTGGACTCTCATTCTTTCTAAGTAGGAGAATTAAACTAAATTCGAGGTTTGTTATTTCTATTGATTTTATTTTTTACCTAAATGTATATTGTTATTCAGTCTATGGGTTTGGGTTTTTGGCGTCTCACTATGCAGGTATTAATAATAATAATAATAATAATAATATTTTTAATTAAATAATAAATTAGTAAATTAAATTAAATAGTGTTGCTATAACAATAATAATAAAATTGATAATAATAATAATAACCAATTCATTCCTTTAAAAATACTGTGTGTGACACACTCCTTATAATACAAAAGTAAACATAACTCAGTCTTTGAATAATGAAATATGCAGAGAAGCGATTACGCTGAACTGCTCCACTACGGTGACTTCGGTCCAAATGCAAATAGAATCACAAACTAATAACACGGTTAAATAGAAGGTTGTTCCTGCTGCAGAGGATTTCTATCCTGTGGATATTGATCGATTTAGTATAATTAATCTCATGAGCACAATTGCGGGTGTATCTACCAAATGACCGTACCTGTGTCATTCTGTCTCATGAGAAATAACATTTTTGTTTCCTCTTTAAAACATATGAATTAAACATGTCACATATTTTAAACACGGCGATTAAATAATTATTATTTAATGTGAATGTTTGAACTAATAATTAACTGACCCATGGTGCAATAGTACCCTGCACTAATCCTCTTCTTCAGAATGTACATCTTTCAAAAAAAAGAAAATAAATAATAATAATAATAATAAAAACACCACTGTCTGGGGCCTAAAACATAATTTGCTGCTTCAGAAAACAGTAAATCTCAGTTAAGCACAGCCCAACTATCATTCTCCTGTTTCATATTAGAGGCAATATCGAATTAACACAAATATTTAACACGTTCACACATTCCGCTTTTAGTATACGACGTTTTCATAATATTTTAGATTTTTTTTCTTTTATTGTAATGTTTTTTTTTTCCTATTAAAACCAATGTAAATAAATCAATAAGTGCAATGCATTTCTCAGAAAATGCTAAATAAAGTTATTAGCCTGCAAGTAGTTGTAAGTTAAACTATATAAAAATATGAAATATATGTTCAAAACATAAAGTAAGTGTGTTCGCGTGTTAGTGAATTTACTGCAAAGGATAGAATAAGATAAGATAATATATATCTTTATTCATCCCACAGTGGGGAAATTTCTGTGTTACAGCAGCAAAGAAAAGAAAATGTGCAAACAAAAAAAAGAAATGTGCAAACAAAATGCTTGGTATGCTTAGTATGAAAGCAATGTATTATTCATAAAATATATATATATATATATATATATATAAATATTCTAGACTTGTGCATTCGGCATTAAAATCTTTTTTCTTGTATAATCCTATAGAACAAATACTAACCGTATTATTAACTTATCTTACTAACAATCCCTTTAAATTACTATAATAACTCTTAACTCTTAATCAGCCAGACAGACTGATATCTCTGAAAATGTAAAAAAAAAATTGTCTTTTAAAACGAATCTAATCTCATTTTGTTGTGCATGAAAACAGAAAAAATGAGTTCATTAGAGGTGGTCGTTCAATGCAATGCAAATTAAACAATACTAAAATCAATGACTATCAAATAACATACTTGTGACGTCAAAAGTCTTTGCTGTTATTACAAGTTATTGGTTTTATTCTGTCTTTTTGATAATTGGCAGTTTTACATTTGTATGCATTTATTTTTAGATAACCTACTAAACATTTTGCGAGGAAATCTCAGCAGCTGAAACTTTCCTTCTTGCAGGTTGTGTTCCCTTTTCCCATCTCATCTTGGGAGAACATTCTGCGGAAGGAAAGGAGAAAGAAAATCAAGCTGTGGTATTCGGATTATGGCGGCGTGGATAAAGCATTAAATGGGGCTAAAGAGGTTTGAATGGACGCAGTGGCGTGCGAACTGAAGCAGAGTAATTATTGCTTCATAATTGTGTTCTTTTCCTTTTTTTTTTTTTTTTTTGCGCGAATCGCGCAGCGGAGCCCCACTCGGAGCGGTTGTGACATTTAGGAGGCCAGTCTTTGTGCTGAACACTTCAAGTTTAAAAAACAAGGGCAATTGAGTCGGCAGAGCTCAAAGCCGCAGCCATTGTGCAGGAACACATTGAGTTTGGATTTGAGGACAATGGTGTTTCTCAAATTTCTAGCAAAAACCTATACTCCATCTGTGATCTCAATGAGCGTTCTTTCACCGGCCTCCTTCTTTTCTGTTCGCGGCGCTTTGTAAAGGGAGGCAGATGTGGAGGACTGGACAGTTTTAATTAGCTGGTACCTGAAACGCACGCGCGCACGCGCGGGCGCGCAGCTTTCTTGCTGCTATTTTAGTAAGCTTTCCAAAAAAAATACTATGGCAGGTAGTTTGACTTTGTAGAATAACGCAAGCATTTTTAGAGAGTCGAAATGCACAATGCTGCGTTTAGCTTGGAAAGGAAGTGTAAGGTGCGATCATTAAAATATAAAAAAACATGAACCAGTGCAAAGAGCAAATAATTTGCTCATTTAGTGAATGCATTTTTTAAAACTCGAACAAAATCACGGGAAATAAAAATTGCATGGTATTTAACTCATCTTAACTTAGCACACAGCCATTAAATCTGCGCAAAATAATCCTTTACAATAGCTGTGTGCTGTGTGTTGTGTGCTGTGTGCTGTGCCTCGAGGGGGATGCCTGAGCTCGGGTGAGAGGCCTGAGCGGAGCGGCAGCTTTTTTCTTCTGAACAAGAGGTTAACAACCTAATGAGGACTTGGTGATGAGATGAAGCGTGTAAATGCGCACCGGTTCTTCGTGTACCCCCTGGATCTGCTACTCTAACCTCTGCTGCGCTTCGCACACTCTCAGCGGTTCAGCAGGAGATCCCGGGAGGCAGTGCAGCTCCAGGCGCGCTCGGGCCGGACAGCGGCGGTGAGAAAGGTCGGCACAAAAGCTCGCCGGGGTATTAGAGGAACAGAGACATGCTGTTACATATGTTGGGTCAAGCATCCCTTTTGTGCCGCTTTCAAAAAGGTGTAAAACTCAGTCATCTGTGGAGTTTCTAAAGCGGATGAAAGGCCTGTATGGGGTTTTGATGCACAGGTCTGATGAACTGTTTAAAAGAATGTTGAATTTCTTAAGTGCTCACAGTCACTTTTAATTGCCCCGGGGGCATTTAATTGGAATTCAAAGATACCCATTCAGTTGAAAGTTTTGAAGTAGTCCGTGTTGGACTCATATCTATATATATATATACACACACACACACACACACACACACACACACACACACACACACACACACACACACACAGCGTCTAACAAAATGTAGAACTAATAAGGGTAGTTTTTGGTTGTGCCTCTGGGGGAATTTTGAAAGGTACAGCACTGTTTCTTCGTCTAGATTTTCTTGGAATCTAATAACCCATAATTATTCAAATAAGACTTTCTTTAGCTCGAATTTTGTACATGTTGGTTGACTGAGAACTGTTAAAAACAGCATTTTGCCTGTGAAATAATTTGTTTGTTTTTTACATTTTCTACATTTATTTGCAACAAATTACAAATTATTAATCTGGAATGGTGTTTAAAATAAATACATTAAAAATGTAGGGTGTCAACCTTTTATATTAATTTACACACACACGTGTGTGTGTGTGTGTGTGTGTGTGTGTGTGTGTGTATATATATATATATATATATATATATTGTGTGTGTGTTATATAAAAATATAAAATGAGTTCTATTCTATTCTATTCTATCAGCATGTTTCCTTTACCTAACCTGATAGATAGATAGATAGATAGATAGATAGATAGATAGATAGATAGATAGATAGATAGATAGATAGATAGGTTGATTGATTGATTGATTGATTGATTAAATGATTGATTGATTCACACTCGCTAGAAGTGTTTGTAAACAGATCTGCCCTCAGTTTGCCAGTGAGTCAGACTCAATTTAACAGTCAGCAGCTCCGTGTGGTTTTTGTAATAAGACGAATTGCTTCTTCGGATGGCTATTTTCAGCCTTTGCGAGAGAGCTGCCGAGATAATTACTTTGAATGTCAGAAAGATTTAGTTTAATATCGTCTCTATTAGTGGTGCTGGTTCAGTAATTAAAGGTGTGGATGAAAGTGGCGGTGGGACAGATGGCATTTGCTTACTGTGATTCCGTATGTAAACACAGTGAAGCGAGTGGAGGCGCAGAGGAGCGCAGGAACTGAGGAGCAGTGTGCAGAATACAGCTCAGGCTTTAAAAACATACCCAAGTGCACAAGTGGAAAAGATGCTCTGATACACTCGTGATCAATGCAAAAAATATGTCTATATTGTTGGAAATAAAAATGAAAAGCAAAAAATAAGATGTTTTAGAGACATGTGTAAAACTGAGCAACGTAAAGTGTGATGGTTTGCTTTTTTTGCATCATCGCCGAGAAAAAAAAAAACATGTGCTGCATATCACATGCTTTATACAATCAAAGCACAAAAATGTTTAGGTGATACAAATGCACATTGCACCAAAACCTTAAAAAATACACCCAAGTCAAAATGTCTCGAGTGCAGAATATAAACAAAACAAATGTGTAATTTAATTCAGAATAACCACAAATCCGTACTTATATTTAGTTCGCTACCAAAACAAGCTGTTTGTTGTCTTCAGCAACAAATACATCCAATAAGCTTTCTTTCACAAAAAAAAACAAAAACAAAAAAACAGCAATCATCCAGAAATCTGGAAGGCGGTAACGTTTTATATCGAGTAAAAAAAAAAAAGATTGAAATTATACAACTTTTAGTAGATCATTTTAATTCTCATCTGCAATTTATAAATTAATCTTCAGTGTTTTACTAGGTTTTAACGTTTTTATTTGCTGTTATATTTTGTTGTATTTATAATGTCTTATTATATTTATTGCGACAAGCAAGTTTAAAATTAATAATAATAATAATAATAATAATAATAATAATAATAATAATAATAATAATAATAATAATAATAATAATAATAATTATAATAATAATAATAATAATAATAATAATAAAATAATAATGAGCGTGTTAAGCCGTCGATATGTGTGTAAAGTCAGCTGGGTCTGCGGCTTTAGAATTGTTATGACACTTAACAGGCATATTTGTCATAATAAACCACAAATTACGCGTGTAATATCGCTCTTATGTCTTCGCACAACATAAACATAACCGAAAATCAAAGCCGCATTCATCCGCAATCATAAAAACATTTTAAATGCATTACAAAAACGAAAAACTATGCAATCAAAAAAAATCTATCAATATTTCAATATTTCAATTGTTTATATAAATATATTACGATTTAAAATTTTTAGTTTACTGTACAGACAAAAATATTGTGCTTTAAATCATATAAAATAAATGAGATAAATATCAAAATACAATTGGGCACATTGTAAGTAACTACAAATGAATTACATTTCATATGAAAAATGATACTGTTGTTATTGTATAATGATGTACATACCGTACCGACACCAAATACACTGAATAAAAAAGATTATTAAATGTAAATTCAAAGATAAAAAAAATGACTGCCGACTTACCTTATTGTCTGGCTCTGACGTCATTAGCTTTCGAGTAATTATTATTATTATTATTATTATTATTATTATTATTATTATCGTCTCTTGTTTAATGATACATAAAAAAATTCGCTCTCTGTTCCTGTCGAAACTGTTAAAATTAGGAGTTAGGATTAGACTCAATTTCTTAAAAACATTGGGAGAAAAAAAATATAAACCTCGATATTTATTGGTGTAAACAAAATAATCGTTTCTGCCCTGTTTATTAGTATTGTCATTTCTGTGATAAAAAAGTTTTATATCTTTGCTCTGCGTGATGCTTGTTATTTGAGAAAAGGACGCAGGTGGACACAGTTGAAAAACAGACAAGCCAATCAGATTGCTCCGTCCTCCTTTAGCCAATGACAGGCGCCACATTGTTGTCAAATTTGTCTAATGAAAACGTAGGAGAGCAACAATAGAGAGAGAGGGGGATCTGTATCCACTGGCGATCTCTCGAGGAAGTTAGTGTCTCATGCTGGAGCAGGGAGAACAAGCTCAGCTCACATTTACTGAACTTCCTCAGCTCGTTACTCATCGATCTCTTGCTGTATTTCTTTAGCTGGAAACTTTTCTTAGTGAACTTCTTCGTTTTTACAAATTATTTACATGATAGAACGCAATTGCTGTTAACGTTTTTTCCACACTAATGGACTGATCGCGCAGAAAAACAACAACAACTAGAATTGTAGTAAAACGTTTTGAAGACGTGTTTTTTTCTTTTCAAAAATTTTTTGCAAAATTAATTTTGAACCCACCGATCATTTTAGAATTGCATCGAATGCTTGTGCAGTTCATTTGTTTGACGTGCGTCTTAATTCAAGAAATCAGCTTCTTCTTAAGCTCGACAATCAGTCGTTAGGAGAAGATCATGGATCTACGTCCGGAGCTTTCTGGCGCTCAGGCGGGCGCACAGGTTCACCACGGGGCCGCAGCAGCCGCCTCCATCCCCGTGTCCATGGCCAGCACTCTGCTGAGAGGCCCACCGCTGCTGCTGCGCCCTACAGAGAAATATCCCCGCACACCCAAGTGCGCCCGCTGCCGCAATCACGGCGTTGTGTCGGCGCTGAAAGGACACAAACGCTACTGTCGCTGGAAGGACTGCATGTGCGCGAAGTGCACCCTCATAGCCGAGAGGCAGAGGGTGATGGCCGCGCAGGTGGCGCTCCGCAGACAGCAGGCGCAGGAAGAAAACGAAGCCCGAGAGCTTCAGCTTCTTTACGGTACTGCAGAGGGACTCGCGCTGGCAGCAGCCAACGGCATCATCCCGCCCCGGCAGAACTACGAAGTGTTTGGCCAAGTTAGCAACGACAATAATTCTGGTGAGTAACAATGCATCTTTATCTTAATCACCTCACTTATCTAATACACTATTATTAAAAAATACTTTTATTGTTGATTTTTTATTAATAGTGTGTTAGATAAATGAGTGACTTTTGCGACTAAAACCAAAAGTTTCTATAATCTAACCAGTGTTTATATCCCTTTTCTCTTACTTTCTCTATTCCAGAATCTAACATGCAGAAGTTTGAATTATTTCCTAAAACTCCACTTTCAGGATCTGTTACCCCACAGCCCACAGCTGGAAAGTCTGTATCTGCTGACACTGAATCAGTAGCTGGGATTTCTTCTCCAGATGTACACCATGGCTCTGGGTCTGAAAATGGGGATGGGGAGTCATACATCAGCTCTCCAGCTCCCAAACCCATAAAAGACGGCGAGGAGACACCACCATCGATAAGTCCACTTGGCTCAGACTCAGACACAGACAAAGATGAGCAAGAGCCATCGCCCTCCTCTGCTTCATCTCGCCACATGAATGCTATTGACATCCTTACCAGGGTGTTTCCGACACACAAACGCAGCGTCCTAGAGCTCGTTCTCCAGGGATGTGGGAAAGATGTCGTCCAGGCCATTGAGCAAATCCTAAACAACAGTGGACAGCCCAAACCTCCAGAGGAAGCCTGGTCAGCTGAGAGATTGCTCCAGACCGCCCAGCAGCATTTGTCCTCTGCTCCAAGGCCTGCGATACCTGGAACCATGACGCTCAGCAACAGGTCAGCCTTCTCTCCACTGCAACACAATGGTCCACACTTTGGCACTGACCCCAGCACATACCCTCTTGGCACACCTCTGGGCCTGAACCCACTTCGCCTGGCCTACTCGGCACATGGCAGAGGGCTCACCTTTATGACCCCTTACTCCACAACAGGCCTGATGCCCACTCTGGGATTTAGGCCACCAATGGACTATGCTTTCAGTGATCTAATAAGAGACAGGACTCTCCTACATAAGGACCAGAGCTACACAAATGGACTTTATGGTCCCCTGGTTAACAACACTCCAGAAAAACAGTGAGCTGCTATATCTGGAAAAAACAGGACTGAAAAAAAAAAGGTGAAAAGGCTCATGCAGCCATTCTCAAGAAGTGTTCTGTGTCTAAAATACTTCAGCCTCGTATATACTTATCCTAATGACGTTCTGTACATCATGTAGATTTCTGATTTACTCACCTGACAGAATTATTCAGATGGCATAAAGTGACATTGTTGAGGTTGATGTTGACGCTTGTGCTGATGATGGTTACCATAAAAAAACTCTAATTTAAACAGATCTCGCTTGCGGGTGAATCAAACTAATCACATGGAGTTCAATTTGAAGAGTAACCAGTATTTTCATGTAAATTGCGTATTTTGAATTCTTGACATATCTGTTACAATTCTATTAGATTATTTACTGAGCGGATCAAGTCTCCGTGAGATAATGGTGCAATTTAAACATTTCTTCTCCGTCATGTTCCTTTTTATTATTTTTTTAAAGAAAGAAAATAAAGTACGATACTAATATTATTATACGGTCTTCAAACGATTTTTTTTTTAGCTGACACTCTGTAAAATTGTGCCATGTTTCATTACGAAGACATGAACAGTTCTATTAAGATGATTGTTAAAGATCCTGACTAAAGTAGATTCTTTGACTCTTTTTGTGCTGTTGATATGTTGTGCTCCCGCAATTAAATGTTACATTCAGTAAACAATAATCATCAAATTCAACGTCATTTGCGCAGAAAACCGTGTTCGTGATGAATGATATCTTGCTTCGTTGTTACTGCTGTACATTTATCTATGTGAATTTTGATAGAAATAAATGTTATTTTATACTTAGATTGTGAACTTGTGTCTTTACTGATACATCCAACCACTGCCATTAATCACTATCAGCTTCCGTAACAACAATACTGATGATGATGATGATGATTGATAATAATAATAATAATAATAATAATAATAATAATAATAACAATATTTATATGAATAATAATAATATTATTCATATTAATAATAATAATAATAATAATAATATTAATAACGATAATTATTTTATTATTTCAGCATACAATCTAAGATATTATTTTGTGAAGCATTTCATTTCGACATTAAGATTATTATTATTATTATTGTTGTTATTATTATTATTATTATTATTATTATTATTATTATTATTATTGCTGTATTCTTTTTGTATTCTGTATGACCATTGCTATACAGTGGTCATACTGAAGGTGTATATCACGAAATATGTTCATGTGTTGACAGTGTGCGCTCATTTCAGCGCTAATGGAAGAGGAAACTGACACTTACTTACATTTGCAGGTTAAAAAAAACACCTCTACCATGAACATGAGAAGTTTTGTAATATATGCTTTTTTATCAAGTGCACTAAATAGAGAAAAAGGGAAAAAGGAAATATACAATCAATATATATATATATATATAGCATTTTTTTTCTACTTTACTATTAACTTTTAATAACTTTATTATAAACTATATTCTCACAAAAATATATTATACAATATAAATATATAAAAGTAAATAGTAAATACTAAAAATAAGTCCTGTAACTCTGAGAGGGTGAAAAACAACTGGAACAAATCAGCACTGACCTGAACGCCAGCTGTTTTCTTGTTATGTTTCAGTGACAGGATTATCATCTTTAAAAAATCAACTGGAGTAAATCGTTAAAGCATATTTTTAATGCTTCAATAATCATAAATATAGTTCAGGTTCTTAATAAATACGTTTGCGAATGTAACATTTAAAATCACAGTAAAAATCGCATCATCGAATCCATTGTTTACATCCTGTTTCTTGTTTAAATCTTTAGAACAACATAAAATTATATAAATATAACTAAAGGTTGGCCTTGGACATTAATTTTATTGAAAAGATAAAAGATATTAATAAACCATTACTCTCTTTAGCCTCTAATAATTATTGTGTATGAAAGATGGGCAATTTAGTTAAACATACATACTGAGTATCGCATTACAGTTCATTACCTGCTCATCTGGACACTGCATTGACCCAGTAATCATAATATAAACACAATAAACACTACACCACTCACATATCCTATAGATATTCTATACAACTCAGCATTGTCACAACAGGCTTGTTTTCCTTTCTGAGTAAAACAAACAGCGGCTCCCCAAAGTAAATCATTTGTTTTCCTTTTAACTCTATAATGTTAATGATAAAATGAGATAAACCCTGATAATTATACAGCACAATATTTACACTGGAGAATAGACCCACGTGAACATTTAGGTCAGATTATTATTGCATGGCTTTTGCGAGACCTAAAAGTTTTCTTTGATGGTGCTGCCTCCATGTGGTGAAGCACAGGTATTACTTACACTTTATGTAGTCTTATATTTCCGGACCCACAATAATGAACTTCCAAAGATTGGCTGTACTGCTCAGTTTTCCAAGGATATAGAAACAATTTATTCAGGACATGGCACATGCAGTGCCAGTTAAGGTCTTTGTTAATGATGCCTGATAAGAAAAATTTATTGATTTGCTATTGTCGAACCATGAAATCTATTCTTTGACATAAATATCTGGATAGTAAGCGGCCTTCGTTATTTACTGTTCCACTAAAGAAAAAATGAAATGTGGGTTGTCTTCCTTAAAGGGGGCTACTGAACTGCTGTAGATTATCTGCACGACATCACAGTAATCTAGGGCTTTTATATTCATATGAGTTGTAGGCTGATTTATCTTAAGTTTGTAATCTGGCGTACAAGGTGTACATTTATTGCTAGAGACTCAAAGCACTTTTATGTCGCTCTGGACAAGGGCGTCTGCTAAATGCCACAAATGTAAATGATGTGATTGTTGGAGGTGTTTTAATGAATGAGTCACACACACACACACACACACACACACACACACACACACACACATAAGATGCAGTAGGTTATTACTTTGCTACACACCGTTCAATCAAAATCCTCCAAAAATTACATTAAGATGAAAAGAAATGCCTGACCTCATTTCCATGGAGTATGTGCCATCGCCTCCATCTGTTTTCATACCATAATACTTCAAACAGTTTCAAACAGACTACTGCTTTTGTTTTGACAACCTGTTCACGCTCTGATTTGGGCAAAATAACACTATGTATTTATAGAGATAATGTAAATAATATAATTTTTGCTATTGTCTAAGGTATGTTATCATCTACTGATTTACTATCATCTACTAATGTAATAATAATTATGTTATCATCTAATCAAACTACTAATTTATTTTAGGAATATATCTTGATAGCTAACTCCAGCTGCCAAAGTTCTTCTAGTTCCATAAGCTCATACAACTGCTCT
Organism: Silurus meridionalis; assembly: GCF_014805685.1. NCBI lineage: Eukaryota > Metazoa > Chordata > Actinopteri > Siluriformes > Siluridae > Silurus > Silurus meridionalis. The sequence continues at coordinate 18,097,161 of NC_060900.1, forward strand.
TGTCAAATATCACACTTCATAATCACAGGGAAAAAAATGTAACTTAATAATAATAATAATAATAATAAAAAAAACATTTTTAGCAAGATAAAATTAATAAATGGTTTGGGGTAAACAGGGGCCTGGACGTTTGTGCTATGTGGTACCATTTATCTAAAATAAGATTCAGATTTGTACATATATTCAGCACAGTTGCTTTTCCTGCCTAGGCCAAAAATATTTTTATGGCTTTTACACTTTTGCAACAAAAAAACAAACAGTCAAGCCTAAAATGCAAAAATATGTAGCTTGCCCAGAAATGTATTAAAGTGATATGCATAAAGAGAGTACATTTGTCATATATCTGTGAATGGAACATAAATACAAGCTTTGCTGAAATTCAAACCTTTCTGCCCACAAAATTAATTTAGATATTATTTTAAAATGTGTATAATAACATTAAATACTAATTAAAAATATATTATTCGGGAATAATCTGTTTGTTAGCAACAGCACCATCTGCTGGACTACCAATATACTCAAGAGAAAGCTGCCAAAAAATTCTGTAATGAGTACAAATCTGTAAATGTGTTTACTTTTAAACTGATTCATAATGTCTGTGTGTGTGTGTGTGTGTGTGTGTGTGTGTGTGTGTGTGTGTGTGTGTGTGTGCATGTGAATATGCTGTTTATGGTCCATGAAGCCTGGTTGATATGGTGAGAACTGTAGCTGTATTTTTTTGCATATATAATTATGAGGACCAGAAGGGGATCCTAAAGCTAAAAGTTGTTCATTGTATCTGATATCAGTGAGCTACTGAACATCTAAAGCAGAGGTGCTCAAACTTTGTCCCATGAACTGCCATAGGCAGAAATTAAATAATGTTTTATACCAAACACTGTTCTACTTCTTCTTTCGGTTGCTCCCATTAGGGGTCGCCACAGCGGATCATCCATCTTCATACTACTTTGTCCTCTACATCTGCCTCTTTCAAACCAACTACCTGCATGTCTTCTCTCACCACATCCATAAACCTCATCCTTGGTCTTCCCCTTTTCTCTTTCCTGGTGGCTCCATCCTCAGCATTCTCCTACCGATATACCCCATGCCCCTTCTCTGCACATGTCCAAACCATCTCAATTGCCCGTCTGCCTCCTGTTTTTACTCAATGCCATTGTCTCTAAACCATACAACATCGCAGGTCTCACCACAGTCCTATAAACTTTACCTTTCACTCTTGCAGATACCCTTCTATCACAAACCACTCCTGCCACTCTTCTCCACCCACTCCACCCTGCCTGCACTCTTTTCTTCACTTCTCTAACACACTCTCCATTACTTTGCACTGTTGACCCCAGGTACCTGAACCTTCTCTCCAGTGTGTACCTCCACCTCTCCAGGCTCTTCTCAACCTGCTCTCTATTCTCACCACAAATCACAATATCATCCGCAAACATCATAGTCCATGAAGACTCCTGTCTGACCTCGTCTGTCAACCTGTCCATCACCACTGCAAACAGGAAAGGGCTCAGAGCCAATCCTTGATGCAGTCCAACCTCCACCATGAACCAGTCTGTCGTTTCCTACTGCAAACTTCACTGCTGTCACACTGTCCTCATACATGTCCTGCACCACCCTCACATACTTCTCTGACACACCTGACTTCCACATACAATACACCCACACAACTCCTCTCTTGCCACCCTGTCGTATGCTTTCTCTAAATCCACAAATACACAATGCAACTGCTTCTGACCTTCTCTAAACTACTCCATTAACATCCTCAGTGCAAATATTCCATCTGTAGTGCTCTTCCTCAGCATGAAACCATACTGTACTCACAAACTGTTATTCCAAACAATATTATATTAAAATTAAAGTTGTCCTCATTTAGAATTGTATAATATTTATTCCCAACTTGGGCTGCAGCTGACTTACTGACATAGTCAGGATATTTTGTAGGTAAGAGTCAGTTTGCTTCTCATTTTATACTTACAGTTTACTGCCAATGTTTCTTCATCTTAAAAATAAAACAAAAAACTTTAAGTTAAATGTTAAAGTAGAAATTAAGATTTGGGTCTATGGCATCCCCCACCCCATTTTTTAAATCTTATATATGGCATTTGATGACAACTAGTTTGGGCATCTCTTATATAAAAACAGATGAACATGTGGAATAAAAATGTAAAAAGAAAAAAAAAAGAAATGCCTATGTCCATTATTGCTTTACAAGTACATAATGATGAATAATGTACATGATAAAATAAAAACATGATTATACTATATAAATAAATTTACAGCTAATTACATTTATACAGGTTTTAATCGACTTTATTTTTTGTTTATTTCTAAAAAATAAACACTTTCTACGTTTACTCTTTCCAGTTAAATTTAACCTCTAGATATACTCCTTTAATACATTAATACAAATACTTCTTTGCAAAAGCATAAAGGTGTTGAATTCTCAGTGTCTCCTCATAATAAAGGGTTCCATCTCATTTAGAACGTTGAGAAATCATTGTACCAATACATGTACGTATTATGTGCCAAGGAAAAGCTCTGTAGAGCTGCAAAGGTCTAGGAATGATCTGAAATATTACTTACTAAGCTACTTTCACATAATTTAGCTCCAAAATATGTCTCATAAATGCAAAAGAAGAATACATTGACAAATTCTTCTTCTTCTTCTTTTAGGTCAGCTAACAGAATAACGTGATGTTAAGTAACATACTGAATATCAACAGTAAAAATAACCATTATGGTCAATAGGAAATAAGTGTTAGTTAAGCGGTGACTCTGTAACATTACTGACCTAACAACAATCACTTGAAGCATATTATGCTGCCTATTGTACATTTTTTTCCTCTCTTTAAATGTATTTCTTTTGCTGCATTTGTGTTCTGCTGTCAAATTGTGTTTTCTTGTGGATTTGTTTTTTTAACCAATTGTTTTACTTTTTTATCTTGTTTTGTTAGTTATATATATATATTTTTCTTTACTTCCATTCTTTTCTTTACTTCCAATCCTTTATATCTGTCAACAAAGAAGAAGATGGAAGCTTCCCATAGCTGCCTGTATCTGCCCACTTCAGTTTTAAAACAGTGCTCACCTAAAAAGCCAAAATTGGACTAGCACCAAAGCTATTGTCTCACCCCACACTGCACCATCCTCACTCCAATCCTCATCCTCCATTGACTGGTCCCACCATCTCTCTGAACAAGGAAGCAGGCATTAACTGCATCTAAAGATATACCTTTTCCACCAGTCCTCAGAGTTTCAGACTGATAGCATTCTTAATTCTAATGAACAGCATAATAATGTATTTACTGATGTTGACTTGACAGTGCTTTGTACGTCACTCTGGATAAGGGCATGTACCAAATGGAACAAATGTAAATGTAAGAATGTTCTGAAACCAGGTTCTTGGTGGCTACCTTGCGGTGTGACTCAGATCCTTCTTAGGAAAGAAAAAAGCTAACAATAAAAGTATAAGTATATGCACCAGCATGACGGATAAGATTAATTAGATAAAAAATTGTTATGAGGATTTAAAAATTAAGTGGATGCCATATTCCTGGGCATGAATCCTGATTGTGACTAAAAAAACTTAACTGCTGCATTGTGCACAGTTTGCAAACCAAACAATGTCACCCTTTTTTGGCGTATCAGTTTGTTAACAAGCCTAAAGGTATAAAAATGTCAGTATGGCTTTTTGTGTTTTTGCTAAATATTTGCACATCTGGTAGACCCTCATGATGTATGTGACAAACTGAAACTTAACTGAAAACTAATAAACTGAAAGCAACTGATTTTAAACTGATTTTCTCCACCGTTAGCTAACTTGGTCATTTAATCTACTTGATCTTAGACTGCATTGTTTTTACCTTTATATAATATTAAATATTAAAGGCAACACCCAGTACAGCAAAGCACTATCTTATTATACTGAATACGAACACATTTTTTCATGCATAAATAAAGGAGACATTCTTAGCACTCTATTACTAGTTAACAAATTGCTTGTGACAACACCTCTGGGCTTGCTTTTTATTTATTTATATATATAAAAAAAGATGCATATTCCAATTGGCCTAACTGTCTCATTATTAAATTGTGATTGGGATTAATGAGTATGGTTTCTGTCAAGCCCTGTATTGTAGGAATGAGGTTGTAAAAATTTTCATTTAATATGATGTATCTCCCAGGACATTCCTACTGGAAACATTGCTAGCCAAAAGGAGATCAGTCATAACCTATAAATCATCACTCTGCTGTGTAATGATTTGAAATAAGACAGTGGGGAGAATAAAACAATAAAACTTTCTGTACAACTTTCATTTTCTTCTTAAATAAACTCTTAGGTGGAACCTCAAACTTTACACAAGAGGAAAAATAACCTGCAAAAAGCATTTCAGAGTTCAGTTATTCTTGACAGATGATATTTCACGAGTTTTTCCATATAGACTCAGATGTACTTTGTCTAATAAAAAATGGTTTTAGAATTGTAAAATTATTGCTGTCTTCATGGGCATCGATGGCTTACTTTTTCTCACCTTTTAATCAGAATGGCACCTGCCAATCTTAGGTGACTGTAGCACACACATGTGGAAGAAGATAGATAGCACTTTCCTCTGAGTGTGCTATGATGCCCTATGGCGTAGCTTTAGCAGTAGTTCAAAAGGATGTGTCTTTTAAATTATTCAAAGGCTAAACTTTCTTACTTTCTTGCTTGTTACATGTCATATGATAGAGAACTCTGGTTGTTAATAATTGGAGGATTTGGCAGGTAACCAAATTGAGGAGAAAACTGATAACATCTGATAACCGATGAAATATCCAATTTAGAATCCCCTTTGATACTTAGGGTTTTCCTCTGGACAGACCTTTTATTGTTCTGTGTTGAATCCTACAGTGTCACTACAGTTTCACTATTAGAAAGGGTTCTATATAAAATGTATTCAGAAAGCAAATAACCTAAACAGTTCAAGGGTTTTTCCTATGAATCATCAAACTATTGATAAAATATTTTTTTACTAGTATATTACTACACCATTTGAAACTATGAAGTTTAATGTATAATAAAAACAGTTTTTGATTTTTAAATCTTTGGGATGTTTTTGTGTTCTTACCTTTTTTTTAAATATACTTATTAATATTATATATACCACAGTCTTTTTGGTGTTAATGTGATGCTAAAAAATGACTGCATAAAACATTCAATAAATTTGTCTGTGAATTGGCTTGCATACAGATACACCAAGTCACAAATGTTGACAGTCCTGGTGTCCTAGTGCTATGTGATGGATGAAGCTAGTGGTAATTGAAATAGTTGTGACAGTTCCTGGTCTCCTCCTCCAAGCCCAGTAAGGTGCTTGACAGTTCTGTCTGCCTACGACAAAAATGTGTAGGCGGACTACTTACGTGTATACACACAGACTGTCATTCTTAGATCAGCACTGCTCTTACTTTATGTTGCAGTGCAAAGAACAGCAACACTTTTCTACATTTAAAGGAAAAGAGTAAGAAAGGAAATGAATAATTCATTTAATAAAAATATTGCCTTTTCTTCTAGATGTAAAAGAAATGCATGGGTTTAACGGATATACTTTTGTGTTGCTTGATTCAAGAGACTGTATAATCAACCCCAGGGAGCCAGGGTGGGTTTGGTGCACATTTTGTGCATCATTTGTGTGTACACTTTCAATTTCAAAACTGACATTTTGAACATTAACGCTATAGTTATTGTTTCATTTCAAATACAATATGCTGGAGCACAGAACACAACTAAAATTGTGTCGCTGTGCAATTACTGCCTGCACCATATACCATCAGCAGCAAGTGTCTAGGCCTTGTGGCTTTCCTAAATTAAACTCTAATCCAAGTGTATACAATTGAGTTCTGTGCACTGAGAGCTGTTGTGCCTTCCTAATGAAATCCAGTGTTGCTGTGCAGGATTGCAATGAATACAGTAATGAATAAATAACAGTGTTCCCCTCACTGACTGCAATAGTGTAGGCTTGCTGTAAGCTGTATCAGCTAGCGTATGAATGGGCAACATGAAGCTTGTTCAGATTTTTTAAAATATGTTTAACACTGTCTGCAAGGACACAAGCATTGACTAAATATACAACATTGTCTTAATGTGGTGGTTTAACTTTACTACCCTGTAGCATATAACAACCTACATTTTAAATTCAAAGGATGCATTTTGCTAAAAGTAGGGGCTCAAGGTAGGTTGTGTTGAACAAAATCGAACCCTTATTGGTATTCTATTCTCATAAATCTTTTAAGTGTAATGTTTTCTCAGAATAGCTGATTTTGATCAGCTGTTGCTTAATTCTGGACAGGGTTTGTAGCTTAAGTGCAAACAATCTTTTTGCTTATATAATATTGCTAAAATGTCCAAGCTGTTTTTAGACACCTGGCCATAATGTATAAAACATCCCATTTCAGATTTACTCACCTGAGAAACAGAGTTCTGAGACCTGTTATAATAACCCATGCTCTTCAAAGGAGGGTTTCCTCTAAATTTTAGACTGTGGCGATGGGGAATTGTGCTTATTCAGCTACAAAAGCATTAGTGAGTTCAAGACTGATGTCTGTTCAAAAGGTTGGGCTATGCTGATTATTTACTTTACCCCAAGGTGTTCAGTTGGGTTGAGGTCAGGGCTCTGAGCAAGCTACTAGAGGTCTTCCACTTCCACAGCAAATCTTTATGGACCTTCCTTTGTGCTTAGGGACATTGTCATGCTAGAACACATTAAGGCCTGTTAGTTCCAGCAAAGGGAAGTTGTAATGCCCTCTTACTGGTATAATGGTCAGATGTCTACAAACAATTTGCTATAGAATGTATGGCACATAATCTAAATATTATATTTAATGTAGTTTGAATAATGTAAATGTTAAATGTTGAACTTACATTCAAAGTTCATACTCTAATTGCCCCTCCCTCTAGAAATTTTGCGTTGAGGACAATGTTGGCAACAATTTTCATTCATATTTAAAATGATATATTGACTTAACATTTAGATGTAGTCAACAAAGGCCTCTACAATATTTACTTTTTACATTAATCTCTAACTAAAAACTGTATTAAAAATGGCCTCAAATGTTTAAAAGGCAGAAAAGAAAGTTAAACATTTATTTAAATAGTGAATATATTGTTGAGACGAGTTTGTAATGTTGATTGTGACTTGTTCTTCTCCACCATGCAGTTTCATCTGAAATCTGAGGGTCAAGTAATAAACATTTACTGAAAATGTATGTCTCAAACTCTTTTCTCTGCACTACCTAGACATCATTTTTGAACACCACTAAGGCACTCAGGTCTTTACAAATGTTGAGAATAAATCTTGTGCGTGTCTTTTGATTGTCAGAATGTCCATCATGTGAAAGAACAACTCGTTTTATTTCATGCAGGAATATTTGTGTTGTTGTGGCTGATTCTTATTAGATATTTGGTTAAAAGATACTTTAAGTGGAAAGGCTTTACTTTCAAGCCATACCTGACATTTGGGGGCTGGTCCTTGCTGCTTTAAATGTGATATTCGAAATCATACACATTGCATCTAAAAAAGGGAGAGCGAGAGAGAGAAAGAGAGAGAGAGAGAGAGAGAGAGAGAGAGAGAGAATCAACAAAACCCAAAACAAATATTTGTTAATTTCTTCGTACAGCGAATTGTATTGAAATTATTATGTGAGAATTTACCATATGTTAGTATATTCCTGAACATTGGCAAAAATATTTCTTTTTACAAATGGCTTTTATAGATTTGATTTAGGATATAAACTATATAACCAAGTGCACTTCTGTTATGAATTTTGTATTTTTTATTTTCAAAATACTGATCACAATTCATGCGTGAAAAACTGTATCTATTAAAATGCATTGGTTAGAAAATAGCTGCATAATGGTTATGGTTGCAGGTCAGTTTTTAAACACTGGATGGCAGAATTGCTACATGAGAGCAATTTGCAAACTTGTCCACTACAGAGCTGCACTCATGCTGGTTGAGGAGCTTTTAGACAAGGTCAAACCCAACCTTGTGTTCAGCGAAAATACCTGCGGTTCACTGCTTTATGGACGGTGATCAAGCACTCATACTGCCAGAAGCTTGTTATTGATGTCAGTCCTCTCAGAGGACTCATGTAGCCAGGTTGTTTAGGCTTTCCCTACAATGTTGCATAATTCAGCTTAAAACATAAGGACACAAACATTCACTTTAATTTTGATAATCTAGACCCAGCATAGGCATCAACATTGGTGTCAGGGACAGAGCACTGAATGCCTGTTTCTTTTTTTTCTAGGTCTTTTGCAGTTTACTGTCAAGGTCAGTAAATGTTAATGGTCTTGTATGTTTTTCAAATAGATAAAAAAATTATCATACATGTCTACTTTAACATAAATGACAGATCGCCTGGCATATCTCTATAACATAGACTTAGTACTTTATTACTGTAGAGTCTTAGCCCTCAATGTCTATTTGTCACCCTGACAACACTGTAGCACTGAGCTGATTGGTGTATCTGGTGCAGCAGGACTTGTGTGTGTTTCGCAGAAAGGTTACACAAGGGTCAGAGGACATGACCGGACAAAATTGTCAGAGTAGTCACACTTTGGCCCATGAGGTGAAGGTTAATCATAATGTTGGAGCAAGTCAATGCAATGAAAGCAGCGCAGCAGCTCCACCTTCTGGGTGGAGATTAATAGCACAGCGTCAATGTCTTCAGGCTACACTGTAGGCTGATGCTGGAACACAGTTAAACAAATCATCGCTTTGCTTGATGGCAATTAGCATGTGCGCATTTCACATTAAGCCTACTGGTAGCGATCACGAAAAGTACCGCGTCTCTCCCCCTTTGCGTCTGTGTGATGAATGCAAATCTGTTTTTCTCAGCATAGAGAAAAGAAGTTAGAGCTATCAACTGTGGGCGTTCCTCGAGAAAGCTCTTCTGGAACGAAAGGCGCTGAAGTGCGCGAATCTTTTTAAGAGGCGAAAGCAGAAAGTAATTTTTGCAAGCTGTTCGTGCCGTTATCTGGCTGTGGGTTTTTGCCTGTTTTCCTCCGGCAGAGCTGTAATGAATAATTAGTGTAGGGGGGAGATAAATAGCCACAGGCCTTGCTGGTGCTGAGGAAATCCATTTAGGTTATTACTCCTTACATAAAACCCATTTTCACTCTAAGAGCTGCCTTCACTGTCCACACTGAATAACAAACAGATAACACACAAACAAACAAAAAGAATACAATTACTTTTCACCAGCCTTGATGAAGAATAGCAGAAAAGTGGTCTGTGTCCCCAGGGAGAAGGTGGTTGTGTGCAGGCCTGAGGCTTTGCAAGTCCTCCTCCTGGAGCAAAGCTTTTGGTCTCAGCTGAGTTCTGTCAGTGTCTATTACTGCTGTTTCAGATAGGGTTTGAGAGAAGCTGTAGAGAGATGTTATGTGAAGGGTCTTGGTAAGAAAGGAGATCAGAGAGTCGGAGTGAACAGAGGTCAGCACCCTGAGTCTTTTTATAGTTACATCTTGACAAATATTGATTGAAGAGTCTAATTTGATAGATTGGTTTAAGGGAGTAATTCAACGCAGCCCCTAGGAAAACGTTTGTTGGATCTTTTGGATCTCTCTCTCTCTCTCTCTCTCTCTCTCTCTCTCTCTCTCTCTCTCTCTCTCTCTTTTTCTCTCTCTCTCGCTGTCAGCTGTTTAGTTATACAGAGTATTATAGCTGACCAATGCTCAGAGTCATGACTCCTGTATGTCCAGTGGGGTCTGCATCTCATTAGAGCATCTGTTGTGTGCATGCCTATATGCCTTGGGCTGTTGATTTCACCCACACAACATGGCCTTTTTAATAGAAGCCTTCTGCAAAACAACAAAACAATTTTCAATTCTCTTGTTGGTCTTTTGGCTGATATACAGTGCAGTCATGTCCCAATGCATGCTGCAATTCAATGTGCATGTCACTGCACTTCATTTATGTAACCCTATAATGCTATGTTCTAGGAGGCAGTGATGTCTGGTTGGTATATTGAATGAGAGAACTAAAACCAATTTTACTATTTAATAATCCATGCTATTGTGAAATCTAGAGTTGAGCCTTGTAGCTGAGTATTTAATCTACAAGGTTTTTTTTCGAAAAGCAGGCACAACACAAAAAAGCTGTGTTTGCCATTATCCAGCCTTTATTTAAACTAAGCAATACAAACTTACTATAATTTCTTTTTAGCAATTGGTAACCTTTTCACTTTGAGTGGACAACATGTGCTTAGTATATTGACTTCTATGGAAAAAATGCTAAAGTAATCCACCTTGATTGTGTTTATCACACAAAGTGCACTATTTCACGTTTTCTCAATCATAACAGCTTATGGGTGTAAAATACATTAGCCCCAATGGATACTGAAAATATATATGTGTACAATATATGTGTAATTTTTATAACTTTTTCTGTGTTTCTACCAAATGAAAATGTACACAACAGACATTTCATTGAATTTTTTTTTGGTTGGTTAAAACAAACCATTTTTTATTTGAATTGTGGAACTTCAAATTGATATTTTTCCATGAAATAGAGATAGATAGAGATAGAGATAGAGAGAGAGAGAGAGAGAGAGAGAGAGAGAGAGCCTTAGCCCCTCTAGCCCATTTATACCAGGCTGCCCTGCAATGCAGTGACAAATATACAAACTGCTATCTGATAAAAATCAATAACAGTACATGGGTTAGAATATTAAACTGTACTACACTGCTATTTGTTCAAAATAAAAATTGTTTTTAGTTCTGTCCTCTGAGAACCAGTAGGGGAATTTTAATTCTTTGGTCTTGTAGACTGTCAGAAGTAGGAGGGCAGATATCCATCTTTTTTGTCTCCCACTCAGTCTTACATGAATGAATCACGGGCTCATAGTCTTTCTGTTCGCTTCTCTCTGTCACTTCCCAGCGTGGGGGCTTTTGGAGCTGCTTACATTGTCATTGCGTTTTTGCATAAACATAAACACAGTACAGATAAAAATGCCAAAATAATGAGACAATTATTAGAAATCAATGTGATTCACAGTAAAACTTACTGACATTTTGTTCATGTGAGTTTTGGCTGGAACCAGATTCAGTCACATACAGGAGTAGTTTTATACCTTAGCACCTAAGGCACTGTGAAAAATTTGAAGCTACTTCATTGCTATGTTTCATCATATTTTTTGCAGGATTTATATGCCTACTTTACTGGAGTAGATTTTTTTTAAGCTTTGTGAATCCAGACCCCATCTAAATGTCATAAAATCAGCATTGGGTTGGATAAGGAGGGCTGTAGGCATGAGCAACGAAGCTGCTTGGAGTTTTGGGATTAAATGGACGACATGCTGTGACTGTGCTGCATGAGGTTATTAATTCACTCCAAGAGTGAGACCACTGTCAACTGTGCGGTTGCCGATAAGGAGACGTGTGTGGTGTGTGTGTGTGTGTTTGTGTGTGTGTGTGTGTGTGTGTGTGTGTGTGTGTGTGTGTGTGTGTGTGTGTGTGTGTGTGTGTGTGTGTGTGTGTGTGAATACCTGCTCAAAGAAATGAAGGTCCTACCACTGAGGTATACCAGAATATAGTGTCCTTACATATCTTTTTGCCATCCACAATAATCTGTGCTCTTTCTCTGTACATGCACAAACAACTGTTTACAAACCTTCAGCCTGCCATCTCCTAAAAAATGTGTAAACAGTCCCTAAACAGCAATGCAGAAGAAAGATAGTTATAAAATGGTAGTGAGTGAAGGCATTAAACAATCTATCTCTTAGTTTGGTTTTATGTTAAATTTACAATGCTTTTGGGAAATTCAGGTGGTAGGTTGTTTTGTTGGTTGTTTTCTGGGGGCATTCCACCTATCTTACTATTTCGAAGTCCAACAACTCTGTCCTGCATTCATCCTTATAGTAGAGGTGTAACAAAATGCCATAGATCTTTATGTGTTTAGTGATGCAAATAGCTGTATATTTATTTGCATGCAGATTTAAACAAGAAGTGGGCACAGTCTAACTCGAAATGTTTATTTATGAAATAAATTATTAGAAGATTCAATGTAGGCATGGGCTGTGTTTTCTGACTCTGTGTTTCTGACAAAACTAAAATACTGAATGTATAGTTTTATTTATTTTTATTTTTACCTGCAAGTTATATTTTTTAATGAAATATTTTTTTCCCCAAAATGTAAACAAACTAGTAGCCTGACCGGGTAGTTACTAAGAAGGAATTAAGGAACAGGGGAATGCATTGTGCAGTGAGTGCATACATTCATGAGGTTTTGACCAATAAACCTCATGTTACTTCTCTCTTGTGTGCACAAAACTCTTGTTTAATATATTTGCTATGAGATCTCATTCTTGATGCACACCTTAGTATTAACCAGATGTCTCTGAACCATTCTGGCAAGCTTTCTAAAAAAATAGTGTTTTATATTTGTATTTGTGTGTCTATTTGACTAGAACACATCTATTCAATCTAAATGAAGTATTCATATTCAGTTCCTCCTTTATATTATAAGCAGTGTGGACAATTTCATACCTTTTCAGAATTAACCTTTCAGTTCCACGCTAAGTGTGGGAAGCAGGAGGGGCATGACTGACAGAAGTAGGTCTGTCTGAAACATCCTCCTTGCCTAAAGCCCACTCTCTTTCCTTTACATATTTCACATATACACAAACAACAACCCCCAACAACCCCCCACCCCCCACACACACATATACACACACCACCTTGCTAACATCCCCCACCACACAACCCAACTGCTCTCTTGTGTTAAATTATAGCATGGCTTGTGATTGTGAGTGAAAGTCATCAAATGAAGATTAAAGACAGTTCTTTTTCACTGACAGCTTCGTCTCCAGGCTTGTCCTCGTGCCTCTGGGGAACAGAGACAATTACATTTAGAATGGGATTCGTTCAAAGCGTTCAACAACTCATTAATTGCATATTGCAAACAGTACATTTCAGCAGAACGCAGTGATGAGTAACAGCAAGAAGCTTTAAAACAATACCCCCCCCCAAAAAAATGAAGCGCCTGACATTTTGTTCGATGCATGAATTCATAATTTTAAATATAAAGCTGATGATTGATAGTGAAACTTTATTTGACTGAATGGGCCATTTTCATTGCACCTGCTTTATGAGGGGATTAAATTAAGATGTATATCAACTGTTCTGTCAATAGGTGATCCAATAAAATAAAAGGAATTTATACAGTCTGAAATGAGGATAAATATTTTAGGTACTGAAACAAAAATTTGTCTTTTTGACAAATAGAAATGTGTGAATGTTCTTGAGCTGGTGATATCCTTTCAACCTAAAAGTCTACAATGCTGCATATGGGGCTTGCTACATAGCATACTTAGTGCACTGACATGGCATATGTTACCTTGCTGTTTTTTTAGCAGCCAGTACTGGGTCTGCAATGACTCACTGGGCTCCCAAGCTGTGCACAGAACAAGTGAGAGACAGCGAGAAAGAGAGTGGGAGAGTTGGAGAGTAAGAAAAAAGAGCTAAAAAGTGGGTGGGAGTTGGATGGCAGTGGCTTTTGGAGTGGGTGCTTTTCCAAAACTTGTTAAGGGCATTAATATTTCAAAAGCCCTTTGTTTTCCTTGGGGGACCTCTTTTAGTCGCAGCCAATTAGCTGTGAAGGAATTGTGAAGGCCAGGGCTTCTCCTACTCATTGGTGTTAAATTAGCAGCTGCGTAGCTTGGAAGCTGTGCATGTGTGGACACTTTGTGAGATGTCCATGGCTGTTTGAACAGAACCCAAAGGAAATATATAAATATATAGATCCTTATAAAAAGTATAAAACGGAGCAGTTGAAAAAGAAGGCATTTGAATGTTGGGCATTGTCCTGTCTATATTGTATCCAACAGTAGCCTTTATAGATGTGATAATACGCCTGATATTGGTGCTTGTAAGGCTGTGTGTTTGCATGGGCAACAGCAGTGAGAAAATCACTGTGCTGGGATGCTGTTTTCTCCAAGTAAATTAATTAACAGCACATCACTCTGCTGACGCACTGGTTGTGGCTGAATGCTTCACTTCTTCAGAAAAGAACACACTGATTTTGTTTCCCCCGGTGGCACAGCAGAGAAAAAATGGCTCTCCGAGGAAAGCATTCTGAAGTCCCACCAGCAGACCATTCAACACAGGCTTAGAGCCAGAACCTCACAGTTTTGTGTTTGTTGCAATACAGAAATATTTATATTGGAACAAATCTAGTTGGAAACTATGCACTCTAGCAAATTATAGCATCAGCAAAGTTGAATTCTCAAATCTGATTGGTGGGCATTGTGTTTGTGTAACTGCGTGGCGAAGACAGTATTTCTGGCTGTGAACAATAAAGTTTATGTTAATGCATTTGTTCTAACTCATTTTTGTTACTATAGTAACAGCTCATACAAAGGGAATTGTACAGAGGATGCTTTACATAACCTACAACGTATAATATGCCAATTAAAGAAAATCATGTAAATGTAAGGTTATTTGTTAAAAAACATATATTTACATTTATAGATGGAGTATTGGCTGGTTTGCAATGGTCACTGCATGGGAAATCCCTCAGGACAGAAGACATAACAAGTTGTATTTTTTGGGAATGTGTGGAGATGTGTGTGAGGGAACAACTTGTTATTGTTCTGTTAAGTAAATGATAAAAGTACCCAACTTTTTCTCAGAGGCATAGCTACAGGGCAGCCAAGGCAAGCAATTGCCTGGACCCCAAAATGTGAGTGTTCCCGAGGGCTGATCATTTCAACAATTATAAAAGTTTATTATTATATAATTTACTGCAACAATTCAGCACCTCTTTTCATTGGGTTCTTTGAAGCTGATTAAAACATACAATACTAAGACAGGTTCTCACCACTGGACTAACACTACATGAACACTACATCTCAAGATCTTTGAAAATGGAGGTGTGGCAGCATTTAATTTAGCCAAGAATATGCAAACGGCATTTTAAAGGTGATAATGTGCTGCGTAATAGCTGAAGATGGACAGTGTATTTCCTCACTGCTGTATGATTTCCTATTTGTAAAATACACTATCAAGCTGCAAAAACAAATGTTCTGTCAGATGTGTTTTAATTAGTTTAAAATGTACATTTAGTAATATATCTGTTTAAACACAAATATTGAAAAATGTTTATTTGTTTATAATGTTTATTAGTTCCCTGGTGGTCTAGTGGTTAGGATGCGGCACTCTCACCGCTGCGGCCCGGGTTCAATCCCTGGTCAGGGAACCAACCCCAGCCATTAGGGTTGCACAAGCCTTAGTGCCAGATAGCCTGGATAAATGGGGAGGGATGCGTTAGGAAGGGCGTCCAGCGTAAAAACATGTGCCAAATCAAACATGGAGATGATCTGCTGTGGCGACCTCTAATGGGAGAAGCCGAAAGAAAGTTTTAAATATGGTTAATTACAAATGATAGTAAAATACTGCTATTACATTTTTATTACATGGTAGTTATAAATGCTATAGATAGGTATGAGCATATACCTGTATATTACTCTAAATCATTCTGGTTAATTATACAGTATTTTAATAATAATTAATCATATTTATATTATTAAGTTTCTACCTGCTTTAGACATTATTCTATTTAACACTTTCTCTTACTGATACTTGACCAGTTTTGTGGAGGGCCAGAGTGAGTAAAAGATGTAATTGAAAACATGAAGTGAGTCAGAGACCAAGAAATAAAGATAGAAAGATGGAGAGCTAAAAAGAGAAGAGATTAGAGGAGCATTGGCCTGTGTTGACCTTAATGGCCTTCCCCGTATCTGACTAGCAATTACAGCCCACCAAATTATGATCCATCCAGACAGAGAGGAGCACACTGGCCAATGGAGATGGATGGACTGAGAGCAGAGGAGCCCACTGCAGATTGATTATTGATTTGCTGGACAATGATGAATCGGGATTTAGAGTGGAATATGGGGGCAGATAGAGTGAGAGAGAGAGAGAGAGAGAGAGAGAGAGAGTTAAAGGGAGAGAGAGAGAGTGAGTTAAAGGGAGAGAGAGAGAGAGAGAGTTAAAGGGAGAGAGAGAGAGAGAGAGAGAGAGAGAGAGAGAGAGAGAGAGAGAGAGAGAGAGAGAGAGAGAGAGTAGGTGGGAGATGAATTTGGGCTTAAAGGAATGTATTAAAGCTGGGCCAAGAAAATCGATGGAGTTTTGAGGGCCTTCTTTAGGTACCCCATAGAAAGTTTGGTTTTTAAATAGTATTTCAAATGACAGATATGCATCTAAGTGTGTGTATACAGATTATTAAGAAAATTAAAAATGCAAAATAGAGCTGAGTGAAAAAAGTGTTTCTGGGTTATTGTTAACAATAAATAATTATACAGTATGATTGTTTGCTATCCTATAATAAACACAAAAGACAAGATAATCAACAATATTTAAGCAACAATATTGTTGCTTTTCAGCAATTATTCATGTCAAATTGACAGATATATAAAGCTTAGTCTGTAAAACCTTAGAAATATATATATTTTTTCATTATGTTATGTGGCATTAAGTTGAAAGGTTGGCTAGATTTCTAAATAACTCTTACAAGGTTTTTTTTATAATCATCAGTGGTGGACGAAGTACACAAACCATCTACTTGAGTTAAATTTAAGATGTACTCAGTAAAATGTAACTCCAATAAAAGTAAAAGCATTCCCTTTAAACTTTCGCTTGAGTAAAAGTTCAAATGTTTTTGCCTTTACATTTACTTAAGCATCCAAAGTACTATGATTTATTACGGCTTTAATGTTCCTATTATCATTTTTGTCAAAAGATTATTTGCTTAATCAACTCAGTTTATGTGAAAAGACTCAAATTTTACTCTTAGCACACCAATCTATTACAGAATAGTACTGTTATCACTAAATACAGCATACTGTGTTGTCTACAGCAATACATCCTCTATTTACAGAGGAATGCTGTAATAATTTATTTTCATTGCATACTTATTGATTGAACTGTTTGTCATTAAATAATTATAAATTGCATCATAGCAAAACTTTTTTTTTTCAGCAAAGAAAAATAAAATACTACAGTTACAGCATTTGGTAGATTCCCTTATCCACAGTTACTTACAATATCTTATTTATGCTTTTCAGCATAAAAAGGTTGAGGGTTAAGGGGCTTGACCAACATCTTAACCACTGAGCAACCATTTAAATCTCCTTTTATGTCCAAATAAAAGCTGACAAATTAGTTGTAATTCTTATATATAAACAAAAGAAAAACACAGAATAAAAAATCTAAAGATTTTTCTTCTATCTTCTTGCGCAGAACTGTCCAGTTAGCATTCTCAAGCTATCTTCTGAAAAGCTAATTAAAGCTCCTAAAAACTTACAAACGACAGAATATCTCTGATAAATATATATATATATATATATATATATATATAAATATATATATATATATATATATATATATATATATATATATATATATATATATATATATATATATATATATATATATATATATATATATATATATATATATATATATATATATATATATATATATATATATATATATATATATATATATATATATATATATATATATATATATATATGAAATATATATATATATATATATATATATATATATATATATATATATATATATATATATATATATATATATATATATATATATATATATCTCATTAGATGCTTATAACTATGTGCTGAATAGGGACATACTAGTTAATGTCAGCCTAGCTTACTACCTAAATGGTGAGATAAACTTTTGGTAGGCTACTAGCAAACTTTAGCAAATGCAAATACTTGAACACACACCTGACACATAACATGGGCCTGTTCACTGTTAACAATAGTTTATTTAACCGTACCTGATATGAAATGTGTGCTGCAAATGTGAGCATTTTTAAGATCGTTTCTGTCCAGTCTGCTCATTTCTATAATTACAGGCATTCAATAAAACATACGCCACTGTTTTATGGAACAATATGTAAAATACTGTGAAAAAGATTACTGATTATCTTTTTATAACAACACATACAGTCATGCTTGAACATGAATCAAAAGTATAATATAGAATTTCAATGTCCTGCTGCTGTAGATAAACTGTGGACAATCTAAAATCAAAAGTCTGATACTTTTTTATATGCACCACATACAAACAAACATTATTATAAAGAGTGTCCTGTGCATAAAAAACAATATGACAATAAGAGTAATGATCATTCATAATTTTTTAACATGCTTGTGATGTTTCTACTGTGAGAACAACATTCTGTTTAACATGCAATGTTATGTACAGTATGTGATCATGCATCAATCATTATGTTGATGTAATATTATCATTTTAGTAAACAACTAAAGAATACAAGAACAAATAGCATTCTTGAAGCATGCTTTATACAAGGATTTTCTAATCTCTATAGAACAAAAATATGTGTGGGTTATTTGTTGCTGAGAAAAGGCTTCCCTTCAGGAGCTCTCAGGCCTGCACATGCTAGTGTGTATGTGTATGAGCTTATTGTCAGCTCTTTGATGTTCTGTGTGTGTAGATTTATTCTGCACATTCTCTTGTATCTATCTTTCATTTTGAGCTTCCTGCAAAAGAAAATGGAATACCACAGTGTCTAAAGCAGTGCTGCATATGAGGAGTGGTTCTGTAATGAATAGGCTACAGAGTGGCTCAGTGGGAATGTGTGTGCATGGTGTCGTTAATTCATGTTTTTATACCAGTTCAAGTTTAAAATAAAAAAAACTGAAAACAACCAAACAGACTGACAGGAAGTGTTGCAGTACACACACACACACACACACACACACACACACACACACACACACACACACACACACACACATATATAATTAATGTTTATAATATCTAATAATATTAGAGTTGGACATTTATAACTTTCTAGTGAACTGAAAGCAAATGTGTTGTAAATAATTAGCTTATTTAAATAAATGATATTCTATGAGAACAGCATACTGAACATCTCCTTGGCTTTACACTAATCACTGGCAAAAGACTGATGAGGGCTAAATTAATGCCTGTAATGAAACCATTAGCGTAATTAG
Source organism: Silurus meridionalis (assembly GCF_014805685.1). Taxonomy (NCBI): domain Eukaryota; kingdom Metazoa; phylum Chordata; class Actinopteri; order Siluriformes; family Siluridae; genus Silurus; species Silurus meridionalis. The sequence goes on from NC_060900.1 coordinate 18,116,214, forward strand.
AACTGTGGTAATCAGTCCCTGTTTTGACCCATTTTTTCTCATCTCATAAACAGCAGAATACACAAACACCTTACTGCTGTAAACAAGTGTCCCTAAATCTTTCACAGCCTCTTCTGTCCTCTGACACACACACACACACACACACACACACACACACACAAACAGTCCCAGTCTTAGTCCATTGCTTTGTTGATCTCTAAGGGATTTTTTTTGTCACAGTAGTAGACAATTACAGATGTAACACATAACTTCACAGACACCAAATACAAACTGTAAAAATTGATATAAATTGATATATATATATATATATATATATATATATATATATATATATATATATATATATATATATATATAATTTATATCAATTTTACGTGATTTCATTTTGATCTATTTTATATATATGAATAAACATGGTGTAAATGCTGTCTACACTCCTAAATCCAATTTTAAATTTTGCATTGAATCATTGAATCAGATTGTTTCTAAGACCATGCTAAGACTCTCAATTGTTTCAAAAACTGGCTTCTTACTTTAATCTCAGGTTTTGTAAATTTATATAAAGATTCTAAAAAAAAAAAATCCTACAGCCTCCTTCTGTTGTTATAGATCCACTCATCATTTGCATTTTTTATATGTCATAATGCTCATTGAGATGCTCATTTTTAGATTTCTTACCTTTTGCTAGTAAATAACCAACTAATAAGTGTGCAAAATCAACTGAGTCATTGTTTAAATAGTACTGTTTTTGACAGAATTGAAAGCACATTCAAGAAAACAAAGCGAAGCCTACTTGGAAAACAATCAAAATGAAATAAAAAGCTGACTATAAAGGAGTCAGAATGCTGCTTTCAGTAACCTGATGGCCTTAGCAGTGCAACAAATTATATTTTGTGACAAAAATACATTAGTTGCTTTTATAGTTTCTCTCTAATGCAGTACAAATTATATTTGAAAATCTTTTTCAGTTTATACAAATAAACCTCCTTTCACAACCTGCGCTACTAAAATAAATACATTTATAAGGACTGATTTTTCTTTTCTCTCTTATTATAGTGTTGGATAAACAGGCACTTTCATTTATTGTCAATCAAATGAGCCACACAATTGACTTATAGTGAGATCTAGGGCTCAAACCTTAAACCAGTACATTTGTTTGTTTGTTTTTTCCCCTAAATTTTAATACAATCTCAGTAACTCTCTCTCTCTCTCTCTCTCTCTCTCTCTCTCTCTCTCTCTCTCTCTCTCTCTATCTCTCTCTTTCTCTCTCTCTGTGGATGCGGTTGGTTTTATTTGACCTTGCCCACATGCTGAGTGGATTTAGAATGGCAGGGAATTTATGTTTTAATGTGCCACAGTAGAAGCATTTTGCACCATATATGTGGTGGACTGTGACTCATTTCCTCTTAGTGCACTATGCAGAGGAAACAGCATTACATGTATATACAGAGTTGAAAGAGAAGTTTGGATCAGCTATTGGGACATATGCAGGGTGAGTTCAGGTGTAAATAGCAACTTTGTGCACATTATGTTTTTGAGATCAGAATTAACTCCGGACCCAAAACAGAGATATGTGAGGTATCCAGTATTAGGATTTTGAAGTTCATGCAGGATATTCATTCCAGTCAAAAGCTGTATGAAGTGCTATGCCATGACACCACATCATCTGACAATATGTTTTAATCATATTTAAAAAAAAAAAAACATTAGACATCTACTTAAGAAAAACCTGTAATCAGTATTGGGGTTCCTCTATTTAGGTTTATTTGAACTTTATTTTAAAGATTCTGGCTGTTTGGATGTCCACCAAAGATATAGAATGATCGTTTCTTATCTAATTAAGCACTTGCAAAACACAGGTCTGAATTATTATATGTATTGTATATTCCTGTTCCAGCTTGAATATAGCTAGGTCAACTTACAACACAGCACTAATGACGCCGTGTGTGACATTTTAAAAACAGGTTTAAAAAAGGTTTAGTTAGTTATGGGGTATGGTTTAGTTAATAAACTCATAGAACAATACTCAAATACCCAAGACGAATTATGTTTTCTTCAAGGATTAATATACTGTAATATACTGTATAAATATAGATAAAAAATGGAGCCTAATGCTAAAATCCTTTATCAGCTGTGCAAGCAAAGTGCTTTGAAGGCTGCAGGAGGCAAAACTATTGGATGTTTGAAATGGCTGATGGTGTAATAGCTGTTGTCAAAACACGACATTAATTCCATGGGGGGTCCATAATGTAGATGAGCTCTCTTTCCTTATGTTTCCTCACTACATTGCCTTACTGCTGCATTGTTTCTCTAGAAAATTTGTGTACAATGTTGATGAAAAAAAGCAAAAATCACCTGCAGTTTTATGTGTACGTATACTTTGTGTATACCCGACGATGTGTGCTTTTGTGTGCATTTATGTGTACATTTAAAGACATGTACAGAGCAAACCGTGTGGACAGGAGCAATTCTTCAGGAGTGAGCTGGTGTGTATGATGTGGCAGGCTGCTTACAGTCCTGCTAATTAGCCTGTGTTTACAGCTTTAAAAAGCTCTTTTAAGCCACATTAAACATGCACATTTCACCAAATGACTGGATGTCTGTAGGGTTAATGAATTTTTCTTCAGTAAAGCAGCAGAAATTAACAAGTGGATCTTGAGATGGCAGCCTGAGAGCAGGTTTTGCACGTAAACAAATTCCGCCTTAATTCCCCTGTCAACATACACCCCCTACGTATGCACACATATGCACACTCATATGCACACACATATACACACATATACACACACGTACACACAGTCCTCTTATATATTTGAAAACTTTTCTCAGGTCACAGTTAGGGGTTCATCTGGAGTTCTTACTTGAATCAATAAAATAACAATTTCGTACACAGAAGCCACAAACAGTGACCTGAGTTGAATCAGCCTGCTGCTTTCTCCATCCTGCATGTAGCATCCTAATAAAAAAAAGCTTTATTAGTAAGCAGTCAGAGATTACATGCTGGATGCAGAGCTACTACTATCCCATCTAATCCTGTTTTTTATCTCTGGTTAGTCATATGTGTGTATTAATCTTATGTGCACAGGTAGTAATGACAAGAGTGTGACACCTTTAAACAGATATACTAGAAGTGTGGGCTGATAAATAAAAGGTTTTGTTTAAGTCCTTCAGAGATAGTATATGCATGTGAACACATTTTAGCCCTATAAGGTCTATATGCCTCACATTAACAAACAATATAGAACAATTATATATAGTTGATACACAAAGACACACATATACACACATATACACACACGTACACACAGTCCTCTTATATATTTGAAAACTTTTCTCAGGTCACAGTTAGGGGTTCATCTGGAGTTCTTACTTGAATCAATAAAATAACAATTTCGTACACAGAAGCCACAAACAGTGACCTGAGTTGAATCAGCCTGCTGCTTTCTCCATCCTGCATGTAGCATCCTAATAAAAAAAAGCTTTATTAGTAAGCAGTCAGAGATTACATGCTGGATGCAGAGCTACTACTATCCCATCTAATCCTGTTTTTTATCTCTGGTTAGTCATATGTGTGTATTAATCTTATGTACACAGGTAGTAATGACAAGAGTGTGACACCTTTAAACAGATATACTAGAAGTGTGGGCTGATAAATAAAAAGTTTTGTTTAAGTCCTTCAGAGATAGTATATGCATGTGAACACATTTAAGCCCTATAAGGTCTATATGCCTCACATTAACAAACAATATAGAACAATTATATATAGTTGATACACAAAGACACACATATACACACACATACCTTGTGAAACATGAACAGATTTTCTTACGTTGGTTGGGTGTAGATATCGTCATAGGTTTTAATTTGAATTTTAATTACTAAGTCAGTGTATCACAACCTTTGTGTGTGTGTGTGTGTGTGTGTGTGTGTGTGTGTGTGTGTGTGTGTGTGTGTGTGTGAGAGAGAGAGAGAGAGAGAGAGAGAGAGAGAGAGAGAGAGAGAGAGAGAGAGAAAACATGCTTTCTTTTTGTACTCTGCATCCTATTCCAGGCATTTCCATTTGTTATTTATGACTGGAGGGAGCACTTTACCTTTGTATGGAACCTTTTTATTGTATAGAACTCTCACATCCTGAATAAATAAATGAAAGTGCCAAATACAATTTTCATATGTGAATAACCAAACATTTATGCTTATTTGTAAGCTAATAAATTCATTTACAGAATAAACAGTATGTGTACAGTATGTGTACCTGGTGTGTACACTATTTGTGTGTATGAGTAAATGCAAACAATATATAAATGCATTCCATGTGCTGCCAAAAGAATTGTAAAGAATGCATTGTTCTGTGATTACTTTCAGGAAAGTTTTAAACTTTAAATGATAATGCCATCAGTTTAAAAAGTGTAGCTATACTGTTTATATATTTACCAGTCATATGCGGTTCTTCCTTAACTTGTTACCACAAAGTTGCAGGCACACAATTGTATAATATGTTCTTTTGGATGTAGTCGCATTAGAGTTTCCCTTCATTTGAGCTAGGGGACCCAAACCTGTTCCAGCATGATAATGCCCCTGTGCACAAAGCCAGCTGCATGAAGGTATATGGATTAGACTGGAAGATCTTGAGTGGCCTGCTTTTGAATTCTGACCATAGTGAACACCTTTGTTATGACATTGACTGCACCCAAGGCCTCTACCCCCTAAATCAGTACCTGACTTTACTAATGTCCTAGTGGCTGAATGAGCACAAATCTCCACAACCACACTGCAAAATTGAATGGAACATATTAATTTGGATGATGGATGATAATAATTTTGGCATGCCTAAATCCCAGTGTTGTGCATTTTTCTGAGTTACAGTATGTTAAACCATGTTTTATATATACTATATTTCCTGGATCCATGATATTTCAGTTGAAATGTGGTCTTGTAATTTGCAAGAAAATGTAATGAGCCTGGACCAAAGAAATGTTACTAAGAACATATTTTATAAGATTCATTTACAGATTAAAGTACAGGGAGAAAGACAATAGAAAAGCGACATAGAACAAAGGGATAATAATCCTGAATATTACTGGCCTGTAATTCCCTCTGTTTAATACTCACCAAACCACTTTACTTTGCAGAACAATAAACTTGGACAATTTCACACATTGGTAATTTTCAGATTTAATAAACTTAAGCTTTGCTCATTCTATAAATCTAGGCTTCCAACCACCCCCTTCTCTTCTTTTCTTCTTCTCCTCCTTCTCCTCCTACGTCTGCACTGCTCCTGTCTGCGCACCTGTGCTGCATTTTATCTTGGTAATAACACAAAGCCTCCTTCGCTACTGCCCGTCAGGCTGATAACAGAAATTCCTGCCCATATTTTAATAGCTTCTTGCTGCTATCTCTGATTCCCAACTCCTGACGCACAAGCATGCTCACCTTGGAAGCTCAGCTTGGAGGAGATTCCCCAAGAAACCTGTGGCTTGTATTGTGGCACTTAGAACATCAGCTGAATCCTAATGCTGGATTGCGCTGTTGCCATAGAGCCGCCTCTTCTGAGCAAAGAACAGACACAGGCCCTGTGCCTATATACATGTATGTGTACAGGAAATATATGTAAATGTAAAAATATATATATAAAACAAGTTTAGTAGTGTATTAATAATGCGTGAAGTGTGAATATTGAATGTTATGCATGATACATAGATTATTGGGCTATTAGTGCTTCTTGAGCTATGTTTTTCTCTGTAATGTATCTTTATTATTATGATTACTTAATCATAAAATGAAACCACAAAACTAATTAAGGCAAAAGTTTGGATTGTTGGAAGTAAGGGATCATTTGAGTCAATTGTTTGGATGTGTCATTTAACCACCATTATACTACACTGCATCAAAATTAAATAATTTCAATTTAATAACACTCGTCACATGCGGCTGTCCCTGAAATCCGTGTTGCGCACGTACATAGCGATTTGCATTTCTTTGTGTTGCTTTCTAGGCTACTAGTGAAGGTAGAGTACAGCTGAGAAATTGTTCAAAGCAACAGATGGGCCACAGTCAGTAATGGTTTATCTGCAAAGTGCACCTGTATACATGATTCAAAGATGAAAAGAGTTTCATAGCAATATAAAGTACACAAGCTTTTAATGTAAGAAGTCGATGTTTTTTTTTGTTAACCATAAATTTATATCTACAACTCATATTTTGTTAATTAATCTCTTATCGTTTTGTCTATACCATCTGCCTAAACTGTTTTGTTGAACCTAATTTATATGTAAAATTTACCAAAAAATTGCACAAAACATTTGTCTCTGATTTCAAACTGTTTCACATGGTGAGAGGCGGAGTATGAATATATTATAAAATAACTCAAATAAGGGATATTGCAATCTCCAATAGCTGGATATCCATGTCTTCATATATCTGAAGACATGAAGCTTGTATGAAATCTTTTACTCCTTCACAGCACATAGCTGAGAGATTTCTCCAAGCATTCTAATAGTAAATATTTTGGGGGCTTCCAGCAGGGACTTAGGCAGTGGAGAACTCATCACATTCGAAATCTCAGTCTAATTTTTTGGCACGACCCTGGAGGAAATGAGCATGGCAATACCATAAACATGTTCTGATGACTTTTAATCCATTTGGGTCAATTGAGATGTTGCAACATTTTGCCAGAAATTTTTAATGGGATTTTTGTATTCATTTGCATGTGGAGGGGAAAAAAAGGAGAGAAAGCGCTAAGTTTGAGCACACCAGGATGGAAGCTGTTGTGGTCTGATAGGATAGATGCCAGCTTTAGAAAAACTCAGTTTTTCTCCACACACACACACACACACACACACACACACACACACACACACACACACACACACACACACACCTAGTTGCCAAGGCAGCAGAGAAAAGAGAAGTTAGTGACAGGAGGCGGGTGTCAGCTGGTTGTATGTGTTCAGAGTTTCCCTGAAAAGGAAGGAGCAATTCCTTCAACAAAACTCTAATACCCTGAGCACACATCTTCCGTATAAACCCAAGGAAAGACGCCGCTGATACCCTTCAAATCGGAGCTGACGCAATTTAAGCTTCTTTCATTACTGAGAGGCATACCTATCCCTCATTAGCCAGTCAGAGATGGAAAAGGAGGCGATGTTTCAGCAGATGGAAAACCGGATCCTCTACTGTTGCACTGTACTGGAGTTATTTGAAGTATTAGTTGTCTGGCTCCGTGGTTTAATCTCAACTGGAGAGTGCTGGAATGGATGATGGAAGGCAGTGTGGGACTGAGTTGGGGATCTGCAAGAGAGCAGGGACAGCAGTATAGGATTAGATATTGCAATTCAACTTCCACAAAATACAGCACTGCTGCAGGGGGAGCCGCAGGTCTCTCTCTCTCTCAATCTCTCTCTCTCTCTCTCTCTCTCTCTCTCTCTCTCTCTCTCTCTCTCTTTCTTCTGATTCTGTTTCTTTCTCTCCTTCTGTTTCTCCCTCTGTCTCTCTCTCTCTCACACATACACTCATTCTCCCTAGTAGATTTTCTGTAAGTCACTGGGTTTTGTGTTCTAGTCTCCCATATGCTAGGTTCTGGGCATGCATCTAAAGCGGAGAAAAGCTGTTTTGTTTCTCAGATGGCAGCTGTGTTGTCAAGGATGGGGGTCCTGTCCTTGTGTGCCTCTGAGAAGTTTAGCATAAGCGTGCGAATGTCACTACATGGCAGGAAATGAGGGCAGAATTCAACCCTGTAGCAAAAAAGATCCCTTTTAACAGTTTACAAATTCTCATGGAGCACTGGACATGTTCTGCCGAAGGAGACCAATTCAAGCAGAGAGCTACAGCGCCTCAGCATTATAGCACACAGAAGCAAAACACCCCCCATCCTCAACTATCCCCTTAACAAATCACACACACACTTCAGAGTGATCTGGCTGTATAGGTGGCTCAAGTGGAACTCCTCAGTGATATTGATGCATTAAACACTTGGCACATCTTAAAGTTCATATCAAGTGGACCGTGTAACAGCAAAATCTAAAGCATCTCTAAAATGGCAAGAGCTAGAGCATTTAAAGGCATCACAATTTTAGTTATTGCTTCGAAGTCTATTAGATATATCATGCAAACATTAGGACACCAAAATGTGGTGCTCTAAAAAGTTCTGAGCGTACTAAATCCAAAGATTTAACCACTGCTCTTTGGATGTTAAAAAAAAAAAAGCCTAATACCTTGATCGAGTTCCTTCACCTTGTCGTGTGGTGATTGAGTGAAGCTGTGCTCAGCTGTGATAATGGACATTTCTTATTGAGGACACAGTGGCAGGAGCTGGGCCTCTGAAATCTATAAGACAGATAACCTTCAGGTATCAACCATCCATCCACCGGAGCACAACCATGATGAATGGGTTTGAATAAAAGGAAAAGTAATAGATATCAAAGTTTAGCATGCACACATGACCCCATTAAGTCCTTTCCTGTTGCCTTTATGGCAGCCTTAATCCTTTTGAATATGGCAGAAAATCAATAGCCTCATATTGCTTGCCCAGTTTTTGAAAATACTCAGTCAAATCCACAGAGGATTTGTCAATAGACCTTGAGCCAGTCAGTGAAGTTTGTTTATGCCATGAAGCATAGACAGAAAGATAGATGCACATAAGCAATGGTGAAGGGTTATAGACAAAGCATTTTGATAGAAAATAATCATTCAGTAATGTCTCAGGTTATTTATTTATTTATACCTACATACCACATTTTAGTTTGGATTCATTGTTTAGAGGTTGAAAAGTGAATGTTTGTTTCCTGCTTCCTTTACCTACCTAGCCTATGATTTTCAGGAAAAAAAGTCAGTATTCACAACTCTGCCCTACTTTCTCCTACTATAAAATTTACAGAGGAATGTGTATAACAATTTGTAGTCTCTGCTTGTCTGAAAGGACCTAATCTCATGCTGATAACATGAGAGATGCTGAAAATTTCCTCCAATGTTGAGTCAAAACTGGCTACTTTATTCTTCTTTCTCAACATCTTTTATGTTTCCTGATTCTCTCTCTCTCTCTCTCTCTCTCTCTCTCTCTCTCTCTCTCTCTCCCTCCCTTTCTTTCTCTCTCTCTCTCTCTCTCTCTCTCGCTTTTCTCTCTCTCCCTCTCTCTTTCGCTATATTTCCTCATTGTCTCTTTTCTCCCAAAATCCTCAATGAGACGCTGACTATCTGTATGCAAGAGAATGAGAAAATCTAACTCCAGAGCTAATTTTACAGAGCAAGTCAGAGTATAAAAATATTTAGGTAATCATCTGCAGGATTTAACTGTGCACTGAAAATACCTGGAATAAAGTGAGTTTAGGCCTGCTGGCTCCCTGTGCAGCCGCAAGATTATTATTGGGGCCAGGAGTGCAGCTGACAGATAAATTGTGCATTAAGATGTTTCAATGCATTGAAATGTGTCATTTTTATTCCACACACTGAGGGAATGCCATTAAAATGGTAAGCCACTTATTTGTCTCGACATTTTTTATGCCACTTTGAAATAAAAAGCTGTATCGCATTAAGCATTTTTTACCCTGCAAGGCCATTTTCTCCTTGAGCTCCCAGGAAAAGGGAAGTGCCTGATTAGGCAGGGAGAGAATGTTATTTGCTTAGGCAGTGAGGCTGAAAGTACGAGGACTGTAGCATTTAAGATCGTTCACTCTCATGCCTTCATTTCTCTGAGTAATTACTTCCATCATGGCCAACAAGATGCACACTTCCAACTTCCCTCATCTGATGCTAAGAGCTCTAGGAGCAGGTTGTCATGAGTGCATGTGTTGTCACAAGTGGCCATTAAGTCCAGGGCACCCTGAGCATGAGATCAGTTTACTGACCTCACTATCACCTTACTTTTTCTCAAAACACTGTTAGTCATAGTATGAGACGATTAAATTTGAAGGAATATGATTGCCTAGACCATTTCACCTAAAATCAACCTACATCAGCTGCTGATTTCATAGCCTTATTCAGCTAACCGGCATTTAGCAAGCATTTAATGAGCCCTCACCTTTACAATGTGTTTTCCCTTCAACCCTTTTTTTTCAGTTTTTTTTTTTTTTACAAGAAGTCACTAGAAGTTACTGGTGAAATACAGAGTTTATTTAACATGGCCTGTTCCTAAGCTTTACCCTAATTACTATGAAACAAACAGCTATTGTGAAAGCTGATGAAATTGGATCAGCAATGTCCTTATAATTAAAAAAGTAAAAACATTTATTAACAACAGACTTTCATTCAGTATGCAGCAAAATGTCTCTCTAGGCTTTAGACTCTGGTAAAAGAAAAGTGTATTTTTAAAAAGCAATTATAATAAGTAATATGACCAGTACATGTTATTACTTTATACATAGAATAATACATGATGAATGTTGTTCTAATTTATCTTTAAGGTAACACTTAAATATGTTTAAATTCTAATTAAGCTTCATTTAAATATACATGGAATGTCTTTTAATTGTACTTTTGAGGGATTTTTTGATCAACTTGTGCTGTAATTTTAAGAATGCAGTTTGTCGACATGGGGTATTGATACACATATACTACTTATACTGCAATTGACTACTATTAAAATATGTACATAAATAGATTACATTAGATTAGTTAACTTAGGTATGCATCGCTAAGAGACAATTTTAAAATTTAAAAATGTTTTAAATATATTCTTGGACATATGAATTCACATATTTGATACATTAACTTGCTTGACATTTATTTGAATGAATTCACTCATGTTACAAAATTTCTTGACTCATAGTTAAAAGCATGAATTGGTATGATAATGTAAAAATCATAATCAGTCAAGAAATTTTTTAACTGCCAAGTTTTTAAGAATAATAATAAATTATTTTCTGAATTGTATACAAGACTTAAATTCTTCTTCTTCTTCTTCTTCTTCTTCTTCTTCTTCTTTTCGTCTTCTTCTTCTTCTTTTCATCTTTTGGTCTTCTCAGATCATCTATCTCCATAATCCCCTGTCCTCTACATCTGCCTCTTTCAAACCAATTACCTGTATGTCTTCCTCACCACATCCATAAACCTCCTCCTTGGCCTTCCTTTATACCTCCTTCCTGGTGGCTCCATGCTCAGCATTCTCCTACTGATATACCCCATGTCCCTCTTTTGTACATCATCTCAATCTCGCCTCCCTCACCTTGTCTCCAAAATGACCCACATGTGCGGTCCCTCTAATAAACTCGCTTCTAATCCTGTCCATCCTCATCACTCCAAACGAAAACCTCAACATCTTCAGCTCTGCTACCTCCAGCTCCACCTCCTGTCTTTTACTCAATGCACTGTCTTTAAACCATACAACATCGCAGGTCTCATCACAGTCCTATAAACTTTCCCTTTCACTCTTGCAGATACCCTTTTATCACAAATCACTCCTGCCACTTTTCTCCACCCACTCCACCCTGCCTGCACTCTTTTCTTCACTTCTCTAACACATTCTCCATTACTTTGCACTGTTGATTCTAGGTACCTGAACTCCTCCACCTTCTCCATCTCTTCTCCCTGCAACCGCACCTCTCCACTGCCCTCCCTCTCATTCACACACATATACTCTGTCTTACCTCGTCTGTCGACCTGTTCATGACCACTGCAAACAGGAAAGGGCTCAGAGCCGATCCTTAATTCAGTCCAACATCCACTTTGAACCAGTCTGTCTTTCCTACTGCACACTGCTGTCACACAGTCCTCATATATGTCCTGCACCACCCTCACATATACCTGACCCTTCTTATAAAATACCACAACTTGTCTCTCGGCACCCTGTCGTACACTTTCTCTAAATCCACAAACACAATGCAACTCCTTCTGACCTTCTCTATACTTCTCCATCAACATCCTCAAAGCAAATAATGCATCTGTGGTGCTCTTCCTCGAAGCACCTTCATCCTTCCATGATACCATTCTGTTTCTCACAGATGGTCACCTCTTCTCTCAGCCTGGCTTCCACTACTCTTTCCCATAACTTCATTGTGTGGCTGATCAACTTTATTCCTCTGTAGTTACTGCAGGTCTGGACATCTGCCTATTTTCAAAAACCAGTACCAGCACACTCCTTCTCCATTCCTCAGGCATCCTCGCACTTTCCAGAATCTTGTTAAACAATCTGGACAAAAACTCCACTGCCATCTCTCCTAAACATCTCCACGCTTTTATTGGTATGTCACCTGGTCCTACTGACTTTTCAGTCTTCATCCTCTTAATTGCTGCTCTCACTTCCTCCTTACTACTTTCCTATTTCCCATTACAGTGGAACCCGGTTATGTCGCCGGCCTAGGGGCGTAGCCAAAAAGCGTCGAGATAACCGATGATCGAGATAAACAAAAACCAATATGGCGGCAATATATTAACTTGCTTGAAATTTCTGTAGTACATGATGTGCGTTATTAAATAAGAATGTACATGCACATGTTTTTGGAGGTTTTTTTCACAACAGCTTTGCCGCAATTTGTTTGATTGGTCATGCGGATCGAGATAACCTGTAATGCGGATAAGGAGGCGGAAGCCGATGTAAATGCAAACAAAGTTTACTGAGAATACTCAGGAGATTATCCTCCAATACTTGTAGCGAAGCAGTAATATCCAGTGGTGCGCTCCGGGAGCGTGGTCCACAAAGTTCTGTGAAAGCAGAGACATTTCGTGTAGAGAATCCACGGATCCGCGCTATGGAAAGCGCAGCGCTGGGCAGCAACGGATAAACGTGGTGCAGACAGCGTGAACATGGAAAACAGCAGGATCGGGGTAATCCGGGGAGAATGCAGAGTCCGAGAAGAAGTGTACGTAGCGGAATACATATACGCGATTACACAGACCGCCATGAACCAACACATACGATCATGCACAAACAATAACGGACCCGAGTGTGTGGAGGTTAAATAGAAGATGGGGTGAGCGTGTGAATGAGAGTCAGGTGTGTGTGTGATCAGCATGACTGCAAGGAGCTCCGTGTGGTCGGGGCACGCACGGGAGAAGAAGCAGGGTGCTTTGGGGAATGCCAGCAATTGACAGCCGCCGAAGGGGGCGTGGCAGGGGGATTCCTGACATAACCGACGTTAAGTGGCAAATTTGCCCCCCCTTGTGCTCGAGATATTAGGGTTCGGCGACATAAAAAATTCGACATAACCGATGAGAAAATGCTAAGACAAAGCGAGAATTTGGCGGTTCCACTTTAAAAACGTCGACTTAATAAGGTTGGCGAGTTAACCGAGGTCGAGATAAGTGGGTTCCAGTGTACTTTCCTATTTACTTTCTGCTTCACCATCCACCCCCCCCCAATTCTATTTCATTTTTCACATTCATCAGCTGCTCAAAATACTCCTTCCCTCTTCTCAACACACTCTCCTCACTAGTCAACACATTTCCATCTCCATCTTTTATTACTCTAACTTGCAGCACATCCTTCCCAGCTCTGTCTCTTTTCCTGGCCAATCGGTATAAATCCTTTTCTCTTTCCTGAGTGTCCAACTTTACATACAGCTCCTCATTGCTTGGCTTTTGTCACATCCCTCTTTACCTCCTGCCACTTCTCCTTGTACTCCTTACTACTTTTCTCATCTGGCAATCCCAATCCTGTTTTGCTAACCTTTTTCTCCTTATGCTTTCAGCCATCGCTCTCCTTCTCTTCTTCTTTACCTCCAAACCATCCTACAGACCACCGTCCGATGCTGTCTAGCTACACTGTCCCCTGCCAACACCTTGCAGTCTCCAATCTCCTTCAGGTTGCATCTTCTGCATAGAACAAAGTCTACCTGTGTGCACCTACACTAAGAGCTGGCTTGTGCAACCATATAGGCTGGGTTGTATACAAGACTTTACATACAATTTCTTTTATATTTGAGCACTCAGTGTATTGTCATATTTACTACAATTATTTAATATTTAGTTAATTAATCTAACCCTAAACCTTATTTTAAGATTAGATGAAACATTTTTAACCATTTATTAATTATATTAAAAAATCATTTACAGTAAACATATTTTTTTTTTCTTTTTGCGTTTACACTTTTGCTTATTTTATAACTGAAAAGATTAGGACTTGGGTAAGGAAAGTTTTATGGTCAGAATCAAAGGGAATCTTGTATAATATTGCTTACTTTTATTAAAGGCATCATCACATGAGGCCATTAGAATGAAGTGTGCAGGTTTAAAGTATAATGTAAGCTCCTTTCCTGCTCTTGCACTGCTCTCATCTCTCCTTGCCTCGACTTTATGCTAATGGAATCATTGGAGAAAACCAATTGTCCTTAAGGAATGGTTGAATGAAATGCGCTGTAAATGCCAGTGGATGACAGATCGAAGCGATTGTAGGAAGAAAAGAAAGACAGGGGGAGGGAGCGGGTGAGGGAAGAAGGCTGCTGGAGCTGCTTCTTTCAAAAAAAAAAAAAATCCTTCACTGTGCTGTATTTTCCCATTTTCTGACCAGATACAAGCTCCAGTTTTACAGCCTAATAGTGACCAAAATATAAAAATGTCTATCGATGTAAGCCGGTGAAGGATGTCTGCAGTGGGCTACATTTTCTTTAATTAAAAATAAGATCTAGAGACAGAAGAGATCGAGAAAACCTCAGGACATTCTCCCACCATTTATGGCCACCCACATAGTATTTTATCCCAAAGCAATGACATGTTCCAATGAGTTTACTGCATGGCAGTAAAGTGAGACTCCTAGAAGAGGTTACTAAGGCCAGGATTTTTTACTAGCTAATGAATTATTACAGCTCAAGAGCGTGAGATCATAGTGTGGTCTAAGTGTCCCTGAAGTGAATTCAACAGTTATGTACTACAGCAATACAATTTTATTCCTATGACTAATTTTAATGTTGTATTGCCGAGCAGGAATAAATCAAATATGCAAAAGGACCATTAAAGCTTGCAAACAGTAATACATATTTTGTTGTTGTTGCTGTTGTTGTTGTCATCAACGTGTTTTTATAAAGACAAATAAATTGTATTTAATCTGACTGATATGCTAATCACTATATACATGCAAAGAAAAATCTTTGCCTTGAAGCAGTTGGGTTTATTCCATACACAGATAATACTATATTTAAAATCTGTCTGACCCAAAGGAATTAAAATTACCCCATAAATGTGAATCTCTGCTGCAAGCACAATTATATTAAATCATAAGCAGTCCAAAAATAAATGTATTTGTAAAACATTTTGACTGAACCCTGCATGTTTATCTATTCAGTACAGCTATGCCTCTCCCATATGTTCTTATTGTCTTGCATTATTTTAGCTTTAAAAAAAATCTAAATATAAATACCCTAACAGATGTTGAATGAGCGGTAATGCATGATCAGCCCAATTAGCTCATTATTCATGCAATAGTTTTGGAACTAGGGCTGCTGCATATTGATGAGGCCCCTTGATTGTTGTTTTCAGTGTACTGTAACTGAATGCCATTCTCATCAGCATGTAGTCACAAAACAGGCTAAAGTAATGTAGAGATTTTTTTTCATAAAACGTGTTAACCTGCCGCATCGTCCTGGGAGTGTTTATAAGAATGTCACAACAATAGTAAGATTTACAATGAGCAACATTTCTGTTTTGTGACAGTAAAACCTGCAGAACTCATTACTTTTATTTCTTGACAGAAGAAGGCAATGCTTTTTCATACCAAAGCATGTGTTTAGGAATGCATAATTAATATGTATTAGGCCTTAATGTCCTCACATATACAATAATACATATACTGTATATATACCATTCATCACATTGTTTATGATTATACTTATGAAAATGGCATCTTTTTCTTTCAGCTGCTCCGTTGTATGCTTTCTCTAGATCCACAATCACACAATGCAATTTCTTTTGACCTTCGCTTTACACCCTCGAAGCAAAGCAAATATTCCATATGTAGTGCTCTTCCTTGGCATGAAACCATACTGTTGCTAACAGATGGTCACTTCTCCTCTCAGCCTAACTTAATGGTGTGACTGATCAACTTTATTCCCTTGTAGTTACTGCAGGTCTGCAGTCTCCCATATTCTTAAAAATTGGTACCAGCACACTCCTTCTCCATTCCTCAGGCATCCTCTCACCTTCCAGAATCTTGTTAAACAATCTTGCTAAAAACTCCACTGCCATCTCTTCTACTGGTATGTCATCTGGGTTACCGACTTTCCAGTCTTCATCCTCTTAATAGCTGCTCCCAGATCCTACCTCGCCATCTCCACATCATCCAACCTTCTCTCTCATTCATCAGCTGCTCAAAATACTCCCTCCATCTTCTCAACACAGTCTCCTCACTAGTCAACACACTTTCATCTGCATCCTTTATTGCTCTAACAGCACATTCTTCCAGCTCAGTCCCTCTGCCTGGCCAATGCAACAAATCCTTTTCTCCCTCCTTTGTGTCCAACTTCTCATACAACTCCTCCTATGTACCATTTAGTCCAAAATACTGCATACATGGATTAAATGTAAGATTTTTTTAAGATAAAACATTATTGCAAGCAATTTATGTTTAATATGTGGCATACTGTTGCAACAGGTAGCACTGCTATCTTACAACTAAAAGGCCTGGAGCTTAATCCTACATGCGGGTTACTGTCTGTCTGGAGTTTTTTTCAAGTTCTCTTCATGTCTACATGGGCTTCCCTCAGGTTCTGTAGTTTCCTCTCACCTCCCAAAACATACCAGTTGATGGATTGGTAATTCTAAAGTGTCCAAGTAAAAATGATGTATCTTCTCGGATATATTTACCATGACAAGGAAAGAAGTGGTACTAAATTAAATATTCTTAAAAAAATATTTGATTTAATACAGAACATACATCCTGAGGTACACAGCATGCCATGGTAAGCATTTAGGAAAAACAGAAACAAAAGAGTATTTAAAACCAAAACACAAAACACTGCCAACCCACCAGGTTTGACCCCCTTAAAGTAACACTCAGTGAAGGACGAAGTGAAGCCAAAACATCAAGCGTGAGCATTAAAATCAAGGAGCTCTCCATATGGCAGGGCAGCCAGATGTGTTCCTTTTTACTCCTCACTGAAGAACGCAGCGCTTGACTCCTGCACGGTCCATTTGGCACTGCAATCCATCCATAACTCATATAAGGACATCTCAAAGAACAAGGGCATCTAGGGGATAGAATTTTTACAATGCTACAATGCTACCCAAGTTTAAATGCATAATTCATTGTAAAGTAGGCAAATGCATGATTCTGGAGGACATTAAAGATAGATTCGAGGATTTCTACCATTAGGGTTTTGATGGTATTTAAAGAGCTAGCGTCAGTCCACTAAAGCCAAAAAGTAGATGTCAGCTATCGAAGTTGCTCTGTAACTATTAATGTATAAATGGGTAGAATAAGCAGGTATGATTGACACGATCTCAACGCATGACGAGACTTTAATACGAACATAATATATAGAGTGATGCTTTTAAGTCACTTTTAGCCAACACGCTGAATGCCACAAATACAAACCCGATTCCAAAAGGTTGGGACACTGTACAAATTGTGAATAAAAGCAGAATGCAATGATGTGTAAGTTTCAAATTTCAATATTTTATTCAGAACACAGCATAGATGACATATCAAATGTTTAAACTGAGAAAATGTATAATTTTTTTAGGGAAAAATACGTTGATTTTAAATTTCATGGCATCAACACATTTTTAAAAAGTTGGGACAAGGTCATGTTTACCACTGTGTGGCATCCCCTCTTCTTTTTATAACAGTCTGCAAATGTCTGGGGACTGAGGAGGAATGTTTTCCCATTCTTGTCTGATACAGGCTTCTAGTTGCTCAACTGTCTTAGGTCTTCTTTGTCGCATCTTCCTTTTTATTATGCGCCAAATGTTTTCTATGGGTGAAAGATCTGGACTGCAGGCTAGCCGTTTCAGTACCCGGATCCTTCTTCTACGCAGCCATGATGTTGTAATTGATGCAGTATGTGGTTTGGCATTGTCATTTTTTTTAAAAAGGTCTTCCCTGAAAGAGACAATGTCTAGATTGGAGCATATGTTGTTCTTGTTCTAGAACTTGGATATACCTTTCAGCATTGATGGTGCATTTCCAGATGTGTAAGCTGCCCATGCCACATGCACTCATGCAACCCCATACCATCAGAGATGCAGGCTTTTGAATTGAGCGCTGATAACAACTTGGGTTGTCCTTATCCTCTTTAGTCCAGATGACATGGCGTCCCAGTTTTCCAAAAATAATTTAAAATTTTGATTCGTCTGACCACAGAACAGTTTTCCACTTTGCCACAGTCCATTTTAAAAGAACCTTCGTTCAGAGAAAACGCCTGCACTTCTGGATCATGTTCAGATATGGCTTCTTTTTTGACCTATAGAGTTTTAGTCGGCAACGGCGAATGGCACGGTGGATTGTGTTCACTGACAATGATTTCTGGAAGTATTCCTGAGCCTATGTTGTGATTTCCATTACAGTAGCATTCCTGTATGTGATGCCGTGCTGTCTAAGGGCCCGAAGATCATAGTCATCCAGTATGGTTTTCCGGCCTTGACCCATACGCGCAGAGTTTGTTCCAGATTCTCTGAATCTTTGGATGATATTATGCACTGTAGATGATGATAACTTCAAACTCTTTGCAATTTTTCTCTGAGAAAATCCTTTCTGATATTTCTAATATATTGGTGATCCTCTGCCCATCTTGACTTCTGAGAGACACTGCCACTCTGAGAGGCTCTTTTTATACCCAATCATGTTGCCAATTGACCTAATATGTTGCAAATCGGTCCTCCAGCTGTTCCTTATATGTACATTAAACTTTTCCGGCCTCTTATTGCTACCTGTCCCAACTTTTTTGGAATGTGTAGCTCTCATGAAATCCAAAATGAGGCAATATTTGGCATGACATTTCAAAATGTCTCACATTCAACATTTGATATGTTATCTATATCCTAATGTAAATAAAATGTAAGTTTATGAGATTTGTAAATTATTGCATTCCTTTTTTATTCACAATTTGTACAGTGTCCCAACTTTTTGGAATCGGGTTTGTACATTATATTAATATTATTAATATTGCACATCTTAATAGTTTACAGAGTACAAAATATGTTTATTACACAAGATATTAGTTAAATATGTTTTGATTAATATTATATTGGTTTTATTTTTTGATTGATTAATACACCACTATATTCATTGTTCTAAAACCATACAAAAACCACACAAAACTAATCATTTTATTATGCCTGAATTACTCTTCATCAGGTCTACTCTTTCTCATAACCCTAAACCATTACACACACACACACACACACACACACACACACACACACACACACACACACAGTGCCATTCTGTTTGACCACCATGACACCCAGAGAGCAAGGTCAATATTGCTCTCCTAGCTATATGAATTGTTGTGGCATGGTTGGGATTTGAACTCACCAGACAATAGGGTGAATGTTTTTGGGTGAAAAAATAATTTTTTGGTACTCTTTAATCTACTTTTGTCATTTAAAGTCAGACATGGCATTGTTTTTTTTTTTTTTACATTTTACATGTTCACAGTAGCTAATGCCTTAACACACATTATACTGACAGAGGTTTGTGGACACCTGACTATAAAATCTGTATGTACTTTTTGAACATCATATTCTGCATTTAGTCTTTAAGATCTTTCAATTCAACTCATGTAAACAATATCTTTATATAGCTCGCTTTGTGCCAAGTCATTATCATGCTAAAACAGGTTTGGGTCTTCTAGTTCAAGTGAAGGGAAATTTTTATGTATTTAAAGTTTGGGGACTCAGGTGTTCCAATACTTTTATCAGCCCTACTTATATAGTGATATTGCTGATAACCAGAGATGGCAAAAGTCACACATCCTTCACTCAAATAGAAGTAGAGATAGTCATGTTTTTTTTTTTTTATTTCTGACTACACTTTTTTACTCAAGTTTAAATAAATAACTTTGGGCTCTGACATGTACTTAAGTACAAAGTTCACATTTTTTTATCCAATGAATGTATCCAGGCTGAACAACCACCATTTGGAAAACAAGCAGAGAAAACATGATCAGGTGATTAGGAATGTCTCTAAAACCTTTCTTTCGGCTTCTCCCATTAGAGGTCGCCACAGCGGACCATCCGCATGTTTGATTTGGCACATGTTTTTATGCTGGATGCCCTTCCTAATGCAACCCTCCCCATTTATCCTGGCTTGGGACCGGCACTAAGGCTTGTGCAACACTAATGGCTGGGGTTGGTTCCCTGACCGGGTATCGAACCCGGGCCGCAGCGGTGAGAGTGCCACATCCTAACCACTACCAGGGAACCTAATTGGGATTCAGGGAACCTGATAAGGAATGTCTCTGTTTTCAGTTATGTTAACATCGCTGACTCCCTCTGTCTCATCCATGTTAACCCAGACCTTCTGCCTTGCTTGTTGTTAGCTTCGTAAGATAACCTACGTCTGTGTTGCGTAAGAGCCAGGAAATGATACACCAGTGGTAGGTTAAAAAAACCACACAATGACACTAAATAGGTTGATGCTTTGAAAACAGCACTCAGTGAGAGGAAAAAATATTTATCATGTCACCAAAAAGATTAAACCTAAAATAGCAAGCCTGGTTTGAAAATGTAAGAAGTAGAAAGTACAGATATTTGTGTAAATATTTAATGTGTAAAAGTAAAAAGTTGTCAGAAAAATAAACAGTGATGTAAAGTACCAATACCAAAAAATCTACTTAAGTACAATAACGAAGTAGTTTTAATTTTCATCCATGCTCATAACCTTTTCAATTTAGAGTATCCACTACTGTGTGTAAAGGTTTTCCAATTTTCGGTTTCCAGAGTGACAAAGTCACAAGCCTGGGTTTATTTTTTGTGTTAGTCATGACCACATTCCTGTCCTGTCATTGGTTTAATGCTCTACTGTGTTATTTCTTGATTCATTTGTTTATGTGTGCCCTCTGTTTTCTGTTTCATTACATACAAATATTGTGATTTTAGTAGCAATAAATCCTAGTCTCATTTTTAATGTCCTGCTTTCTTGTACTTATTTGTTTTGACTTTTGTCATGTATCTGGTTGCGAAGTGCCATAATAAAGTTCACACAGAATAACATATACCACACATTACACTGTTATATACAGGTTACTTATGGATTTAACCTCCAAATTTATCAATTTATGCAGAATTTTTCCTGTGTACTAAAAAGTACAAAAAAAGCTAATATTTTACATAATTTTACATTGTTTAAAATATAATGTAATCAGGTGAATACCACCTCAAATTTTTACTGTTTTATTGTCATAAGCATCCTTGTATATACACTTTTTTTCTCATATATATATATATATATATATATATATATATATATATATATATATATATATATATATATATATATATATATATATATATATATATTTTTTAATATATATTTTATATTTTATTTAGTTTATACTCTTTATTTATCTGCCTTCTTTTTTTCTTGGTTTATTTTTTTTCCCCATCCTATTCCCCCATGCCGGACCGTGATAAAAAGCATTTCACTGCATGTCGTACTCGGTATGTATGTGTATGTGACAAATAAAATTTGATAGGATTTGATTTGAATAGAAAATTATATGATAGTTATTTTCCATTTTGTGAAATGTTTTGAGAGCAAAATGCTCTGTGGTATGCTTACATTTATACCACTCTAAGAATGCCCTATCTAGTCTGAGCTCTGTTTCACTACATTACATTTTCAGAAACTTTCAATTAGTGTTATTTTGCAGTCATTATTTTCTTTAAAATAAAGAAATCTTTATATAAATATTTTTCAATCAATTATTATTTTGTAACTTCACCGAATGTTTGCAAAAAGAATGATACAACTAAGTAAAGGGCATATTTGTAAAGGTAAATATCTTTTATTTTGCTTTAGTGATTAATCAGATGGGTTACACATGAATAAACAATATTCCATTGGGCCAGTAGCACCAGGCACATGGACCTCTAAAAAATACTTACAAAAAATAAGCGAAAGCTGCATTAGTTTTATTATTAACAGTACCTGAATGTTCTGATTGTGCTGTTTCTGATTCATTTGTCAGTACTGAAACTCATTTTTTCATGAAGCTGAATATAAAAGTAGGCAGTAAGAAGTGTGAAAAGCTGTGAAATAAGTCTCCTGAAACTAATTTGTTCAGTAAGGCAAAGGATAAAAAGTTTCGCCTGGCCTCCTTGCGTGTTTCTTTATAAGGTGAGATGAGAGCAGTCTCCCCATTTAGAGCCAGTGGCTCCTCCATATTTCCTTACAAAGCATTTTCATCCTCTGATTAATAGACCAGAGAGGGGAAAAAAATCAGTTTTAATTAGAGGAGAAAATCTATTATCAGCTCTTCACGATAATTTGCTCCAACTGTGAAAGCTATTATGAGTAACAGGGGTGTGAGGGTGCAACTGTGGTTACCTATGATGCAAGGCTGTATTTTAATTAGTTGTTGTTTTACCATTTGCAAAGAGGGACTTGTCTTTTTTTCACAGTCAGTAATTGCAGATGCATTATGAGAAAGACTGCCCCCTGAAATAACCATGCAAATCAAAACAAACATGTTAAAGGTATAGTTCATAGAAAATATATAGTAGACAGAAAATTGTTGTAATTAAATAGCTGTTTTCTCTTTTTTCAGTATATGCATTCCAGATAATAAATGAGTAATAACCCAGTGTCTGCCCACATTTGCTACTTTCCTATGGCTTATATACCCCTGTGGATAGATGGCAATAAACTGAATAAAAGGTGGCTAGCCACAATTCTATCTTGATGAGGTAATATCTCCTGCATGATACATGAACATGTATTTACAGTGCAGACCTTCTCAGCCCAATCTGAGTATTATTCAATACATCTAAAATGCATAAGAGCAATTTTTTCCCCAGATTGTAGCTCCTTATAGTTGGCCCATTTTTGGCCCACACTTCACTTTCCATTGCCATAACTGGCCCTTATGTGCCTGAACTCAGCCATATTTGGCCTGGAATCATCTGCTATTTGGGATGTCTGTGCATGTGTGAACTGCATTCTGGAGTTTGTGTGTAATAAAGACAATTTTCCCAGGAACAGATGGTGGCTGTTGATGCTCTTGTTGACAGGTAGCATGTTGTCAGCACTTGGTGCTGTTATCATACAGAGAACAGCAGCTTTGAGTCTTAATTGGGACCCAGAAGGATTTTGCCTCAAAGCCGAGAGTTGGGAAGGAAGTAAAGAGAGAGAGAGAGAGAGAGAGAGAGAGAGAGAGAGAGAGAGAGAGAGAGATGGGAAAGAGGAAGTAAACGATAGATTGAGACAAACAACGAAAGAGAAAGATGAGTAAGAAGATGGATGGTGACTAAAAAGAGATGGTGAAGGCAAGAGAGGCAAGAAAGGCAAACGAGAGGAAAACTCAAATAGGAGATACACAAGCAAAACTCAAAAAAAAAAAAACCTTTTCTATAATCATTCATGAAAAGAAAAGGAAAGTGAGGACAGAAAATAAGGGAGTCCCCCCCTTCCTCTTGAACGATACACGATGATCCAGCAATGTGCTAATAGAAATAGTTGCCATTTTGTTATTTTAATATTTATTTACTTGACTAATGTCACATCAAAGTTCTCCTTAATGAAAAACCAAAACCTCTCAATTTGTGTGTTAATATTAAGAACTCTTCTTGGCTGCTATAACCTTCTTCTGCCTGGGGATACCTCAGCAAAGTAGAGGTTGTAATGGAGTTGGAGAGATGAGGTTGTGACACTTCCACAAAGCTTGTAGAGAGCGCTCAATGGCACTCCATTATAAAGGGCTTTATAGATAATTTCTCCCGCTTATTAAATTTACCAATATGAAGAAAGGGATTTTTTTTATTTAAGTTACATGGATTAAATATAGATCATATAAATGAATAAGACCCATGACAGAGCTTAGACCGTTATCCTGGCTATATATTGAATAATTTTCAATACTGTTATAATCTGTTACCTTAAATTGCCAGCTAAATAAGAAGTTAATAATTGATAGGTGCTAGCGGATAAATCCAAACATATACATACACTGGCAAACCTAGCTAATCAGTAACCTTTTAAACTGCTGATCAATCACCAAAAAAACATTTATTTCTGTGTTGGATTGTGGTGCATTTTGTTAATTTGCTACTCTCCAGCTCGAAGCATGGCTGTTCTTTATCTTAAAACAGTCAAAATAGTTTTTCAGTTCTTGGATTGATCACATGTTTACCAAGAAGGATAAGGTATTCCTTAAACCTGACATTTTCATATTAACTTAACATACAGGTTGGTGCGTTCCTCTGTGATAGTACTTACCTGTTTTATGCTCTTTCTTTTAGCAATTTGTACATAAGAATGGCTGTTTTTTTTTCCACTTTTCCCAGTTCCACTTATGTATAATAAATACATTATTTAATAAATAAATAAATATTTTGTGGTCTAATTTTTGTCCAAAGTATAAAAATGTATACAATAAATTACATATTTTTTTACATGTTTTGGTTGGTGTAGAGATTGCCCTATTACATTTCTAGCATAGCTCTAGTCATGATTAACTTATGTGGCTTATACTATACTATACTATACTATACTATACTATACTATACTATACTAAAATATACTATACAATACTAAAATATACTATACTATACTATACTATACTATACTATACTATACTATACTATACTAAAATATACTATACAATACTAAAATATACTATACTATACTATACTATACTATACTATACTATATATTAGATACTGTTGACTGTTATAATCCCACCCACACCTTAGTTCTCTCGCTAATTTAGTTTTGGAAAGACTGTGGCATCTGTTTTTTCTCTAAGTGATAGGGTAAACACTTTTTTGCTCAACTTTTTTCTTATTGAGTAATTTAAAAACCAATATTATTGGGGTTTCAGAGTTTATAGTCATAAAAAAATTCTGACAAATAATTTCCTGAATTGATTACGTTCAGCCTGTACAATATTTAGTTGCACAACATGATGCCGGGCCTAATCATTCACAATGTCAAATGAGAAACACTTGTAGTAAAGTGCGGTCCGTCCTGAAGTGGTGTTAAAAAACACGTTAAGAGGTTACCACAATTCAGAGTGCAACAAACAGTGTGACAATTCTAAAAGCCTACAGCCAGCTAAAACTGAATTTAAAAAGTGACCACACAGTGATCACTAAAGTGAGAAACAGAGAGTTATTGACTACAGAAAGGCGTTCATATGAAAGCCTATCCTTTCATTTAAAAATTTAGCGTTCCAAGACAGTGGAGTCAGCGAAGTACAATAATAGTGTTATCAATAAAGCTGAAGGGGATTGGGTTGCTAATAATGGTTAGACACAGCCAACTAGCCATCTAGGATCAAAAGCCTTAAAGTCCAGAAAGAAACAGACTCTTAGGACGAGGTCAAAGCCATCATGCATTGTATAAAGCACTGGGCACTCTGCAGTTGCTTTGTCCAATTTAAAGGCAGCAATGCTTTTATGTTACAGTTTATGTACACTAAGGATTGGAATGTTTGCATTGTGGGCAAGTATTGCTGTCCATTTATAGAGTCTAGCTTTCTGTGTGTACTTCTGCCAGACAGAGAGTCTCCTAATGGTATTATTGATTTTCCTTTAGAGAATTGCGACATAAATCAAGCTAAATCTCAGACAGAATAAGTTGGGACGACAAAGAGTGTGTGGTTGTTTTCAGTAAGATTTTAAATGGAAATGGTGTACATATTAAATGGCATATATCTTTGCTTAAGGTCAGTGCATGGTAACTGAACACATTGCTGCATAAGTCCTAGGGCAACAGACTTTCTAACAGAGAAGCATTTTGATAGCATGAAACCCAATCTAATAAATAAAGACAAATTTAACATAAAGAAAGCTATAGACTGCTGACTAGGACATATTTTAGTTTATTGATCTTCATTTCTAAAACTGAATGATGCCACCAATTATATGTAAAGATAAGATTCTTTATTCATTTATTCAAACAGACTGAACTGACAATACAAACATTGAAAAGCTGAGTTTAAGATGAACTGAAAGGCATCTAAAGTTTTTAAAACTATTTGCAAATTAGGGAACTATAATTAACAACATAATTTGCATGACTTCTGTATTCACAATGCTTTAATGCAGTGGTCCCCAACCCCCGGGCCGCAGACCGGCATTGGTCTGTGGGTTAATTGGTACCGGGCAGAAAGAATACATAACTTACATTATTTCTGTTTGATTTATTATCTGATTCTAAACGATGTTTCATTTTGGAAAATTACCGGATTCTCTCTGCCACATCTGACTATGACTCACTCTTGATGCATGTCGAGGTGCCTTGGTCACGTCTTACCTCCATCCGCTACCTTCTTAAAGGGGCTGCTCCGCCGCTAACACAATACATTACCGCTAAATTCAAACCCCTAGCAAAAAAACTAAAAACAACACAGTGGAGTCAAGTTTATTATCATATTTAGAAAACACCAGCTTTTATGCCGGTCCTATCATTTTAATTTGTTGTATTTATCCGCCACACCTTAAAGGCCGGTCCGTGAAAATATTGTCTGACATTATTCCGGTCCGTGGCGCAAAAAAGGTTTGGGACCGCTGCTTTAATGCTTTAATATTACATTTGATAATATCAAATACACACGTATAAATGACGAAGTGCATTCTAACACATAGTGTGTGCAACTTTCATATAGACACATAAGACATTATGTAACATCGTACCAGACATGCAACTAACACATTATACTTATATACTGAATTCAAAACATGTACAGTAGGTTGCTATATGTGATAAATAAATACTTGTGAACATTTATTCAAGTTTATGAAACAAAGGTATTATAAATGAATGTATAATATCTTATAAAGGCAGAATTTAAAGAAGTTGTTATAAAGAGTAAAAAATCCAGTTCTTTATAAATGTTCATAAGTGCTTTACTCAAAGTCTGTCTTATGAGGTTTTGCATCCTAAATGCTTAAATTCTGTAATTTACAAGTTATCATGACCGTACTGCTCTGCTGAGCTGTTCTCCCTATAGTGATTGCACTGCAATCTGCAGCTGTCCTCCCCACTCCCAACCACTTTGCACAACTTAACGTTTGCCTTTGCCGAAGGCGCAGCCCACTAAATAAATCCATTTACTAACGCAAGACACCATGCTGAAATGGCGGCGTGTTTCCTGCTGGTATCAATCCAAATAAGCAAAGGCATTGCATGACCTTATTATAAGGGGGAAAAGTCTGTTTTTGTTTGTTTTGCAGGCCATATGGCTCCATTAGTGGTGTAATGACCCCGAGTCTCCCTGAGCACTCTGCGCTGCCCCCAGTGGCCACTCATCCTCATGCGCTACTGATGCTCTTTTCCATGCTCCAATTAGTGCCTGCAAAAGACTCATTCACACTTTATAAGATCATTTGTGTCAGTGTGTTTCTCTGTGTCCATCTGTGTGTATACCTGTTGACTCCCATTTGGTGCTCCTTTGGTGTAGTGTTTTCAGCTACGCTTGTTAAGCACCCTGGAAACTTTCTAATGGAATAGTGGATGTATAAATGCATTTTTGGATGCAGTGTGATTTACCACTAGGCTTGCTTTGTGCAGATTCGCATACACTTAAGTTTCAAATGCCAGCTAATATGTAGAAAACCATACAATCAAGAGTTTCCATTTAATGCTTCCTATTAACAAAAAAGATCTTCCCTCTAACACATGGAAAGTACAAAACTTCCCATTAACAACTCCAATAAACTGCCAATCTCTCAGGCTACTTTTGTTAACTTCATAAGCACAAAGGAGTTTATAGTATAAAACGGAAGGCTTTCTCTACAAAGCACAATTGCATTTTTTGCTTTCTGGTATTTCAATTAATTGAATACCATTGAATTTTAAACCATGAGTGGCATTCATTTTACATTGTTTTTACTAGAGGACGGCTGAAGTATAAAACAAGTTAATATTTCAGGCAGAGAATGAGTTATCATTGATTTAAATGAAGGAATATGAGCAAAATGCAAGGCGACATAATTAAACCAGATAATATCTTTTAAAGAGCTGCTTTTCTAATAAAGGCATAGGCAAAATTGTCAAACACTTTCTGTAATTTGCAGACTCTGATCAGAAATATATTGCACGCAAAAATAATGCATTAAATGAAAATTATTCAAATCTCCAACTTCAAATTCTATTTTCTCTTAGTTCCCAAACTTGTGTGTACACAGTGAGAATGTGTTGCAGAAACATATTATTGCAATTGCAAGCCTTTTAAAATCTCTTCAAACCAGTTAACACCATTTTATGTCATAAATAAGTCAGGATTGTATTAATAATGAAAAAGAGCATACACCAGATTTTATAGAGTTATAGTTTATTACAGTGTATAGAGAAATATGCTTGCTTCCAGAGAATTAAACAATAAGAAATTTTTATTCCTATTTCCATACAAAACTGAAAGAACAAGTTTGTTTTCTCCTTACCTAACAAAAACTTGGCATGATCTCAAAAGAAAGGCACACACCTGTATACCGCCAAAAACTATAAATGCTGCAATTACCTGCTATTTACAAGTGCAATGTTCTGATATCTGTCATTTATAGGTATATATAAATTTTTACATTTGTCAAGTACAGGTGAGCATGATGCTTATATACAAAACTAGAATACAGCTTCAGTACATAAAGTTCAAGCTCTGACATCAACAGAATACGAAAGCTAGGCAATCTCACTTTCATAGTCATATTCTATTGTGATGATGCCATTTTTGATTAGCTACTGTAATTCCCATATTAAATTCAGTTCTCTTTTGAGATATCCTAAACAAGTAGTAGACAGAAAGGTGGACACACAGAAAACAACAAAGAATGTCCTTGGATTTAACCACAAGATCGAGCTGTTTGGTATATAAAATTTTACATCTTCAAATTTCTACACACTTATTTGCAATTAACATCAATAAAATACAGTGCTAGATTTAAAATATTGAACCTTTTATGATCAAATCCCTGTGTCATGGGTGTGCCAAATATGATGCAGGACTACGACTCTTGGGACCTATGATGATCGTAAATGTTGAGCTATTTTATGAGTTACTGAGTAGCTCCTAGTTTTATAACCACAAATTACTGTAATAGACTGTAGAACACTAATAATCTTACATTCCAGTGCAGAACATGTTAGTTCTCACTCTCCAGTGTTCTGTATTGTTTAAAGACTATAATCACACTCTTGATGTCAACCAAATTATGATGGGTTCCCTTTTTAAATCTGGTTCCTCTCAAGGTTTCTTCCTCATAACATCTAAGGGAGTTTTTCCTTGCCACAGTCACCATGGCTGCTCATCAGGGATAAATACACACCATTCACCTTAACTCTTAAAATTCTGTAAAGATGCTTTGAGACAATGTCTGTTGTGAAAAGCGCTATAGAAATTGACTTGACTTGGCTTGACTCATTTAAGCCATTGAGCATCACCTGATCAGGACAGTCACATTTCATGACAGATTGCACCTTCTTAACATCAATGTTCAATGAGCACTAGCATTTTAGTCATGTTTTCTGTTCAGCACTCTGTCTAGCTTTTGCCTTTTTCTTGTCTGTTGTTGTATGTTGTAGCATAATTTGTCACATTCATGTTGTAACTTTGCTTTGCTATTCCTTCTTTTAAATGATCCTTATGTTTTGTGTGTTTTCACTTGTAATTAAAAATCTGTCCTTGCATCTGCTTACTCCATTCATTTAACTATACCTAATATACCCAAGACATTATACTGTAATATGTTAAACCATATTACATTTTTTTCTGTTTCAAATCCATGTTAAGTATAATGTTCTTGTGCTAACACAAAGCCATTAACTACACATTGTACCCCTTGGTGTGCCGGTCCTTAAAACTCCTGCTAGTATTGTAATTACTGCATATGTGAAGTTGAGTTGATAAGGCGCAGAGAGGCAGTGTAATGCAGCTACAGTGAGCGCTTAATCTAAGTAATGGGTAGTTGATTGGGGTGCTTTGTTAGGCCGTGGTGAGTGTGTTTGATGACCTGTGATTATACGGGCAGTGTGTTGACTGGAAGGAGACCCCCTACTAGCAGCAGCAGGCAGGGAAGCCCACCACATCATTACAGTGAGTTGTTTTGTCATAGAGGTAGAGCTAAGCCCTCATTAGAGCCAGTCGTTGTTCACATGGCTCTCTTATGGTGTGCAGTTTCCTCTCTCTCTCTCTCTCTCTCTCTCTCTCTCTCTCTCTCTCTCTCTCTTTCTCTTGCTCTCCTTTTCACTTGCCCACTCCATTAACTGCTGTACTATGTACGCTGTAAAGCAAAGAGTTCACCCACCTCCACTGTCCAGTATCACATGTTGGACAATATCTGTATCGTTTGCAATGTGCCCTTCAGCCTGCATTACTCAATTTCGATTTAACTCTTTTTGTCCTTGACTTAACCTCATGCAGTCACTCAGATTCATGTCTCTGTCTTCTCTCAGGGCTATGCAGATCACCCCTTTCCCCTTACTACCCAGCAGATTCCGTCTGGGAAGCGGATACCAGTCTGGCAGACAGATGCCTTTAGCATCATTAAGGCTCCCGCAACGTCAATCATCAGTCACAATCAGGCCACTGCTGTGCTCTCGACTGCTGGACCACACATACCTAGATGTGAACTTGACTGCACTCCACTGTGCTGGCCCCCTCCATTTCCCATAGACACACACCTATATGTAGAGATGTCACTCAAACAACTTACTGCCATGGGAACATCCTCATCCAGTCAAGAATAATTTCCAAAAGTGCTGAATGGCCCTGCTGACCATTTTTCACAGCGGGATAGCTGCACATCTCGATTTCAGATTGATGGAATGGATACTGCACACATACAGTGGTGTGAAATCTATTGTGTGAAATTCAGGTGAAGAACAGAGGCTCAGTGTGGTGCTTGATGAGGTCCTACTACAGGGCCGCAAGCATGCTGAAGATGCAGGGAGGGCTGTACCCTTCGACAGACTCCCAGTCCTGGCCAGTGATGGAGAATAGCTGGCCAGCTGCTGTTTCATGCTAGATTAGCCCTCCTGTGGTCAATTTGCTTTTCCTAATGTCAGCTCCCCTCTGCTGTCGCCTAGCAACTAACCACTGCAGCCAAGAGGCCCAGCCATGCATACAGAATTTCACCTGCTGGTTGTGAGGGATGGTGTGTGCTGGTACGTGTGTGTGTGCGTGCCTGTGTGTGTGCTTGTGTAAAACAGGGCATGCTGTGCTTGTGTGAACTGCCTCCAAATGATCCAAATGCCTGCCTTCTACAGGAATACCAAAGTAGCCTGTTCCCTACATTCCCAGTCAAAAAAAAGTATAAAGAGTGTAAAGAAGAAAAAGGAGTCACCCTCTTCTACTCCTTTGGATTGCATGGTCCTTTGTGGTGGTGTGCTTGCTCCTTGTGCTCTCTTTCTTTCTTTCTCTCTTGCTCTGTCTCTGAGTATCTTATGAAGTGGTCTGCTGTGTACGTTAGAGTTTGAGCTGATATGTCTTCCCTGGATGCATGTGTGAGCCACTTGCCTCTGCACTGTGCTCCGAGTGTGAAGAAAGCCTAGAAAGAAGCGTCACTTGATTACATTTGCAAGGCATGAGCACAGTGAAGGTCAGTGAATTTGATAGCAGCTTGATACAAGTGCTTGCAGCCAACCTGCCTGCCATATTGCTAAATGCAAAGGAAGCATTTCCTTTGGTGGCTTTGCCCAGAAACATCAGCATGTTCATGCAGACACAGCAACTCTTTAATGCTGGCTGCAATTTTCAGGGATTCAGAAACAGAGTCACTTTGTTGCTAAGCAAATCTTGGCAACATGGTGTGCAAAAGACCTGTGGCATGGCAGTAAAAGCAAACAGTAGAAATATGAGAGAATGGCTGTGTCTTTCTACTGGATATATGTAGTGGTAATAAAAAATGTAAATGCAGGTGTGTAATAAGTAGAACACCATGTTTACATAAAAGCTACAATACTTATCAGAACAACCGTTGTAAAGTCAGGTACTGTGTGCACTGAGATCAGATGGATCAAGATCTGAAGTCTCTCTTAAGCTCCTCATTCAACTGGATTATAATTGACCTACACTGCAAGAATGCAAAGAGCTGCTCTTCTACAATGGTAATGAGGCCTGATTGTAAATACTGCAGTAGTAGAGCAGTTCACATTCCTGGCCCTCTTCACCCAGCCTTTGGCAGAAGTGTTTTAAAAGCACTGGAGCCTAATGCAATGGCCCATGGAGCAGGACCGGAGAGCTGTTGAAAGGCCTGACCGTTACCTTGTGCCACTACTAGCTCTCTAGCTTTATCAGCAATGAGTGGCTCATTCACTCCACACCTCTGGTCCGATCACTTAAAATGGCCTCCACTTTAAATAACTACCCACAGCTGCAAATTCATCCATTCAGACCAAGAACACACTATATCACCCGTGTAATGAAATTAGCTCAAGCATCAGCTACTAAATCCGGTGTTAAATTTGTAGTGATGTTCTACTTTATATACTGAAGCTGTTCGTGCGCAGGGGATGCAGAACATACAGTACATGAACAAAAGTATTGGGACAACTGACTTTCCCCCCATATGTAGTTTTTCCTGTTACCGCAAAGTTGGAGGCACACAGTTATATGTTTTTGGCTAGCATCAAATATTGCCATTGTTTGAACTAGGAGACCCAAACCTGTTTAAAGCACGAAAATGTCTCTGTGCACAAAGCCAGCTCAATAAATATTTTATTTACATAGGTTGGAGTTGAAGTGGCCTGCTATAAAGCTCTGATATCAAATCTCCACAAGCACACTTCAAAGTCTATAGTTAGGTGTCCACAAACTTTAGACTATGTAGTGTAGCACATCACCGTTAATAACAGCTTTATTAGTTTGTGTAAGATGCAAGAAAATGAGCTCTCTTTGTTTTTCCTTTATTTACATTTCTTTTCTTAACTTTGATTTAGTTTAAATGATTTTTTTAACCTTTTCTGAATAAATAATATAAAGAAAAATATCCTGTTGCATATTTTTGAAAATTCAAACCCATAGGCAAAAAGCAGTACATTTCCAAAATATGTTTAAAAATATATATAAATATTGTCAGTATAAGTGAAATACATTATAACCTAAAAGATTTTATATTGCATTGTGTTCTTGACTATTTGCCAAAATGCTATTTGCAAATATTTACATAGACTATATGTCAAATATAAACATTAAGAGTATAATGGTACACGTATTCATATAGAAATATCTTGGTAAAGGGCTTACCGAATGCAATTTACGAGTTCTCTCCGAATGTATGTAAGTGGCGGACTGCATGTTTGTTTAGTCTTTGCCTCGCACTTTGAGTGCATATCCCAGGAGTAAAAAAAGGAAACTGGAGTCACTCTCACTGTGGCTACACACTACGTAACAGAAATAAGATTTATTTTGCACGTGCATGAAAATGCTAAAGAATCTATATGCCCACGCTAGTGCTATAGATTCTCTTTCAGCTTAAAGAATTTGTCTTACAATGAAAAAATCACAATGACAATTCCACATATTGAAGGTGAATAAATAAAGGATGGAAGGGATAAAGACATTTGGTAAACTATTCTGAAATAAGCAGAACAGTTAAGTAGATCATATCTTAAAAATTTAATAAAGTGTAAAACACACACACACACACACACACACACACACACACACACACACACACACACATTTTCAATTTAATTTTCATTTTAATTTAATTTGTGCCAATTTATTCGATTACTCAATTTAATCACTATAATAAAAAAGTGTATGGCATTAATTTGATTTATTCTATTTTTTTTAAATAAAATTTTATACAATATTATTTTATATTTTATTTAACCAAGCAGGCATTTTATTTAAAACTGTTTTTAAAATGTAAACTGCTGAGGTTCACAAATGTAAATAATAATAAAAAACAGTGTTAATAAATGTTAATAAATATTTTGCATTTCTTTCCCCTAACCTTACAGAAATTTAACCAAACCAGGTTTTTGGATCAGGGATCCTCAAACAGCAGACTTAAAGAGATGACATAAAGAACACAAATTTAAAGACCTGACTCTTGAACCACACCTCCTTACTTTTTTATTTGTTTGTTTATATAACCTTAAGCTAGTTGCTCACTGACATTGCTATCTGAGCAACAGTTTAACAGATGAAAGTCTTTGTTATAAAGTTATGCAGAAACGCACACTGTTTTTTAAATAACTGCTTAATAATCTAGTTGCTAGCTGACTTTCCCTGGAAAGTTGGAGTCAGGGTAAGTCTGGAACAATTTTAATCTAGACTACGTGTAAAATAGCTTTTACACATTAAAAGCAAAATACTTAAATACGTCTTACTTAAATATAAATATATAACTACTTAAATTTCTGAGATAAATTTTTTATGTGCAAATTTCCATCTAATTAGATAACCAGAGTCGATGGTGGCAAAGAAAAATACACTTGACAATATGAGGGAGAAACCTTGAGAGGAACCAGTTCAGAAGAGAACTG
The DNA here is from genome assembly GCF_014805685.1 of Silurus meridionalis. NCBI lineage: Eukaryota > Metazoa > Chordata > Actinopteri > Siluriformes > Siluridae > Silurus > Silurus meridionalis. The sequence goes on from NC_060900.1 coordinate 18,150,724, forward strand.
ATCCTAAACCAGGTGAATTTAAAGAGCATAAATGTAAATCATTTTCCTCTCACTACATACTATAAAACTGAATATATAGAACTGTATACCACATAGTCAAAAAGGGCTTGTGGTATACAGTCCAGGGCATCAGAAATTTCTGCATTCATTATAGTTTTAGCTTGAAGTCTATTTTAGATGAATTTACCATCAGATCAATGATTGACACTAAAGTGTGAAACAGCTTGTAGCAATTGCGGTCGTAAACCTTCTTTATGATTTCTAAGTGGTACTATGCACAGTAATCTCATTGATCTTCAGGCAGTTCATATGTGGCCTTCCTCAGCAGCTGTTTTTCAGGTGATGAGAACTCTAACCAAAAGTAGGGCATCAGGCTGGATCAGGCAGTTCCGGAAAGCAGAAGGAGTTAGGATCACTGCTATCTCAGGAATAGCATGTGCATCTTGACAGTGGGAAAAAGAGAGAGGGTGTGCAAGAGAGAGTGTGTGTGCATGAGAGAGCGAGTGAGTGTATGAGAGAGGGAGTGTGTTCATGAGAGAAAAGGTGTGTGCATGAGAGAGTGTGTGCATGAAAGAGTGAGTGAGTGTATGAGAGAGTATGTGCATGAGAGTGAGTGTGTGCATGAGAGTGAGTGTGTGTGCATGAAAGAGTGAGTGTGTGCATGAGAGAGTGAGTGTGTGCATGAGAGAGGGAGTGAGTAAGTGAGTGAGTGAGAGAAGAGAAACACATATTATGAGTTATAAAGTATGCCCATTGTCATGTAAATGATAAAATAATTTTTACCTTGAACATTAGGTTCAGAGAACATGTAGGGAATCAACGAGACTAGTTTTGGCATACAGCATTAATTATAAGTAAAAGCTCTACCTCTGTTAAATTCTCAAATCTGAAGATGTTCAAAAATAGCAATTTGGACCATAGTGCAGCAACCTCAACTCAAAGAATTATAAATAAATACACTCTTCTGATTCTGTAGTAACATCGCATACACAGGGAGCTGTATTTCGGATACTTTCGATAAGCTGTTACTAACAATAAATGTGTTGTAATTCTTCCAGTAAATTAGTAAGGAAAGTTAATTGAATATCTATGGACGGAGTCTTGGGAATAAGCACTTTGTAGCAGTGAGAATTTAGTGAGTCTTCAGATAAAGGAGAAGTTTTAAGGATGCATTCTTTTCTTTTATGACTTAAATGAAAAAGAAATTGTGACCAGTAGGGAAACAAAGATTAAATCGTTAATGTTGGCAAATTGTTGTGGTTTAAGAGAAATAAAACACAAGATATTGCTTTTAATGCCGTATTTCAGCACACTTTCCTATAACATCAGTGCTTGTTGTGAGATCATTTGTATGTGCAATTATTATTATTATTATTATTATTATTATTATTATTATTATTATATTAAGACAAATGCTTTAATTCAAGTTTAACTTTTTGGCTACTCTATGAATAATGTTTTATGTGTTAGCTGGTCAAAGTGGTGAGATGCGGAAAAGATCTTTCTGAAAGGAGAAGCCTGGGTGGGAAATGTGCTTTTCATTCACTAGGGGTCCACATGTGTGTGTTAGATAAGAGGTGAGCGTGAGGTGAGCTGGTGTTGACCCATAAAGTAAGTTACGAATGCAGGAAAGCTAGTCATGACATCATAGAAAACCATTCTCACTAGGTACCTGCCCTGACAGAATAAGCTCTGTGTGTGTGTGTGTGTGTGTGTGTGTGTGTGTGTGTGTGTGTGTGTGTGTGTGTGTGTGAATGAGAGATTTATTTGCAGTGCATTTCAATCGATAAACTGTACATGTTTTTAGTATATAATAACATTTGTAAAAGTCTGAAGTCTATTTGCAGTGCATGTAAAACACAATTATGGGAAAAATTAAAAGGCGGAAAAAGCATTAGTTTTTTTAAATATTAGTAGTAGCTCAGCAGTGAACGTGTTGGGAAGTTTAAGTTCCAGCTGCTGTTTCTGGGCCCTTGAGCAAGGCATCTACCAAATGCTGTAAATGTAATGAAAATGTTGTATATGTATTCAATAATTCTAAACCAAAAAATGAAGTATCTTCTCATAGTCTCTTACATTCCATCCTTCTATGGTGCTGGGATAAATTGTGCTTTTAATTGGAACTGCAGTGTGCTTAATGGCTTTTTGTTGTTTCTTCCCAGAGTTACCAGATTTGGGTAAACACGGGCTGTAATTTGAGAACCATTATCTGAATTAGATGATGATGCATCATTAGTGGTAGAGAACAGAGAGAAGCAGGAAGAAATAGAGTAAGAACCACTTTCTTTTCTTCCCAGTGGTATCATGGCCACTGGTTTTAGACTGCTTGCGGCATAGAGCTCGGATTCAAGGTTAATGCTTTATTTAATCGCCAGCCCTGGGTTGCTCTTGGATGTTTTTTGTCTGCCGACGAATTGGTGATGCCATATTGGATTTTCAGCAACAGGTTGCCGATTTATAGTGTTAAGGGTGCAAGAATTTGAACAGGTTTTGCAGTGTTGACAGGTGTGAAAATCCATAATAGCAGAGAACACAAAATTGTGTGTGTTTGGTTGTGAGTGGGTGCACGCCATTACAACAGTTATAAAAACATTTGTAACCTTGGGCATTTTGATATCAAAAAGTATCTTCTCAGGTGAAAGGCGCTGTGCTAAAATGCGTTCTTGTTTTCCAATAACGAATAATATCCAAAACCTTACAGATAAGTATAGTTGTCCTAAACAGTTTTTCTTTTCATTAAATATGAGCTTGTAGAACCCAGTCTGTATGTGTGTGAAGTAAGAGCTTAGTCTTTCTTTCACCTTCAAACAATTTTAGTACGCAACTTTTGCAAATTAACCAGGAGCATGAAAATCAACACTTGTTCAAGCCATGCGTGATGCGTTTGTTTTGGCTCCATTAACTCGCTCTCTGTCTGTTACACTCAATGTTTTTCAAAAGGTCAAATGAAGCACACAGAAGTAAACACAGGTGAATACAAGTGAGAATCCTCACACATTACCTGCTGGTTTAAACTGATTCCTCTTTGTGCACAGCTGATGCTCGGCCATGCCTCCACGGCCACAGAGCTGTAATACTATGCCCCTGGAAAACACTGGAAAATGCCAACACTGTTAGCATAGTCTGTGAATTCTGGCTTTGACACTTCCTCAACTTCAGCCACATTATAAGATGAGATTCTTCACATCTGTAGCTAAACATATCTGGCAGACCTAGTGTAAGAAACATAGACAAAAGTTGGACAATCGACAATAAGATAAAAAAAAAATCCAAATCCATATTTAGTTGTCATTTTCATCATAATAACCTCCACTCTTCTGGAAAGATGTTCTACTAGATGACTTTGAACTGTGCTTGTGGAGATTTGTGTTGATTCAATCAAAAGGGCATTAATAAAGTCAATAACTGATGTAGGGTGAGTAGCCTAGGGTGCAGTATGAATTTCAGTTCATCCCAAAGGTGTTCAATAAGGTTTGAGATCAGAGCACTATAGCAGGTCACTTAAGCACTTACATTTTAACCCTTTACACCATATCTTCATGGAGCTTACGTTGTGCACAGGACATTGTTATGCTGGAGCCGGATTGGGTCTCCTTGTTCCAATTAAGGGAAAATGTTATGCTACCAGATCCGTCCTATACAACTCTGTGCCTGCAACTTTGTAGAAACAGTTTGGGGAACAACCACCTATCACAAGAATCACAAGCAATATCAGCAAATGCATTTCAGCTATCAATCGTCAGTCATCGTATTGATCAATGTTGTAGACACTGAAGCAATTAACCCTGCCATGTGGTTTATAAATTGTTTAGTGATTTATCTTAGCTTGAAAGTAGACAGATGTTTTCTCAGGAAACACATAGGCAATGCTTTACGTGGACATAGATCAAAGTTGAAACACTGCAGCAGAGTGCAACTCTGCACTGCTATGAAGCAATATTGCCAGGAGCCACTTTGGCATCCAAGTTTCTTGAGCTGATGAACTATTTGTCTAATGGGTGCCTCAGACCATGGTGGTAAAAAAACAGGTCTATAGCTGATGGTGCCAATGGGCACACTAGTGGATGGCTTTTGTTTGGCAGATGACTGAAGACCTGGCTCTTGGTCCTGCCTCAGTGTGTGTTTGGAATGCAGAACGAGGATTCAGGGGCCTTTGAATTGAGGTTTGGCCCAGAGACTTCACTGTCATCTGTGACAGATGGTGGAAAACAACGAGTGCTGAGGAGAGATATTCAAATCTGATCTTGGAGAACATAAAAAGATTCCTGGCATGCGCAAAAGAGATCGAGAGTTTATAAAATCCCAATTTGATAGGAACAACTAAAAACAATTATGAGACTGCTTACTTTCTGGAGCTATAATGAAACATATTGCAAGCATCCTTTAAAAAATAATGTTTGATTCTGAAAATGAATAGTTGGAAAGTAAAATTGTATTTGCAAAACTTAATAGAAAGGTTTCGTGTTATATTTATTAATAGTGTCAGAGTGATACTATGGTTCCTCATTTTTACTTTTTTTATGCTGTCATAACTAGTCTTAACGGAGTCCCCACTTACACCGTGAATAGACTGTATAGTGATTTTAAACATTTAAACTATAAGAATGATTAACAGTCTTTATTTTTTTCCATCTCTCTTTCTCTCTCTCTTTCTTTCTCTCTTTGTTAAGTTAACATTCTCCTGAGGTACCAGTGACCAATATTCCTGTCCTTTTCCTCCCTTGGGATCTTCCTAGTTCATTATGATGCCCTTCTTCTGATTGGAGTTCTCCAATGATCCACATTAACAGTCTAAAGATCCATGAAGTCACTGAGCAATTCAAGAAATTGATAATGATTTTGAACTGTAATTAATATTACCAGTCTACTACAATGGCTCAGGGCCACAGGTAGCATGAACATTTCTGCATTTAAGGACGTATTTCTGAACACCTGAACAATGGAACTATAAAGAATGAACATTCGGTGCCACCCAGATGAGGATGGGTTTACTTTTCAGTTTTCTTTCCTCTAAAGTCTTCTTCCTCATGCATCTAAGGTTTTTTTCTTGCTACAATCACCACTGGCTCGCTCATAAGAAATAAACAGTTATAAGGAACACATTTATAGGCAATAAACCTACACAATTTTTTATACATCCTTATAAACACTATCTGTGTAAAGCTGCTTCGAGACAATGTCCATTGTAAAAAGCGTTATAAAAATAAAAACTTATGTTCACTTTTTAAGTGAAATTTCATTATTAAAGAAACCATGTTAGAATGCTTTTTAGTTACCTTCAGTTTAACAGGGTGGATCACATACTGACATGCCTGTATCATATATAAATCTGCATATTTATACTGAATCAAATGTGGGGTATACAGTATTTGTCCCAGGTGACTGTAGTACAGGACAAAATCATTGGTGCTTCAGAACACAACACTATCAAAGTATTATTTCAGGATGACAACTATAGGATGCTTTGGATGACTTGTTCAGTGAGCATGATGGGACACTGAGACATATAAAGTGACCTGTAAAATTAAAAAAAACTCAATCTCATAGAGAACTTGTAAGTGGGATTATTTGTAAGAGCAGGTTCAGGACAACATTGGCACCCTGACAGTACCATAAACAAGTATTGGGGAAAAATGATGCAAAGCCCATTGGTTTGGAGAGCTGACTCCTCCTTGAACTGAGCTAGACATTCTAATATAATTCAAAGGTCTGTAGATTTTATGGTCTAGTCCAAGTGTCCCAGGGTTTCATCATGCTCAGAATTTTAGGACTGTTTTTTCCTTGGACATAAGGCAAAAAAGACTATTTTGGCCAACAGCTGACCATCCACTGTAATTTATTATATGTATAATAATGTATGGCAAATAATACACTATGTAAAATCTGTGTATGAATTTATATTTAAGATATATTTTAATACAGCCAATTATAGCCCAATGGTTCTATAATAACTATAAAAAAAGATGGGTTTATTTTTTTCGAGTTTTGTTTGCAGGAAAGATATTTCACATTGATATTGATTAAATAATTGCATTATAGAGGCGGAAAATGGTAATGGATCTTTTTTATGCCAACTACTCCATTGTGTTTAGAGTCGGCATACAAAAGACTGAAAGAAAAACAATGGGAGAAAGAAAGAGAGAGAGAGAGAGAGAGAGAGAGAGAGAGAGAGAGAGAGAGAGAGAGAGAGAAAGAGAGAGAACAAGAGGGAGGATGTACTGTATATATCAACGTTAGAGATTATAGCTTTCACATCATCTGTGTAAACACACACTGTAGTAGACCGACCAGACTAAAGGTCTTCTTCAAGAGCTCCCTGCTTGATCTGAGACAGAGTGTGTATGAAAGGGCCACACAGGGCAGGGTTTAGGGGCAGATAAAGCTGTGCCTTGTTAAATGTGGAAAAAATACTCTGTTTATTTCTTTAACCTTTTATAGAGGGTATTATATTTTTTTACTGTGACTAATAATGCCAGAAAACATTGGGAACATGCAGTGCTATAGTTTAGGTGATGGAACAAAAGATATTGATAGGGGTTATTGACATTTTCCAACTGCCATGCAGTCAATAGAGTTACAGTGTCACCTGTTCAACTTATTATTGATCAGTCTTTGACAGTTTAACAAGACCTTCAAAATATTTTAAAGGAGGTAAAGCCTCTCTGTAGGTCTATCTTATAATGAAAAAAAAAGCATTTAGGATGTAAAAAGTAGAGAAAACACCCATAATGAAGAACTGTTTGTAGTAAGCATAATATGTTTCTTACTACAAGTGTAGTTGCCAGATCATTGGGGACTACATAACTGCGTGTAATGAGCTAGCGTTTTGTTGTCTATAACAAGTAACATTGGATACAGTGAAGATATTATGTTTAGTTCAAAGCTCACAAGTACATATTGAGCTGGTGGTTATATGGGTATGTATAATGCTCCTCCGTGACCAGCAGCATTTGACACAATCAACCACAAGACTCTCTTGTCTACCCTCAGGAGCCTCGGTATCTGTGAAGCAGTATGGAAATGGTTTGCTTTCTACCTGGAAGGTCGCTCATACCAGGTAACATGGAGGGGGTCCACATCTGCCCCACACAGACTCTCCACTGGTGTCCCACAAGGCTCGATACTTGGTCCCTTACTTTTCTCCCTCTATACCCACTCTATTGTTGATGTTATAATATTGGTCATATCCTCACATGGGTTTTCTTACCACTGCTATGCTCTTTTCTTTCCCTCCCTCAGATACCACAGCTTCCGTTCTCCCAAATTCTCCCACACCACCCCACTGCTGCACTCCCTTCACTGGCTTCCAGTAGCTTCACATATCAGATTCAAAACACTGATGCTTGCCTACAAGGCCAAAAATGGACCAGCACCATCTTACCTCAGAGACCTCATCACACCGTGCACTGCACCATGCTGTCTGAGATCCTCCAGCACTGCTCGACTCTTACTACCTTAAGAGGTGAGTATACTCTTCTCTGTTCTGGCACCGATGTGGTGGAATGAACTTCCCCTAGATGTCCGTAGAGCGGAGTCTCTGGCTATCTCTTAAGCGACGGTTGAAGACTTACCTTTTACTGAAACACTTAAACTAACACTTTCCAAATTTGCGCTGTTTAAAAAAAAAAGTTGTAGGCTGATTTATCTTAAGTTTGTAATCTGGTGTACCAGTGGAGATTTATTCATTGCTGAAAAACTCAAAGCACTTTTGTACGTCTCTTTGGACAAGGGCGTCTGCTAAATACCACAAATGTAAATGTAAATGGTTTTTGTTTGTTTGTTTTCAGAGGATTCAGTGCAGATTGGCATATTTTTTATGTTTCAGAAATTAAAAATGAACACTACAAGAAGATCTATGACAATGGAATGATAAAACATATGATGCCCAACATTAATCATCCACCTGTACACTCCTGCTGCCTGGTGTGATGCTAGTGCCAGATCCTATGGTTTCTTTCGCTCTCCAGATTTGCCTGATTCATCCTGATGTTCTATTTTTGTTGGAGCTTTTTGCACTCATGACTCACCTTCTGCTGCTGTGGATGATATCCAACACTAAAGGTTTACACTTTCCAAAACGATTTTATTCCTGTGTCCAACCCTTGATGGAGAATCTCACATGGTTACTGTAGTACCTGTAATAACTGCTGCTGTGATCATACTGTCCTGTTCCTATGATCCTGTGACTCCTATTTACAATCTGCTCACACTGAACAGCCTTTTAGCACAATAAATTTACTTTGCCTTGGCTGTAATGAGTTGTATTCCCACTATTAAGTTTCACACAGAAGAGTATTGCCTCCCTTTCAAGATCCGCTCAAGGGTTCATCCTCAGGTTGTCTAAGGTTGTCTCCTTGCCACATTGCTTGATGCTTTCTCATTATGGAAAGATTAGCTACATCTGGACCAGGATTTCTGTAAATCTGTTTTGTGACAAAGTCTACTGTTAAAAGAGATACATGAATTAATTACCCAGTGAAATATGCACAAGTGAAATATACATTTTATAATGTTACAATAAATCGCCTGATTAGCCTGAGATCTGTTTTTTTATTTGTAGCCAGATTTTTATCACTTCTAGTAAGATAGATTGATCCCCTTTTTTAAATGATGAAGAGCAGGATTTGTTTCAGTGCTTCTGTACACCTGTGTGTACATTTCACTGCTTTATTGCAATCAAACCATTTCATCGCTTTATTACAGCATCAAAATCAATGGCTTATTTTTCAGACACAATATGCAGAGGAACAGTTGACATTCAGACTCTTCTAGCATTTTCTATATAAAGAGCATCCAGAAATTTGTAATGAAAAAGATTAAAGTAAATAAAAAGACATAATATATGCTGTATAACACATTGTACAGTATGTATAAGCTTACCAGTATGTTAAGATGGGTAGTATGTTCAACTAACACATACAGAGTGAAGTGTATAGCCTGCCTCAGTGCTCGGTGCCTGCACTACTAAAGTGCTCATTACATGTTATGCATTAAATAAATGATTTAATGCTTGCAATGTTTTCTGTATTGTAGGAGAATTCTGTAGTAGGTTTTCTTCCGATTTTCTATTCCTATTTTCCAGCGTGCTATATTTTGATGTCCATCTTTAATAATGAAATGCATCCAGAACACATACTCATACACATACACATACACATACTATGTTGTGTAGGAGGATGTCATCTGAACGTTAAACTATAAACTACTTATATACTAAAATATCAGCTTGAAGGAGTTGTACTGTCTCTCCGATTATGCGTGTTGTTTAATTTGTCAGTATTTTTTTCTCAAATATTAAGGAGTCTGTTTGAAAAGAAATTATGAGCATTGGAAGCATTATAAAATGGAAACCTTACTTATTGTTATTGCATATGTGCATCGCCTTAAGACGTCTGTCGAGCTGCAAATGTGCTGGATATTTTGCCATTTGCTTGCCTGTTGCATTAACACTTAAACATCTGTGCACCGGAGAGGGAGGGGGTGCCGAGTGACTCATATTGCCACATCTTTGTGTTCATGAGACTTTCACCTCATTAAATCTCTAACAGTGTGGAGAGGCTTGGACAGACTGAAGGACTTTATCAGGCCACTTATCTCCCTCATTGTCCTCTCCTTCATTCCTACCTCACCTGCTGCGCAAATCACACACCGAGCAAACGGCTTCAGTCATCACAAGTATCATTTAGTTTCTCATAACTGCCCAATATGGCCTGGTGTTAATTAGTATTGCTGTGTTATTAATCATCTGACTATTTTATTATATACTGATAATGCACTAGGCTGAAATGGGGAAGTGGGTTTAGTAGATTGTATATATTTAGTAAAAAGGCATGTATGTTTGTAATAATTCTCTAGAAGATATGCAGGGGGCACTATGCTCACACACTTCTTTCAAATTCTCAAGCTGACTGTGATTTATTATTGACTAAGGAAAGTGTATTAATGTAATAATGCACTAGATATCTTCTGTGCCTTTGATTTTGACCTTGGCAACCATGGCATTTATACTCATTTTGATAAATCATTAAATTCATATCTAAAGCAATAGCTCGAGTGACATTTAGTTCCGCCAGGGTTGCAGGTAGAGCAGATCTTCCATGAATACCTAAAAGGTCTGGCTTTTTGAGTCTGTGAGATTTCAGGGACATTTTAACAGTTGTTCAAGTAATGAGCAAAAGGAAACTCGAACAAAGGATGGCTTTAAACACCACATAAGACCACACAGCTTTCAACACCTCATTTTATTGTCCCAACATTCAAAAGTACAAATAATTCAAACACAACAGTTTATGAAAAAGAAAAAAACATTTACAGCAAGTTTTTTTTTCCATATTTTGTTTTCCAGTTTCAGAAATGACCTAAACTAGCAAGGATAACATGAAGTCATTCATCGCAGTAATTTGATTAATAATAAGAATAATAAGAATAATAGTAATCATAATAACAATAATCAATAATTGATAGTTAAGTAATAACATAAATAGGAGAGACCAGCTTGGTCCAGTGAACATTTTTTTAATCTTTTTTTGTCTTTAAAGATTTATAGATTCTCAGATAGTAAACAAACACATCTTCAGGAGAAAATGAAAAATGACAAGAGCCTTGTTCCTCACTTGGCCTTCCCTCCTACACTACTGGCTGTTGGTTTCCTATTGGCAGGCTGCCACTATAAGGCGCTACGGGGGGAGAAAGTGAGCCACAGCAATTTGGGCACATACCACAGAGGCATGGCCCCATGTTCCAAACATCCTCACCCCCCCACCCCACATTCATGCACACACACAAACACACACACACAGACACACACAGACTCACACACACATACACACACACTTTCTTACATATTCAATCCCACAGACTAATGAAGGGTGATGCCATGAGTGAAAAGGAGGAAGTGACGTAGGAAATTATTTCATACATCAGAACAACATTCTACCGGGGTCGTTGCATAATTTAACCTCCCACCTGCGGTGGGGTCTGAGGAGGTCTGTGCTACTGCTCAGCACATGGAGCAGAGGATGGATTGATTTCTGAACAAATGGATGAATGAGAAATTGTGTATGAATGCTTCTAAATATCTAAAGTTCTCTAACATTCACAGAAGTTCTATCTCAACATGAGCTGATGCCGTACTCTCATAGAGCCATTCACTAAATTTACCTTTCAAAATAGACTATATCTTAGAAAATATATAATGGGTGTCATCTATCAAATATCATCTTCTTATAGCTATTTCACTTCAACCAGTACAATCATCGTCAATGTCTTTTTATTAGAATTTTTTTTCCTTTTTTATTTTTTTGGAGTTGTGATGTCATATGCAAATGGCGGAATTAGTTTAAATCAAGGTTAAATTACAATAATCTCCACTGATTGGTCCAATGCAATGAACAATACTCAAACAATTGACATACCATATAATTAATTAACTCAAGGCAGCTGAGCCTAAAACATTGGATGCCATACAAATCCATGAGAAACTATGTTTAAGACCCACATTTTTGCATAAAGTTGGATCACAAAGCAACGGTAGTGTGTGGAGGGAGGGCGGGAAGCGGCTTTTAAAACTACACAAACTTATCACAGGTTATATTGAACCAGAACAACTGTTATAACATTCTATTAAGACTAAACTTTATTGAAAAAGATTTAAAGATTTATGTTTAACAAGACAAGAAAAAAGCAATAGCAAATTTAACTATTGACTAGGTTATGCATAGCGAGTAACTGTTTCTAGTAATAAGGGAAGAGCCTCACCCTCTTGACATTTTTTTCGTTTTTGACTTTTAAACTTTTTTATATTGTAATTTTGATATATTGGTACAAAGCACAAATGTACTAAAATTTCTCAGTGCACAGGACTAATGGAAGAGCATCTCCCCTAGTCGTTTGTTCCCTTTAGCTCAGAAACACCCCCTCCCTGTACCAGAATCACACAAAAACACAGACAACAGAACAACAAATAAATAAATAAATAATCCAAGATTAAATAAATAATGTAATCAATAAAACAATCAATCAATCAATAAATAAATACATATTTCCAAGAAGCTATTTTTTTTAGGTTTCTTTTGCCGCGGCGGTAAACGGAAAAAAAAAATGAGTAAAATTTTTCTTTTCTTTTTTTTTTTCCACAAGCGACATGACAACATATTAAACAGGATTCCTCACGAGTTTTCTAAGTAACTGAACCATCACTTCATAAAGTTTTCATATGAAAAAAAGGACAAGCTTGAACAAAAAACAGTGACAACTCAGATAGATATAGATATTGTAAAACAAATGTAGACTATATATCATCTATTTGTACACAACAAAGAAAGACACATTTGTAATAGATCCTTTTTGAGGAAACAAATACTAGACTAACAAAACTAGCTAATTATCATTTAATTTTTGACAAACGCTGTACACTCAGCAAGTAACCTATATGTCAGCAAGCCAAAGAAAACTTGTTAAGTGATTCTTTCAAAGCCCAGATTTGCTCATCTGGTATCAGTGTTGTGAACCAGATGGGGGCCGGCAATTGAAGTAAACAAACCGAAAAACAGCAGCTCAATTTAATGCCAACATTGAAGTTTCTTTTTTTGTTCTCTAAATAGCACACAGAACAACAAACTTGGATAGTTAAGATATGTGACCCATGTAATATAGCACCTACAGTTGATCGCTAAAGGAATTACATCTCGAATGCAATATCACAAAATCAAAGCGAAAGGAACCATAACAATGTATGTTTTCTAAATGGAGAAGTGTGCGCATGTATTACTGATATCCCAAAGACTGATGATGGAAAGAAAATGAGTGGACAATGCGTGGCCTTACTTTGGGCTCTTGACTGTGAGGATGCCTCAGGCCTGGGAAGACCCTATCCCTCGCCTACAGGGGATCGCTGTTGAACAATTACGTGCTATGAAAAATTACCTGCCTGAATTTGCAATCCTTGATAAAACCATCCGTCTACAAAACCATTGCCAATCTGGTTCTCCCCGAAAAACAAACAACCTTTGATCCTAAAAAGTACCACGGCAGAACGAACAAGACAAGGTGGCACCTGACCCCTCCCCCAACCCCTAATTAGCCAGTCAAAATATTTTTCTCTTTTTTTCAAATCCAGATTCTTGTAAAAATTCTGCAATAATTATTCTTTTAATCATTATTTATAAAAATAGATCTTCTTTCTCTTTATTTTTAAATTTTTTTTTCTAAACACATTTTCAAGCAAAGAGATCTTCTCTTTGGCAACAGTGTATGTGTGTGTGTGTTGTTTTTTCAACAGGAGTGCAAACCCATCCCTTCCCTCTCCCTATCTCCCAATCCCTCGTGAGGAAAGATGTGTTCTGTTTGCAGTACAAAACAAAACAATGTTAGAAATTTCTTTTCTGTTAGAGAAAAGGGATGGTGTCATCCCTGTTAATTTACTTGGGGGATTTAATAATATACACCAAAACAAATGAATGAATGATCACCGATTTTTTTCTTTTTTTTTTTTTAAAAGAGCCCCCTCCCAGTCTCTTCCCAGGGAGGTGTTATACTAACGACAGTGGATCCGGATTTAAAAGAGAACAAAAGGAAAACCTGAATCAAGAGAGTACAATCAGAAGAAAGGCATTCTCTTCTTTAAAATAAGGGCGGTCTGGTTTTGCTACTGTTTACAGAGAGGAGAAATCAAAGGAACAACCACTAGAACCGAAAGGATATACAACAGAATGCCTGTACCATTTACAGGTCTTCCAAATCATTAATATTTTCCATTTTCAATTTCGTAATACTTAGGCAACATTGGCTTATAGGTCCAAAGTTATATTATAAGCCATATCCAGTCCTGTTTAGTTGGTGGATTGGTTGTGTTCCTGTCTGTTGTAGACTAGCTGTGTGGGCTGAGGTGGGTGTTAGTAGTGGTGTGTTTGGCGGGGCTACACAACAGTGGGGAGGGAGTTCAGGACTTGTGGGTCTTGTTGGTCTTGAAGGAGACCTGCAAAACGCGGTCACCCAGCCGGTACCCGTTCAGACTTGCGATAGCCATAGCCGCCTCATCGTAGTTCGTCATGGTGACGAAGCCGAACCCTTTGCACTTGTTGGTGTTGAAGTCTCGGATCACCTTGACATTGTTGACGGCACCGAACGGCCCAAACAGCTGCCAAAGCACACTTTCATCTGAGTCTGGAGACAGGTTATAGACGAAGATGCACCAGCCAGTGCCGGTGTGCCCGGGAATGTTCATCCCTACTAGACTGGTCATGCTATCTATGGTGATGGGAGAGAACCTGAAAATGACAGAAAAAGAAAAAGAGAGAGAAAAAGAATAAGAGTGAGAGCTCTGTTTTTGCACTTTGGAAACATGCATGATTGGAAAGAGCTGGCTGAATGACCTTAGCTTTTGCACCAGGATTAACACACAAGGCTGTGCCTCACTGGCACATTAGAACACCACATTAACACTACATGCTGCCCTGATGTTATGTTAGCATCTTTGAATCTATTGCTTCTGATTTACGACGATTTAGAATTTCAATATGTTTTATACTGAAAGGAAGACGCTTTTGTATGTAGTCTGAAAAGGCTGTACTCTAGACTGTGGGAGGGCCATATAAAAATACTATTCATTCAGATACAAGCTCCTTTCTTTCACTCTGCCTTCCTGAGTGGCTCTATTGGAGAGCACAAATTGCAGGAACTCGTCACATTAATACCTCCCAAATTCATTGGAGATTTGGAATGCAACTGAGTAAATCTGTTCTCATTCCTCTTGTAATCTTTCCTTTTTCTGCCCCTTTTCTTTCTCTTGATACAGAGATTTGAATGCTCAGTTGACTTCACTTAATTGGTTTTCCGCTTAAAAGAAATTTCCACTTTAAATAAAAGGTAAATTGGATAAAAGGTTCATTTCATGTGCCACCTCTCCAGGAATGACTATAGGCATTATTGGGGGTGCTTTAATTGAGATTTCCGCTTTGCTGCAGATCAGATGTCTCTGCTGAAACCTTTGTGGGTAGCAAGTAGAAGGTTATGCACGCTCGTGTGTGTGTGCATGTTGGGGGTGGGAGATCGAAAGCAGCAGTCAGCGGGTGGAAAATGCAAGCGATGCTTTCTAGGTGCCTGGTGCTGGGAACAGAGTGTATTCCACCCACACCCCGGGCAGCTCCGCAGTGTATGACTGTGATCGATAACGTTGTGCAGACTGCAGGGCCAGCCAATTCCCTGCTTCTTGTTTTGCCAAGAATTGCTCAGATATTTCATCTGTGTCTTTGCTGCCGTGCCCCAACAAAGTCGATACGCCTGCTTCTTCTCCCTTTTGTGTCGCGCCGGCCATGTCTCATTATGCAAACAAGGCGTATAATAGCGCATCAGCTTGCTTAAGTTCCCTGACAAGCAACCATCTCATAACTTCAATTACGGTGTGTTTCTGTGTAAATAATGAATCCAGCGCCATTACTCATCCCGGAGAAGAAAAGGTGGGGAGGACAAAAAACAGGCTGCATAGTAATTTGGATGCCAGTCATCTTCAGAACAAGTATGCGAGGGCCAGCTCAGCTTAACAAGAGAGTGGAGGAGGCTCCTGTCTGCTCCAGCAGGGCCGAGCATGCTCTGTTCTATCTCGCACATCGAACTGTTGGACAAGGAGTTGCATAGCAACAAGCGACTGACCCTCCCGTACGGTCCACCTTCACCTGCTGCTGCTCACTTCCACAAGCTTGAATTCCTTTGTTAATTACCTCCAGCCATGCACCCCATGAAAAGCAAAGCATCTCCTTCAGCCCCGCCCTCCCTTGAGAAGAAAACAGGATCGTGTGATTTCTGCACAGCTGTCTCCGCTACTTTGACAGCTAATCACAATCGGAGAAAATAATCTACATGCTTCGTCTTTCTGTTTTGAAAGGCAGACTGTCACTTCAAACACTCTCTACCTTGTTTGCATATATTGTTTTATTGTATGAGTTTGTTTGATTCACCTTCTGGCTTTCACAATTATTGCATTTTTTTCCCCTCCCCACCACAAGTGTTTGACTACGCTGAACAAATTAACTACAAAGACATTAAGGGTAGAAATACACAAACCTCCCACTGCAATAATTTGTGTTGTGCATTTTCAAGAGGCAGCATTTGTTGGTTTTATAAAGTAGGTGAGAGTACTTTGTGGTGGGCAAATCTTGGTTTTGGAGTTTTGCATTTGCAGTCACATTAAGGGCAACATCCTCCATGATAATACATACATTTTGTGGAGGAAATGCTGAAATATTGAAATAAATCATAAGCACAAAAAGAGCAAAAGTGTACATGAGCAAAACCCAGGTGATCAGAGGTTGTGCTAGCTGCAGTGAAACACTTGTTTCCTGCAGGGATCCAGGAGAACTCTCACCTCCCTCCGCCTTACTCTTATCCTCTCCATCCAAAACTAGGACAGAACATTAAAGGTGCCGGGGTAAGCGTTTATATCGAAATGGCAGGGAACATTTAAGACTCACTGACCAACACTGCCCCCTTTACAATTTTTGTCATTTAATTTACTTCCAAAGCAGATTTATAGCTTGCAGGAAGAACTTTTGCAGATGCTTGATCTGTAAGAATTCTGTGAAAATATAAGGAATAGGCAAATAGATTTAGTTATACCCATAAGCCATCTGAGGGATTTAGGCCTGTCTATATTACTGCAGCAGGGCTTACAGGAGTTTGGAATAGTTGTAAATTGCTTGGCTGTAACTATGAAGGTGCTAAGCTCAGCGGAGTTTGGGCTTGAGACCCTGAATCCTGTGGTAGCCACAGCTCAATATAAGTTACACATAGTAAAACACAGAAAATACCAAAAACTCAAAAATCTGCAGTCATCAGAATCAAACAATGTATACTCTTCACCAAAATTATGAAAGGTAATTTGGATATTTGTAAAGACTAGAGTGGTTGGTGGTTTGAAATCAAGCAGAATCAAGTTAAAATCAAACTTAAGAGACAGGGAAAAACCTTGAACTGAATCAGATGCAAGTGACTTCAAAAAATGAAGAATCAAATGAAAAATAAATAATTTTTTCAACATGGACATCTGGCATTCGGTGAAGTTTAATTACCTCTTAACGCCATAGGCCATATTAAGCAAATTGTCCAGCCTGTGAAGAGAAGGAGGGTTCTGATGTTAATGCAAGGCAGATGGTCTACTCACCCAGTGGAACTAATGCTAAAACCCTGACTCGCTGAAGAAGATGCCCATCCAGCAATGGCCCATTACACTGTTCAGCCCCATCAGGCATGTTGCAGACTCAACCACTATGATAGCCAAGTATCAGGCACTAACTCAAAGTTGGAAGGCCCACCTGATGCCTGACTCAGAGACACAGCTAATACAGCCTAAGGCTATAAGTCTAGTGTTGTTATAATCTAAGCACTTTTCTAGCTGTCTCAAATGTATTCCTTCGATATATAATTGCTGTGTCTACTAGAATCTTTTGTGTACCTGAGATTCTGCTAACAAAATCAAAGACTAATCATATCTGCCTTTTATCTAAGATAAGCTGCCATCTGAAGTTAATATTTGAAATATATCTCATATTTTTGTTGTTAAAATCCACCAATTTAACCACAACTGAGTGACCAGTGTATTATCTGGTATGCTGAGGGTTCTCATTGTAATGGTTTCCTATTTGTAACAGATGATTGAAAACATATTTGAAGCAATGTGACACAAAGAAAATTTATTAACATCAAATTAACTACTAAAGAATAAATTCATGGCATGTTCAGGCTCATGTAGATGATGATATGCTGGCAGTATGAATGACATTGTCTCCAGAGGTTTACATCTTTTTGCGCAAGGGGAAAGTTCAGTAATTTAATATGACATTTGAATGAAGTTTGAGGCAGGACATAATAGGATATTAAATCAAGGTGATTCTCCCTCTCACTGTCTCTCTCTCACTCTCTCTCTCTCTCTAGTACTTTCTTTCTCTCTCTCTAGTCTGTTCATTAGCCCTGGTGACCTGCTGGGCTAATGCATTAGACTCTCATCCCCATCAGTCACTCTCATTTTGGGTTCCCGTCTGTTTGGCCACTTCTCGACCTCCATCCCTCATGAGGCCTGCCCTTGTCTTATGTCCCTATTAAGCCTCGTCAAGATGGTCGACAGGGCTAATTAACGCTTTCCTGCAATTCAAACTTTTCCTTACATGTACATTCTCACACACAATGTGGCCATATGGATAAAGTTCACATTAAAAGCCTAACGTACAATTGTACTTTTCAGATCTGATCTTTCATATCTGTATTTGTAAGTGTCCATGTGAACATGACCCTGCTCTGTTGACACAATTCCAAAATCATCCACAAGGCATATTATTTACTTGTGCCACAAATACCGATATTATGCTAGATTTGTAACAGCGTCAGATTTTGTCACTTTGTTCTGATTATATTCAGCTATGTATCTGATGTAGGATCACCAAAAAATAAATCAAATCAGATTTTTTTGAATATTCCAGAATGTTAAACTGGCACTAAAAAAAACCCACTGCCTTCATGCCACCTCACCTATGTGAACACAGTCAAAGACATCTCCCTACTATAATAATTTCATTACGATACTACATGCAAGCCTTCAATGTGGTCTTATACGAGACCAACTAAGTAATTACAAACTTTAAATTGGCTTGAAAAAGTCGTTAATGGAAAGCGGTTTTAGTTCAAAAAGTCTTTGTACCTAGTAATACCGTGAGCCTTGTACATGCAGAATGCTAAGAAATGCATGGCCATTTGGGATGATGTAAAGAAAGTCACTGAGAAAAAAATGGTGAAGCTAAAATGCCGGAAAGTCATTCAGAATGTGGTTCAAATGTCATATTAATGTACGTTAAATTGCATAGCCATTACTCGTCTAACATACATGGTGGCATTTAGTTGAAATGGAAAAGAGTGGGAGGATGAGGGGATGACAGAATGACAAAAAGAGGAGGGAGGACTGGGCTGTATGGGCAGTTGGGTGACAGTGTTTTAAAAGTAGGAGTGACATCTGTTGTAATTCAGAAGTAAAAAAAAAGTTTAGTTTAACACTGAGAGAGAATGAGCGTGTGTGTGTGTGAAAAGAGAGAGAGAGAGAGAGAGAGAGAGAGAGAGAGAGAGAGAGAGCAAGCACTGGTTAGCATGCATTAAGCAGTATATGAATGTATAATGGCAAAAACTGAAATAATTGAAGGAGTTTGGAAAATAGAAAATAATTTAAGGAAGTAAGAAAAGAGGGATATAGCATGCATGTTTATCATGGTAACACCATATGACTCTAGAACAGAAAGAACAGAAAAAAAGCAGTAAAAACTATTTTGAACTAAACTTCTTGTAGCCACTACACTTTTCTGAACTTTGTGTTTCTAACAAAAAAGTGTAAAAAGTGTTTTATGAAATTTGTAAATACAAAATATATCATCACAAAATGCACATGCAGCCTGAGGGGTAAACAGATATGTTTGATGGCTATAACAAATGTATACTACAACAACTACTACAGTGTACTAACTAACTAACTGACAAACTAACTAACAGTAAAACGATTTAGGCTTTTTTGAGGCAGCATGATTATTTGGGCAGGTTGCACTATAAGTAAAAAAGTTATTTGGAGGTGCATAGGAGGCTTCTGTGTATGAGATATTTGCTAGCCTATCTAAGCCCAGTTTCATGGTGTGTCTGCTAACAAAGACAACACAATAGCACCTTTGTGCAGCTATGTAATTAATGCAAATGTAAGATATGATTTTCAAATCTATTCAGTTCTAATTGTTTTGTGATGCAAAAGGGGATTAATTACTGATTACTGTCACTGGCATTACTGTACAGTGGTAATTGGTAAACATGACACGTTTGTGCAAACACGTGATCCTAATTCCTTAAATGACAAACCAACAGGTGAGTTAAATAGAAATACATTTCTTTTATTTTATTTAAATAAGTGAGGCTTTTGTTTGTGAGTGAGATTTTAACACCGCATTACTAATTCCAACTCATTTTTTATCATATTGATAAAAAGTGCATAATTTAGCCTGCTGTAGACAGTTGCTAATGGGGACTGGTGAAATGGAGGAGATAGAACATGATGTGAGATAAAACAGAATCTTCATGGAAACATTATGAAGGACCACTATCTTTTATAACAAGCTCTTCACTACGTTTTTATGTTCTATCGCTCGTTTTCTTTCCTTTTTCAAACAGTAATCATTTAGTGTCAAGCTTGATATAAAATCTGTGGCCATAATGTACTGATAAACCAAAAGCATTTTCTAGAATGGAAAAACTACACCTATAAGTTGTGTATTTTCTTTACAGAACATTCTGTTTTTAAGGCAAAAATGATACCAATGTATTATATATTAAGCCAATTTAGGGGTAAGATTCATCTAATCTATTAGTGTTTTTATTTAATTTCATTTATGCAATTAAGATTGGAACATGTGCATTTTTTCCATCATGCTACTTAAGTAAATGTGTAACTGCTTTCCAGTCTCATCTCGTCTTAATAATAACAAAGTAACCACCAATTTATTAAAGGACTCTAAAGACACTATATAGTAGAATTATAGCAGATTGATAGCTTTAGTAAAGAAGTTGGTGGTCTGCAGCCTGTCTGGCTGGCTTTACCTGAACCTCTGGGCTTGGTGGTGCAGGGGCCCAGGATAGCGGCGATTGGGAGACTGGTAGAGTTGTGAGAGAAGGGCCTGGCTTGTCTTTTGGCTCGGGTTGTTGGCAAACTTCACTGTGATGGGCTCGGCTGCTCCGGAGGGCTTCTGTCCATTTAGGCCCTTGATGGCCTCTTCAGCCTCTATTCTCTTATCAAAGCGAATGAAGCCTACGCCACGCGAACCACCTGAGGGGCCAAAATAGCACAAACAAAACACAGGCTATGTTTATCTCTACTGTCTTCAACTTCAGGCAGGACATTGATACACATACAGTTCTAAATGCCTTTAGAAAATCTTGCATGGTCTTCCTTGCACAGGCAATACCTTTTTGTCTTGCTTAGACACACAAATATTAGATGCATTCATAGTGAGATTGGGAAACCGGTCCCCGTGACTTGATGTCGGAAATGTTGCGTGACAGTGATGCGCATTCCATGTGTGACAGCTGCTATTGCTGGCATCGCATTATGCAAGCGAGTCGTGATGGAACAGCTAGATTTCATTGGCCTCCCTGCGTTCTGCCGCTGTCAGGCAGAAGTGTAATTTGTTTTCCTTTTTTCATGAGTGAAAGAAGATATTGTATTGGTGCGCTCCTGCCTGCTGATGTGGAAATAGTGTTTGTGGAAATGGTGAGTGTGTGTCTCTGTGTCGGTGTGCATGGGGGTTGGGGATGGTGATTGTTCCCAGTAATATGTGAGGGTATCATATCCCAAGTCTCAAGCTGTGAGGCTTGCACAAGCTGACGGCCACACGCTACCACATGGCATGCTGCGTGTGCTGACATTTCTGTGGTTTCCTAGGCAATGTTTTTTGACCGCCACCTGAAAGTAACATTTAAAAGAGTCTGGCTGGGAGGCCTTTTGTTGGGCTGCTTTTTAATGAGACACTTCCTACTGCTTCAGGGAGGTGAGCATGTAGACGACGTGTCTACACGAACATTTGCATAATGCATGTGTGTGCTTGAATGTGTGTGTGAAAGGGAAATGGGGTACACGTGTGTGCACGATCTGGCATGTCTACACACAAGCCCACATGTTTTTTTGATTGTCACTTCACACTACATTCTTGCTGCTTTTACTGCCGGTTTTTGTTTGGGGTTTTCTTGCTGAAGCATACTGTTAGTGCTGTCTTATTGTTACTCCGTCTTAGTATTCAAATCAGACACTTTTGATATATGCAGCTCTGGAAGCAAACATTTGTACGCAGTCTCTTCAACGCAACAAGCTTTCATTCAGCCTGCCTCTGCATTACATACACACACACACAAAACACACACATATATGCACTCTCTCTCTCTCTCTCTCTTTACAGCACTGTTTCTCTCTTTGCCAGCATCATCCCTGACAGCTTTTCCTTTCTGTCTCCCAGCCTTCCCACAACCTGTTCTGTTTAATTAGCCTGACAGAAGGAAAGACAGAAATAAAGCAAGCACATACATTATTCTGCACCATTTTCGAGGCATTGCAAGACTCCCTGCTTTCTGCTGTGTGAATCTAAGGTCAATCCAGATTTCTTAGATAGTACAATGAGATGACATCTCTTTCCGAGACGTCTGACAAACTACAGATTCAGAAAAAAAAAAAATGACAGGTAGAACAGTACCTTAGATTAGAAGATTAGAAAGGACCACGGTCTGAGTGAATTTTTTTTTTGTTTTGCTGAAGATTAACTGAAAATTATTTCAAGCATGTTTTATGTGTTTTGACATATTTGTGTTTTGTTTGTGGACAGGAAAGTATCTGTGAAGCTGTTTTCAAACAACTTTTTCCCTAGACTCTAAATGATTTCTTTTTATTCAGGATTGTCTTTTTCTTTTTTTCTTTTTTTTTTTTTACAAATAATTCTTGCCAAGTGCCAGACAAGTCTGGTTGTTTAAGAGGATGAGGGTTCGTCATTAAAACTGTAACAAAATCACGACGCCCAGTTCTCCTATTATATGAAAGACACTGAACATTATGACCGTAACAAAATAGCTGCCCCTCATAAAAGCTAATATTAGAAGCTGAAATAAAAGGCTGTTACTCAACAATAAAGCACAGCAACATTAAGGTGCTCATTAGGGAAAAATGCAAATTGAGCACCTTTATGTTCACTGCGCTTTACTTTTCTGGGTCCCTTTATGTTTCCCAGTCTAGTAAGAGGCTCACTAAAGCAAAGTATTATAAAAAGTGTAACTAAACAAAGGCAGCGGCTGGTCTTAAAGTGGGGAAGTGAGGACTTTCAGCTTCTTTTAGCACTTATCATCAACCTAACAGAGTTACAGCTGCAATGTGTCCTTTTAACTGCAGTATTCTCTCGGTATTCAGCCTGTGCGTTACGTAACTTTTTACCTGTACTTATCTCAGCACAGCACATGCATTGCAAAATAATGGCTGGTTTAATAATAACCCAGACACACATGCACACATACACACACACACACACACACACACACACACACACACACACACACACACACACACATAGGGCTGCGGCCTGACAAAGCACTTTCCACTGCACGCCCACTGTTCACAGAGCGCGAGAAAGGAGGAAAGAGATAGCAAAAGGGAAAGTATGTTCCTCTGGGAACAGAGAGAAGATCTAAAGGCTTGGCTGTTAATGAAAGCTTTCACTCTTCTTTCTGAAGCACATTGCCATCTTCCCTCGTTCGCTTACTTTTAAGTGGCTGTGCCAACAGTATGGAGCATTTATTACGGTAGTGTGTTAAATAGTGTGAGGGTGAGAAGCATGCTGTGGCAAGAGCATAATCACGATGAAGAGCAGAAAGAGTCGTTTTAGGGAACTTTAGCTACTGCTGCTAAAGATGGCACTTCAGTCAGTAAGAGAAAAAAATCTAATGCAAAGAGCCACACTTGGTCTGTTGCCATTTTATGCTTGGTTAAGGCCTATGTGTGTGTTCCCAGTTTATTGACTTTACTGTTGAGGTTCTCATTTTCAATTTAATATGATTTACTCATCATATACACATTCAAGCTGTGTTTTTTCCTCGGTTGTTAATGTCTTTCTGATTATTTGTATTTAAATGTCCCAGTTGGAAGGCTCGTTTGCACTGCAGTACTACAGTAGATTAATGATTCTTTCATTTACAGAGACAGTAAAAAATGATGAAGAGGGAATAGGATAGATTGTTTTTAACAGAGTGTTTCCTAAAGGCATCCTGTAGGAGGAATGTCATAGAGACTGATTTTGTCTCCAGAACTGCAGATTGTAAGAGGCAGCACTCTGGATCAATAAGATTGGCGCTCATTGATAAAAGACACATATTGACTGCTCTGCGCAAAAGAGCTTCTCTGAAAATTTAACCACTGACCCGAGGCACGCATCACTTTCCACATATAATCTTAAAGTGTCTCCAGAGTGGTCTGTTGCTGCTCTTCAGAATAAAACAATTAAACTGTATGACAATATACTGTAGTTCCCAAAACATAGGTTTTGAAAACATGATAAGACAATGAAATTTTTGACAATCCATCCCAGCAGCCTGATCACATTTAAAATTTAGAATGCTTTCATCTGGAGTGAACAAGATTCTGGAGAAAAGAAAAATTATCTGAGAAGGTTGTCTACATGTACTGTGGCAAGCCTGTGTGCTGCTATACATGACTGTTACTTAGTCTTTTATTTCAGCCTTTATTGACTCTGTGGATACTGAAGAAATTGCCAGAAAGCACAACCTATTGGTCCCGTGTTCCCTCTATACATTTGAAAGTCAACCTACGGGACACACCAGCCTGTGAGTAAAACAATCGTTCACGCTTATCATAACTCTTGGGTCTCCTTTATAAGATAAACTCAATTAAAGAAAATTCTAGTTATTCCAGACCGGTCATTAACACAGTACCCTGCTGTTTATTGGAAACCTTAAGAAATAGGAAAACAGATCTTTTTTTTAAAGAAAGATCTATCATAAATCTAAGCCAACGCAGAGTGCCAGGACCATACTGAGTTTTTAACAAATTGAGTGCAGCTCAGTTTGCGGTATTTACCTGTTGCTGGCCCACACCCACTGCAGACCTTTATTTGAAGAGGAAAATATATGGGAACCATATATAGAGATTATAGGGAACTCCGCAACATAACTGTTACATATCACAATTTGTGAACTCTAGTTAAAGTGCATATCAATCTATTTACCTTTACATAAAAAAGTACAGTCAAGATCCCCAGTCACCTTCTGGATTCTTTGCTTATGCCACAACTCAGAACTCAGAATATCTGTACTATTATAACACTACTTGTCAACTACCTGAGACAAGTATACACACAACTAATTCAGTCAGTGGACTCCACTTACAACTCTTTTAGCACTAAACTACAAAGGTGTTCTAACAAAGCCACAAATTACAATCCATCACACTGATACCTGCGTACTGTGTTTTGAATGGTTGAATTTTTTTTTATTTGATCTTATTGTTAGTATTTGCATATATACACTACTTTAACCCATATGCAGTAAAATCTTGTTCTCTTAGCACTCTAATCATTCTGTGTTTGTCTCATTCTCGTTTTCTTGTACACCAATGAGATCACCTCCCATTAAGTACTGGCAATTCAGCACCAAGGACAGCACCTGCAGCCAAAAAATAATAATGTCTATGTGAGGCCGGCTCATGCTAAATTGGCAAGTGCTTCAGAGCTTGTTGAAATTTGTAAACCGTGCAAAAACTGCATTCTGCATTTCCATTCAACCACGAGTCCTTTAGTTCAAACTCTCCACAAAGACAAAAAAGGGATTTACTAAAAGTCTTCTTTCCTTACTTTATGGTGTTGTTTCCCTCTGTCACCTCTGCAAACTATCTAAGATCAACAGTGTGCTTCAGCCAAACCTAGTAGTCTTCTGTAACACCAATACCCACAAAGAACCCACACAAAATCTCAGAGGACCACAGTACTCAGACACAGTATTTTAATCTTATTCAAATACCCTACTGGGGTTAAAACTACAATTTACATTTGTGTGCTACGACTATAAATCTATTGTATTAGCACAGCACATACTGAACTTACTGAACACATACTAGGGCCCAAGCTGTCAAGGGTTAGGACTCTCTGTTGTTATGGCAAACATATACTGCTGGGGTAATTGCACCGACAGTCGTGTTCCAACTGTATTCAGTTTAATTACATGAAAAAAAAATCGGAATACAAAAGCAATAGCACATTACATAAATTTGCTGCACTGAAACGAAACTGATCTCGACCCTGGTATGGATTGATAATTAATTATAGCATTATATAAATGGTATTATGTGGGTGGAGTGTTGCTGAAGTCTTGCTGGCTGCTAGCAATTTAAACTAAGCTGGAAGTAGGTCCAATATATGAAAACTTGAATCTGCCATTTTGTTACATTTGAACAATAACTCTTGGACATCCATCCACACACACACACACACAACCACACCCACAACCACACACACACATAGTCCCTGGATGTAATTTAAAGCTCGGTCATAGAGCAGCAAACCATGCTCAATTTGTTTTTTTTTTCAGTAAGGGCAGAGGGTGACATGATGCCTCTTAATGCTGCAGCTTGTGGGGAAAAAAAAACTTCCTTGTTTCATAATCATTAGGATTTATTCTAAAACCCCATCATCCTGGAGGAGCCTCCTCATGGCCCTGCAGGGGTGGAGTGCATCAGAAGGGTGTCTGCATGTGAGGAGGATGTATGAAAATGAGTTTTAGGGAAGAGTAGGAAAGCAAATAATGTGTGTGTCGTGTGAATGTTTAGATTGGCAATAAACATGTGACAGTTTGAGTATCTGAATGTTTATACGCGCCTGAGTAAAAACGAGCCAACAGAATTTTAGTAGAGAAAATGGAATTAGATGATGCAATATTTTGTAGTTTATAGGATTGCAAAGCAAATAATGATATCACCAATGTGCAAACATATGAAAAGTATTGTTTCACAGCATGCATAGAAAACTTCATAAGCATGCATATATACTCCCTATATTGACTAATTTATTATTTCTTTATAATGCCAGGAGATATGTAAAATGAAAAATGCTGTTTGAAAAGGGATTTGCATTTGTTATTTACCACTTCCTATGGTCATGGGACATGTTTTGTGCTTAAATACACACACGCACACAATGGCTCATTTGTTGGTTCTTGGCAGCAGCATGTGTGTTTAAAGAGGCATTTTGCTCCATCAGTGCACATCAGGTCCTACGAAACAAAGCTAACAGTTATGCAATGCAAGCTGTGCCAGAGGATTCCGCAACAATCTTGTGTACATGTGTGCAATTGTGTGCATGTTTGATTCCAATTCATGTCCCATCATATATTTATAACTGTGCATACTGTGTATTCTATATGATACATTTAAAGGCGGTGAGTCTGTATGGCCTAATAAGTGTGGTGAGTGTGTGTGTGTGTACTTATTGTGGTTGCCAGTGTGTATTGACTGAGAAGTTGCCCCATGGATACCTGTGACCTGGTCGACGAGGATACGGGAGGTGATAATTCGTCCATACTGCGAGAAAAGTTGCTCCAGCTCTTTCTGGGTCATGGTCTTGGGCAGCCCACTCACGTACAAGTTAGCATCACGGATGGAGGCTGAGCTGGGCCGTGCATATGACACCTGAGAGATCACACACACACACACACACACACACGTTCAAGTATGCAGGTCAAAAGATAATAAAGAATTTCTTGAGTACATTTAGTGTATGCTCTGGGGTTCCCCCATATGGCAGTGAGGTGTGAATGCTATTTGTAGGTTTGCATATTTGCAGTTCTCCGTATTGAACTTGTGAATAGCGCCCTGGAACCTTCTGTCTCTGCTAGCAGTCAGAGAACACACACACACACACACACACACACACACACACACACACACTCCCTCTCTTTCGCACATACCCTCGCACAATATGCTCTCACCCTCCTCAACTTGTCAAACTCAGTAGCACCTTGGACAGCTCCTCTCACGCTCATACACACTCATTCCCTTTCCATGTCGCTCTGACAAACTTTCTCTTCTAGTTTGTTACTGAATAACATAAAATATTTACATGCTATGGTAAATCACATACACACACACACACACACACACATATACACACACATAGAGGAAAAATTCATACAATGTAATTCCATTTTCTGAGTGCCTCATTAGAGCACATTTGTGATGGTTATAGCTCTCCTTTCGTACCATTCCTCTAGTATTAGGGAAATGAGCAGGCACTGTTCCATCACTGCTGACATTTGGGTTCCAGAGCCATCAAATGCTGTTACAGTCATACAAATAGCAAGCTAAAGACATGATCCATTCAGGAGTAATCGCCTGAAATCCAGTTTAAGTGCGAAGGCAAAAGGCACAGAGCCCTGGCAGCGTCCTTACCCTGCCTTCTGCTCTTTTTTCTTGTTCATGTGATTTTTTTTTTTACACTTTCTTTTTTCACCCTCTCTTCTTTTCTTTCCATGTCAAGCAGCTCCAGATGCCGGATCTATCAACACCCTGTCTGCCTGTGAAGAGCGTGTGTGCGTGCGTGTGTGCGCGTGCTACTTAGAAAGAAGTGTGTGTTTGTGTGTCTGAATGATATGTGTGAGAGTGATGAGTGTGTGTGTGTGTGTGTGTGTGTGTGTGTGTGTGTGTTTCTCCACACGGAGCTCTGCTCTTTGCACCCTTTGTAGGATTTTTCCTCTCGCACCTCAACAGGAAGGCAGAGTTGGAGTTTAGCTGTGAAACAGGAAAGCGCTATGAAGGCAGGAGGGTGTCTGTGTTTTTGCATTGGTGTGTACTACCTCAGTGTGTGAAAGGGGAGATCAGGGGTGAGACTCACACTGTCTCCTTCACTCTCTATTTTCCCCCATTTCTCTCTCACACATTTCTATTTCTGTCCCTGTTAGACAGCACTGTGCTCTGATTATTGTCCTTCCTGTCAATCTGCATTCGTTTAGTGTCTCTCGGATTTATGTGTGACTTCTAAAAGTTTAAAAAACTTACAGAAAAAGTGTCAGAGGAAGACTGGGTTAAGGTGGTTGAAATTTACATTACATGCAAGCATTTTACTTCAGCAACATAACCCCTATACATAACCTCTCATTTAAGTAAGTAAAGAAAATACGAATAAAACTAATATATATACAGAATAAACATTTCTTCCCTTTTGCTGTTGGCTGGGTTGTCTTTATCCACACTATTTCTTCGATAACCTCAAGAGCTGGAGAGACCTATGTCTCACAGCATGTGTTTCAAGAGGATGATGACCTTCAAATACTCTTATTTGCTAAGTTGCAAGAGAGGATTTCATTCTCCTCATGCCCTCTTGATGCATTAGTGGAAAAAAAAATCCCCTATTGAGTAGTCTGGCATTAGTCTAAAGGAAAGATTTCACACAGCGAAAGGGAGAGCGAGACTAAGGCCTGATCAAAGAGAGGAGATGGAATCACCATCACCACTGCCCCATGCTGCGATGGATGGATGGAGAAAGTCGGTGCAAAAAAGTGAGGTAGAAAGATAAAGGTATTAGAGTACCCTTACAACGGCTGGATTAGGCAGTGTCCCACTGGGAGAATCACAATGTGGACTGTCTTGGCTTGTTTGTGTCATCATATGTGAGTGAGAGAGACTGAGAAGCAGGATGAGAGAGATAGATAGAGGGAAAGAAAGAGAGAGAATGCGAGATCATGCATGATGGGTGCATGTGAGAGGTGTGCTTGTGAAAAAATGCGTCATATGAAGAGCAAGTAACTCGAAATGTTGTAGGTTAGAGCTCCGTGAAGTTATACAATAAACCACTTCTGGGCTCAGAAGCTTCACCCCACATTGTTTTTCCATTCACAGGACTGGTCTGTGGCGTGGAGCACAGACCCACTGACATATGTTAAAGTGTTGGTACTGTGCTGCTGGGAATCTGTGTGTATTTGCATGTGTGTGTGTGTGTGTGTGTGTGTGTGTGTGTGTGTGTGTGTGCACTCCTGCTGCCCAAACAGTGAGAGATGAGCATGTGTGCAGTGAGAAGCTGTGACGATGAGCAAACACACACTCGCAGTGAGTCATTTCATCTCTGACGGGTTCCAAACTGAGGCTGAAACCAGCACTATAGTCGAGTCACCACAAACCCACACACACACACACACACACACACACACACACACACACACACACACACACACAAGCACACGCACAAGCACACACAAAGCCACCTGCTACTCCGGCCCTCTGGAAACCGCCCATGTTTGTGTTTATCCCAGTTTCAACAACAGTTTTTTTTTCTCAATCTCCATTCCTTCCTACTTGTCTGTCTGTTTTTCCCTCCCGGGCAGCACAGCCTGAGGGAATGGATGCTGTGTTTTCATGTCGGCCTAAGCACAGGAAATCCAGTCTGATTAGATTAGCAAGGATGTAACAGAGAGGCCAGGGATTATATGCCAGATGATCTCACAAACAACCCGATTACACCATGACTCAGACTAAAAAGGATCAGAAGCAAATATATACAGTCAAAAATCATTTTCTATTTGTAAAAAAAAAAAAGCATAGAATTACATTTTTTTTTCAGCCGGATAAAATATGGAGTACCACTGACATTTTGCTGGCATACAGCATATTCTCAGTCTACCTCACCTCTCTAACTGGGTTTACAGTATACCAAAAACACACTGGGGTGACTACTTAGCATTTGAGCATCTTTTCATTATACATTCTATTTTTCCTTTTTCGTGTGACTCCATGATTTGACATTTGGAGATGCATTTGCATATCAATTACACTATTTTCCCATTTCTCCCTGCAGTCACTCTTCTATTTCCTTCTGCATCTTAATGAGGCGGATTTCCCCTCCTCTCGCTTTTGTGTCGCAGCACCGCAGCCCAGCACGAGTCAATACACACCACATGTGCTAATCAATGCAGCTCCACTGGCAGAAACGGTGACAGGAAACATTAAGTGAATTGACTCATGCAGTTGGGAGAAATGGCTGATGACTAATTGGGGAGGAAAGCAGGAGCGTACTGCCAACCAAATGAGATATTGTTCCATTACCGTCATACAATCTCATATCAAAATCAGCAACATGTTCACACCTACCCCTTACCATACACATACTAGTGTTCATACACACCTACACCCACATTGCTTTCTAACAATGTGCTTGGTATTTAACAGTACCTTGATAGTTTTGGTTTGAAGTCTGAGTCCATTTAATGTGTTGATGGCTTTCTCTGCATCCTTTGGGTCAATGTAGTTGACAAAACCATATCCAAGACTCTGTCCTGTGTTTTAGAGAGAGAGAGAGAGAGAGAGAGAGAGAGAGAGAGAGAGAGAGAGAGAGAGAGAGAGAGAGAGAGAAGAGAAAGAAAAAGGAAAGAAATGTTAGCACTCTATACCATTAGCATGTATGACACCCAAAAGTGTGGGCTTAAAGGATAAGCTTTCTACCGGTAAGCCTCTGACGGTGTCTTAACTTGAATGGTTTTGATTGAACATTCTCTTCCCAGCAAAAGGCTATGAAGCCACCAGCACAGCCGATTCCCCACGGAACCAGCAGCTGCATTGCTAGCAGCATTTCTCTTCCTCCTCTGGCTTTCTTTAAACATTGTTGCCTCACAAATGTTGGAGAGCTCTGATGAGGAGTGCAACACTCATCTGCATTTATTGAAACAGACATGCCCAAGTCCACAGCGCACACAAAGTGAATTGTAAATACACCTATACTGGTCCAAATGCTGAAAAATGTCACGGCAGACGTTTTTATTTAATTGCCAACTATGTGTATATATAATTAATATAATTAATGTATACACATTCCAGATTATTTGGCATAAAAAAGTCATATTCTTTAATAAAACAGTACTTCCACCCAAATACAATAATATTGTCTTTGCCCTGGAGTACGAAAAAACATTTTCTTTTGTGAAGGTTAGAAAAATTCTTATCATTATGATTACTATTAGCGTAGTCAAAGTAGTGGTAGTATATTAGTATATTATATTAGTAACAGAATGACTAAAATAGTAAAATTGGTAGTAACCCTAGTAGATATAATACAAGTAATAGGAGTAGTAATAGTAGTAATAGTAACATGAATAATAATAATTGTAGTAGTAAATAGTAGTGTTGTAAATGTACGGTTTTTATCTACATCTCTCAGTGTCATGAAGCAGATGCAGTGCTGTGCAGTGTGTCCCAGAAAAAAAACAAGGAACAGATGTAGAAAAAGGTTTCTGTAAATGAAGTATACTTGCAAGATTAAGAGGCACTCTTGCACAAAGCTTGATGAATGAAATGGATAGATAAATACTGTAGTGTTTAACCCTGCCTGACGCCAGCTTCACATCTGAGTAGTGACACAAAAGCGGAGCAACTCTGTCACCATTTATTTCAGCTCTTGCTTACGGGTGCAGGCAAGCAGGAACTGCAGGAATTACACCCACAAGCATAAAACACACACACACACACACACACACACACACACACACACACACACACACACACAAACAAATGATTTATAAAAGCTCAGCAGAAACCCAGAGCTAGGCTTATGATTGAGGCATATGTGCTGGCATGCACGCACACACACACACACACATAGAAATTAAGGGAGTCTAAACTATACCACTTACAAAATAATAGAATTTAAAATATGTTGAGAGGTAAGAGAAGTAATTGTTTAGGTAATAACTAGAATAAATTCCAATTAAAGCACTGAGAACTGCCATTTCAATAAAACACTGCATTGATGCTCAGGGTAAATCTGTCTCTGAGCTCTGCGGCAAAATGGCAGGTAAAAACTTCAAAGAAACGATAGAAATGCCATCTCTTCCTCTGGCTGAAACGATTAATTCTCCCTCTCAAGTGCTCACTCACATACACACACACACACACACACACACACACACACACACACGCACACACACACACACAAACATACACAGGTGGCCAACATGTACATGATTGGATTTGACAAACCCTCTCAGCATGCTCTTTTTCTTACTCTCTAAAACACACACATACACACACACTACAAAAGCATGCACAGTTACTGTATGCTGATTATTCACTGGACTGTATTAGAGGTGTATTGGATCCTGTGGGTCAGATGTGAAGCACAATGTGTTTGAAGCTTCATTTGTTATTTTTTCGTCTGCTTTATTCTGGTTGGGTTGTTGTGCTTTAAATGACTCATTTGTTTTATGTTTTGGAAAAATACCAAACTTAGTTCATTAGAAAATATTGCTGGCAGGTACAAACAAAATTAATAAATGCAGGAGTGGGCAGGATTAGTCAGAGCTGCTTGGGGAGTGAGCAGGAGTGGGCTTAAAAAAAAAAAACAGCTTTACACACACGCACGCACACACACACCACTTGAATGTAATGTTAATCTATTATTAAAAAGAATAAGAGAGAATGTTTCCTTACTACTCGCGCACTCGGGCACACACTGGCCTATCCACTCATTCAATCTTCCATTAGCTCTATAGGACTAATGCATTTGATTTATGATATAAATCATATGTAATAAATATGAAATGGACTTCAGGCGTTAGGTCCAAGATTATATTTGAAAAGAGTGCAGGCTGTTACGAACAAGATCTGAACCAAAGCATATGGGAGATACGTCTAAAGTAATGTTAGTATGTATGTCTAAATAATGTAAAGTAATGATGCAGAAAACTGTCTACCGGGACACCGAGCCAGTGAGTGCATGGTGGCGAAGTGGAATATTAACCCAATTAAATTCAATTAGTTTAATGGATACATTAATTGTATATGGTAATTGTCAATTTAAATGGCAAAAAAACCCACAAAATGATACATTGCAATGTTAATGTGTTTTTAATGAGCATTCATATCACTGTTCAACCTTACCACCTAGACATATAAGGAAACAATTGAACGAAATTGTGGTGCAACAGAACATACACAAATGCCAAAATAGTGTTACAAAATACATTTAACATTTATATAATGATAGCTATTCATAATATAACTATCCGAAAAGGCTCAGTCAAGAGTGTGAGTGTATTGCGTTTGTTGCAGATCCTAATAAAAGTGCAATGCGGCATTTATGTGTAAAACCAGGAGCGCTGTTTTCATTAGACTTGACATCATTGAGCCGATGTTGTGATTTTTTTCGAGCAGCTGTCTTCCTGTCACCCGTGACCACTAAAGATTGAGTATGAAGGCAAATAGCAGCAGCTCCCTGTGTGTCCTATTTTGCTTTGTGTCTGATGATCTTGAGAGAAAGATAGATGCTTCGAGGTGACAATAAGGATCTTTGACTAAACATGTACACACACCCCAAACCCCCACACTGGAATTGGCATTGTGTACAATCAATTGTAACATGTATCCTGTATTCTTTCTAAACACAAACACACAACTTACACGCCACTGTTTTCTTTTGAATGTTCCTGGCTGCATATTTACACATGCTGCTGTTGCGATGTAATATATTTAAGCCATTTGTGTTTTCAGTAGCATGACAGTCTACTCTCAAAATCTTCATGCCAGACTGGAAAACCGATTGTTTTTAACTGAATGATGACAATGGCTGAAACATCATTTAAAAGCCCAGTGATTTCATTTATCGAGAATGAGATAAAAATTGAGTTATACACAACATTGCCTGCATAAATGTCCTCATTTTCAAACTCTGGCAGCCGTGTTATGTATTTTCACTTGAGTCAGGTGGAGGTGCTGAATGTAGTATCTGTGCAGGAGAAGGAACAGGAAGAATGGCTGGGCGAAAAAGAAATGTGACAGCTCGGTGAGCATCTGATGCTAACTCACCTTGATCGTATGAAGTTTCCTGGCTACACAACAACGAAATGTGTTTGGTCAGTCTAAAATTTTGTCAGATTTACGATGTGGTAGGCAAAGAAGGAATGGAGGAAAAGCCTCTTCGATTTGTCAAAACAAATGTATCACTGGCGTTCCCTGCCTGACATTTCGCCCTTGCTGCAACAGCATCTAGGGACCGCACTGCATTCTTTCTGGGAGAGGTTTTGCCATTTTTTTAGCCATTCTGTCCTATTAGCAACAGGAGAGAAGACACTCACACAAAAGAAATACCAAATTAGTTTATGCCTAATCAGAACTCATTCTTCAATTTGACGGTTAACTATGAATTTATGACTTTCCTAATTTGCTCAGTAATCTTCTATCAAAGGAGACAAAAGCTTGAGTGGAGTGTAATTAGATAATGCGGTGTGTTATGATATAAGTTTGCATTATAAATGTTGTTTATCATCAGCTCTAATGGCTTTAATTCAGCCCATTCATGCTACATAAGCTACATAATTCACTCAAGGCTGCCTAAGTGCTTTCTCAGACAAAAGCTAAAAGCAGCTTTGTATCTTCTGATTGAATTTTCATTAAAGGCTAATATTTCTTTGCTTGTCTCTCTTAAGCCCGCTGCCTTACTTGGGTAGCAACTTGTTGGCGCCAACTTAAAAAAAAAATGAGCACAATCGATTATTCCAAAAAAAAAAGAAAAAATTTAAGAGGACTGTATCATTTTTTTTTTTTATTGAGTAACGGATTAGAACAGCCCTAGTGTGTGTTGTTTAAAAGCACAATTCGAAAATACACATCACAATGACTTATAATGAAATGTGTGGGTGTGAATAAAAATATAAATGAAAAACTTCCATGTCGGTGGATATATATATTGTTTGCTTAGCATAATTGATTACAGGTTTTAAAAAAAAGCCTTAAAAAAAAGCCTCATACAAAAGCCTCTGTGTTAATTTGTGAAAAGTTTTTTCCCTAAAAAACCTGGTAGATTTGCATGATTTAGTGCAAACATTGACAGAGCTGTTGTGACTATCAGTGTGTAGCTGCTCTTGTTCTCTAAAATGGGCTTAAATTTACATTTTTAATAGCAATGCAAAAATAATCACACCTTCACCCTGTTTAATAACACTGCGGTGTGTGAAACATGTGCTAGAAATTTGATAATTGATCTTAAAGTCTGGATTTTAAATAACCAAAAAACCTTATCGGTATATGATAAAGCATGTCTACAGGAGATAGACACTTTTGTGCGATATTTTGCACACACCTCTGAATATACAGTGGTCCTCCAGCAAATGGTGCAAGATAAACTGACGGCATGCTGTCAGCATTTTTCTCTGCCAGGCTAGTAGAACAGCTGGGAGACGACGGAGCCTCCCGCCCCCGGGTTCTCCCTCTCCCCGCTGAGCTGGAGCCTACGGCGACTTGGTGCACAGCCCAAAGTGTGTGGGCTGTCTGAAATGGATAAGTGTTTGGGGAGAATGCCGTGCGCAGTGAATATGGGACACCCCAACAAAGCAGTGTTAGACCCTCACACATGACTGAGCTGGCAGCTGCTCCAAAGGCTCCCCGGAAACCCACGTGATTCTGTGGTGTGGAAAAAAAGCTATAACTCCACCCATGGACTGATGCTCATTTTTGGTGCAACTATGGCTTATGTTTAAAGCATATAGTGTTAGATAAGAGCTGGGTGATTCATAATTCCAGTTGGAAGTGCGGATTTATCACAAATCCGATGAACAAAATATAAAGGTATATTTGAAGAAATGAAAACACAACAAGAATATTGATGCCTGTGAGATATTACACTTATATAATGCCTAAGAGGGGAAAAAAAAACAAGCTGATATGGCTTGGGCAGAGGAGTATGCTGAGTTAAAGGAATCCAAACAGGTTATGCTGTTTTAGTTGCACTATGACGCAGTGGGAAAATCACTCTAATTTCCCCAGCCAGTTGTCAGGTATAGAACGCTGGTTTTCTTCTTCTTGTGCCGTTCGTCGGAGGAAATGAGACGGTGGAGAAAAGTTCATTGTTAGACAATGTAAATTGGCTTCGGATGCTTTTAGCTTGAATAACA
Source organism: Silurus meridionalis (assembly GCF_014805685.1). Lineage (NCBI taxonomy): Eukaryota > Metazoa > Chordata > Actinopteri > Siluriformes > Siluridae > Silurus > Silurus meridionalis. Next base: position 18,187,201 of record NC_060900.1, read on the forward strand.
ATTACACATTCCCTCATGCTCTCGCTATGATGAAATTGGAATTCATTAAGGCATCACGTTAATTGTCTCTCCAGCATAAATTCGAATATTCATGATCTCCACTCCACACCGTCACCGCACATTGTCTTTTCTTACACCTGTCTTGTGAAACATAGATCCTTAGTAACTCTCTGTATAGTTACTTTGGCTTTATTTTAGTCACATGCTGATTAAAGCAAATATGACAAGGCTATAATTTTTCAACATGAAGGATTTTTTTTTCGCTTCTCCAGCAGGTATTCTCAGGTATGCTTCAGATCATTGCACGAGTTTTAACTCAGGTGGAGAGAACCAGCCTTGGATTGATACACAGTTCCAAGATCAGCTGGAAGTCAAGATGGCGCTCAGAATTTGCTTAGACTCGCTGCGCTCAGGTCAGTAGTACGACAGATGGTGGTGGTGTTTGGTGTGTGAGTGGGATATGTAACTGAACAAGCAGATGTAGAATGTAGGAGGCTGTTTGATGTCAGCTACATAAGTGTTAAACACAGACTGAACTGATAGGAGCATCATTTTGTGCGCCAAGCCATTAAGCACCAGCCAATGGTGCCTGTGGATTGCGAGAGAATGGGAAAACAATGAAGGGAAATGGCAGACATCAAAGGGGATGAGGGTGTGTGTGCTATTCAATTTTCCTTTTCAGGGGACATGATAGAACATTGGCCTGAGTGCCAGACAAAGAAAAAGGAGCAGTTTTTCATTTTTAATTGCAGTAATTGTTTGCCGCACACAGAACACAAACAGAGGACTTTAATTTTAACCCTCCTCCTGAGGTGGAAAAAACACGTGCAGTCAACTGCATTGCCCTGCATGACTATGTTCCCCTTTTCGGATTTGTCATTATAAATACAAGCACATTCATAGTTATGCATAAAACCTACATAGGCAAACAAAAGCAGATCCTTGTCGGTACTCCAAACCTATAGATCAGTCTCTCTAGTGTCCTTTCTCACAAAACAACTGAGCACTGACTTCTTACAAACACATTTATGTGTTCCATTAAGGGTTTCCACTGAAAATTCAGCATAAAGCTATAAGAAACTCCTTCACATAGTATATGTGTTTAGCTTTTTTTTAGTAGTCGGCTGAGAGGAGCTGAGACAGCAGCATCGGCAAAGGATGCATGCTTGATTCAGGCCTTTAAAAACAAAGACTTTGCACTATGTTAGCAGCATAGCCATCTGTTTTATTCATGGCCCTAAACAAATTCTCATTGTAATGACATTTCGTTCTTCCTACCTTTAAAGCTAGGCTAAAATAGTTTCTGCTGACAAAATATACACAAGTAAGAATAAATATCGCCCCTAACATCTAACTGATGCAGCTTACAATACATTTCCTTTGCCGTTTGGTTAAGCTGACGGATTGAAAATATGATGGCTGATGGAGCGTGTGTGTGCATTTATATAAAATTTTTTGTACCTATATATATTGGCACTTAATAAAAGACTAGGCCTCAGGTCTCTGATTTATTGCAAGCACAGCCAGCTGGTTAGAGGAGTATCGTGTGCGCAAGTGTGCATGTGCCAGAGAAGACGGGTAAACAATTTTCCTTGGCACTTCACTGGGCAGCATTTGGCCAGGCTGTTAGGGAGCAAGAGAGGTAGCTGTAGCTAGAGTTAACTCATCTGCCTGGTGTCTCATCAAAGCTGACAGGAACGAGTGGAAAGAGAAGAAAGTGGAAGAAGAGACCTGCCTGTTGTCACCTTGTCGAAGGCTGCTTTTGAACTGCCTGTAAAAGGATTCTCGCATACGTCAAAGTACTCTGGAAAACAGAGAACAACGTTTTCTCGCTTGCATCATTGGCATGCAGATGAAAGTCAAGCACTCTGCACGGGAAGTTTGATCTGGTCAAATATTTTGGCATTGAGGCTTAGAGGTCATCGCTGCTCAAACTCCCACTCTCTTCATAGACTTCATAACCGTGAAAGCATAGTTAATGATGGCAGCAGCCTGAGCATACAATCATTTTTCTCCAATAATAGGAAGTGCTTAGTTAGGCTGAAATTCTAAAATGGGAAACTGAACCCAAGAGACAGGTGCCACATATACCTTACAGTAGAACGTGGCAAAAAGGCAGAAACGATAGTATTTATAATGCATTGTGCTCTTCTAAACCATTCCAGAGAGTCAGTGGAAGCGAACAGAACATATTCTCGAGTGCTTTCTCACCCAAAAAAAAAAAAAAAAACAGGGCTGACTAATGCTTCATCGATTCTCACTTACTTCAATCTGCACCGTTATGTGAGAGAAGGAAAATTAAATGAGATGGTGTAGCAATAATTGAGTGCTATTTGAAAAACTACTTGATCTGGTTTATTTGAATAAATAACATGAAATAACACAAAAGTGAAATGTTGCTAATCAAAGCGTAAAAACATTTACGACCTCATTTAACAGTATAGTTTTTAGTTAAGATTAATTCAAATTTACAAGCAACAAATTAAAACACATTACAATGTAATCTTTTTAAACTTTGAGTTTTATTATAAATATTTTTGTCTACTGTGTATTTTGGAATATACCTTAATCTAGGTGTATAGTAATATAGCACCATAATATAGTTTTTATGCATTTCATGCATCCTGGGGCCACATCCCAGCAGTGGTGTTTCAGACCAAATTAAGGACTATAAATTGCTTTTTAACTTTCAAATTTATATTTAATGTAAATGCAAATTGGTACAATAGTGTGGACTGAAAAAAAAAACCTATGTGATTTAAAATGAATTGCTGAACCATATGGAGACAGAAACTGGTGCCATTTCAGGAATGATGCTCCGCCATCTGCCTGCCTGCCAATGACACGAATGACCCACAATGCTTGTTTGCTTGGGATTCAGACTGTTTCTTGCTAGGATTTGTGAGCAGCTCGATACCCCTTCCCCTCCCTCTTTCAAACTCATCTCGTTTTTGTTTAAAGAAAAAAACAGTGGCTTTAGGCCCAGCCCTGGTCTAATGAGATTATCTGGAGCAAAGTGTCACTAAGTAGGATATAAAATGGAAGCCATTATCTGGCATTATCTGTTCACAGCCTCCACATCCATCTGTGTGCCACCCACATGGCCAATAGTGCAGGATTAGCAGGGGAGTGCAGCTTACATACCCCAGTGTGTCCTCTTTCTGCCTCTGAGGGCTTAAACGTGTGGCCCCTACAGCGTAATGAGCAGCAGGAAGGCCTGAGATCATGGACCATTGCTCTGTGCCATATGAAACACAGAAGCGACTTGCAACACTGCCTCTCCGATCACCAGTGCTCAGCACTTACTTGATCTGCTGTTCCGGGAAGCATCAGTAGGCCGTCCTCCAATTCACACCTACATGCACACTTTGACGGCGATTTGACTGCTTTTATTTCAAGAGGGCAGACTGGCACTTGTATTTCCCTTATTTTTGGTACCTTTCACACCCACTTCCCACCCTCTGTCAGTTCCTCAGCATCAGTTTCTCCCACATGCCTTCATCTGTGCTTCCTGTAGTACCTGTGATTTTGTCGCGGACCAGCTTGCAGGACTCAATCTCGCCAATGCTGCCAAAAAGGCTGCGGAACTCCTCCTGGGTCATGTTCTGGGGCAGGTAGTTGACAATGAGGTTGGTCTTGCTGTCATCGTTGGAGCTGCTGGTCTGCATGGGCGACGGGCAACTGCGATTGTTGCTCGATGGCCCGTTGGCTGTGGCCGGGTTCGGCCCATTCGTCACCTGAGGCTCCATGTTACTGATTATCTGTGGAGAAGGAATGTGGGTAAGACGAGGAAAACATGATGGAGTCTCTCTTATTACACAAGGCCAAAGCTTAAACAAAAACATCATTTATAAAGAGTTTAAATGACACAAATACCAATTAAGATTATTTTGTAAAGTGATTTATAAAATATGTTGGTTGAATTATTCTCAACCAACAAAAAGCATCAACCATCTGCTCTAAAGAACTGAATGAAATGCTTTTACAGTTATCTAACCTTCCCTAATACATTTAATCACTTCTACTGCCATCAATACACCAAATGTACCTATTAAATATAAGTAAATTCCTAGATTAGCTTTATACAATATGGTGATATATGTACACAAGGAGCATTCCTGAATCAGTAGATGGTTTGACTTTGCCTCACAAAAAAAAAAGTATGAGTGACATGTTTGCATTTAAGAGCAGGTGTTAAAAGTCCTGAGGGAGATGGAGCTATCGAAGAGCATCAATTTAGCCTTCTAGTTGTTTTTTGAGTGCATGTGCCTTTAATGTCATCAGTAATCTTGTTTCTTTGTAGCGTTGGGTGGTTACAGCAATGTCAGTTCATGTGGGCTGATGCATGTAACTGTCCTCTCCTGTCAGAATGACTTAGAAATAACCAATTAAGAAGTGCTAAAAAACTTGGAAGGGTTCAGTTTAGCTTTCGCACCTTTCCGTAGTAAAGATCCTGACCCCAGGAGACAGCAGTGCACACTGTATGAACACAAAGCAGTGATGACTTTCTTGTTGTGTGTTGGGTGTTTTAAAGTGACAGGTTTTTTTTTAGAAACTGCCCACAGGGTCTCACAGGGGCAGCCATCACTGTCAAAACATTTCGTTTGTCACTAAAAAGCGCTTTAAAAAAAATCTCCTTAAAAGAAACAAACATTGATCACACCTGCCTGAACTCAACCCGTTTGTCAGTAGAGGGATGTTACCCGGCCATGTTAAATATTCAGCTATGCTTTTCAGGCATAGTGTGGAATTCAGACTGAAAGTTAAACTGAAGAGGAGGGAGGAGAAAATATCCCAATGCTTAGTGCTGATAGATTCAAAAGTGGCAAATAAAAGAGCGGAGAGGGGAAAAGTGAGATCTAAGCTAAAATATAGCTGCTGATATTTTTAGCTGTTCAAGCTAGATTTTGTGTCTGTGCTCTGAGACTTTGTCTTCCCTCATAAAATATTTGTCCTCTCACTTTGAAGCTAGGCCAATATAATGTCTGAAAAAAACCATCTCATTACTTCTAAATGTAAAGCTATTACAAATAAATGTATGTTAATTTCATTTTCACTACTATAAACTCATAGTCCTTGGATATTATTTTGTTATTAATCTAGAGGCTATATGGCAGACTTTACAGGCTTCCCCTTGAGACTTATTTACATGTTTGTCACTGTTTACCTTATTTTTTTTTTGTCCTGGCACACACATCCCTGCAATTTGCAACATGACAAAATGATGCTTGCAGCCTGAATGATGCAAAGTGCTGATGATGCGAATGTTAATTACACTCTTGATGGTATGTACATGGTAGTAAAACAGAGATATACACAGTGGTAAAATAGTCACCACTGTGATAGGACCAGATTGGTTTGTGAGTGTGTGTGTGTGTGTGTGTGTCTGTGTGTGTGTGTGTGTGAGGGGTGAGGGGGGTGTTATTATTAATTCTCCTTCTTCTGGGTGTTATATTCGACCAGCATGTGAGAACATGCTGTATATTTTTTTTATTTTTTATACAACAAAAATTACATCACATTAAAAACTTTACACTTGCTCTTCCTCACTAGTTTACAAAAAATGCTACGATGCCTCCTGTGTTTTACCTATTCCCTATCTTTTTGAAAAAAGCTGTCACATGATGAGGCATTTGTGGTGCTTCTAAGCACCAGTGCTTAAACTGCACTTAAAGGATCAGCATTAGGTCTTAGGGGAATTTATACTTTTCAAAATATTGCACAGAATAAGTCTTCTCCAACTGTGCAACAGTCCTTACAAATGGCGTCAGCTGGAGGTCAGGATGTAGTGTTTTTTGAGGCAGACTCAGGAGAAGCCAGCCAGTGATAAAGAAAACTTGTGGCATCACAAAAAAGCTTGGTGTCAGCTTGAAGAGAGATATCAGCTTGCATTTTTATTCAGCTGAACACCAGCCCTAGATTACACTGCTTTATTTCTCCAAATGCAATGGCAGATCTGCCGACTGTTCCTGAATGCTGTGTCGCTTTGCGCAAGCCGTGTGTGTGTGTGTGTGTGTGTGTGTGTGTGTGTGTGTGTGTTAGTGTGCAAATGTGTGTGAGTGGGAAGAAAAGTAGCTCTGCCACTCTGCCTTACATAGGAATGTCAGGATGGGGATAAAAATACAGGTTCAACCAGCCTAATGTCCCCAAGCCAAAGAGATCCAGAGGTGTTTTGGATTAAGTGTGTGTGTGTGTGTGTGTGTGTGTGTGTGTGTGTGTGTGTGTGTGTGTGTTAGCGGCACCATGAACGGATGTGTTTCAGTGTGCCTGTGCTACCTGCCATTTAACCAGTGCACTATAATGGCCTTATTATTGGGGATGTTGAAATGTCAGGCTCTATTCTAATACATGTTTTCACTGGTAATGCTCTCCAGTCATTAGAGTGGCCCGGGGGCGGTGGCTAGCTCGGTGCAAGTTTCATGGCTTACGTCAACAAAATCTAGAAAGGAAGAGCCATAAATCCAGAAAAGCAGACGCCAAACCTTGGCAAATACGGCAACAGTGTTAAAACGTGTTTGTTAATATCTAATTATAAGCACTAAGACTTCTAATTAACATGTTTTTAATCACAACACATACAGTGAAGCAAACCTACAAATCTACCTGCATCTACTGGGTCTGCACTTTATTACTATAAGCTCGGCGCACCCTTGACACTACCCCTGGCACGCAGTGTGCAAGGCTTTTGTTTCGCCAGCAGGGCAGCAGCAGGAATGATGGTAAAAATGGCAATAAGTGGGTGGCAGTCTCCTTACCATCTTTGGCTGTGTCAGCAGTCCCTTGTCAGCCCAGCCCTGGAGCTGCGGCAAGTCTGCCTGACGCCACTGAGTCTCTGTCGATCCCTACGGGAGTGGGGGGGGGGGATGGATTGGGGCAGGGTCAATATTCATACAGGCCTCGTTTTTTCTAATACCAAACCACTGTGTATCACAGCCAGCCCTGACGGTCTCCAGGCACACTAAAACACACAGGCGGCGTTTTTTTTTTCCTTTTTTCGCACCTTGAAGAAATTTCACCGGCGCCACCTCTGTAATGGAGTATATGTGGGGATTATTTGATTCAATGCAAGTTGAGATTTGGCTTGATTCAATTCAATTCAATCGATATACGGGTCTTGCAAAGTGGCTGCAGTCTGAAAGCAGATTTAGAAAACGCTAGGTATTCAGCTATTAAAATCGAACAGATTCCACACTAGCATTCTGCATATTAAGAACAGTAGCATCATTTTTTATAAAGGATATTTGAGTCGTGTTAACATACTGCTAAAGAACAAAATACCCAGAATTCTGTGCAGCCCCCAAGGTTCACAAAGCTGACCTTTTGAGGAAGATCATGCCTGAGACGAACCAAAGCAGGGCTGCCGCAATCACAGCCAGAGCCGGGAAATTCGCAACGTAAAAACAGCCAATTTAGACGGAAAGAAGGACTCTGAACCTGACCTTTCCCTTCGATGCCGGGGATGGTGGAGGAGTGTAATGGGAGTCATCCAGCGTTCGATGATGGAGGACACACTTCAGGATTAGACAGAGACAGGGGGGAGGAGTGGGCTCCATCTCATCTTTTAAGCCTTAGCATGGATGCTTGGGCTTTTTAGGTGAGGGAGAAAAATGGAGTGTCAGCTAAAGTAGGAAATAGGAGAGGATAGCAGAGAGGATGGGGGTTGGGAGGGAGTGGGTACAGCATTCAAGGAGCTGAGGTCGGTATTTTGAAATGGAGTCCAGCTCGAACAGGGTTTGCCTTTTTTTTAATTGTGTGTTTTCTCATTTACGTGCCACCATGGTTTTAGTTTTAGTGAGGACCGCAGGGTATGACATCACATTCTTATTGCTATGGTAACGAAACATAATGCACATTCAATTGAAGTAAAAAAAAAAAAGAAATAATATTACTCTCTGGTCAGGCCTCTACCACACATTATATTATATGAACCAATTAATAACTACAAATAAGACATGCAGAATTCTTCAAGGTGAGAACAGGGATGACACGAGCCAAGTGATGCACCGGGCCTGCATTGTTCATCGTTCATCATTCAGTGTTCGGTTCTAAAAAGAACTTGGTTATTGAGCAGGACAGATGAATGTCCTTAGATAACAGCAGGGAGAGGACAGACTATAAATGAATTCACTCTCTATTTTCACTGACCTTTTCTTTGCGCTTATATGTGTCAAACATGAGACAATGGTGCAATACTTTTTGTTCTTTGCCGTCTGTCTGTCTTTCTTTCTCTCTCACACACTGTCTGTCTGGGAGAGAACTGGTGATACACGTCAGCTAATCTTCTATTGTCCGTCATAATTACGCCATGGAAATAAGCATGCATTGATATGAGCGCATAGGTGTTTAATATAATTGCCTTTCCAGGGATGAGCAGTGCTGTACAAAACCGTATCACTTCCCCACAATGTGATTTACAGCCACACTGACATTATTCTACACTCTGTTCGATTTCAGTTGACCTGATTTGACTGTTTTTTAAGGCAAACTTGTTGGTAGACATACGTGTAGACCGACGTGTTTTTACAAGTCAGAAATGGCGAATTACGGGGAAGTGACAATCCGACAGGCTTCTCGCAGTTCTGCTCAAGCCTTATAAATCAAAATATCATTGTGTGGGGAAAAAAAGGACTCAGTAAGCAATAATTACATCTGAGAGCATGCATTGCTCAAATGGAAGCTTGCAAGTTTGAAATGAAACCAACTTGCATAGTAAGCCGATGAAAAGATTCACAATGCAAGGCAGCAAACTGTAAAGCAATTTGCTTTCAACAACACTGAATTCCTCCTTTAAATGCATCTCCCTGGGAGGCATAATGTTTAAATGGGCAAATCAGAATATGAGAAATCAGAGTTAGCAGAAAATATTACTTACAATTTCAAGGCAATAAAGCACTTCATTTTTTAACATGTTTCCTATGATCTTTATCTCTCATTCTCTCTCTCTCTCTCTCTCTTTCACACACACACACACACACACACACACACACACACATACACACACACGCATGCATACAATGCCAGTGAAACATGTTATCAATAGGAAACCTTGTAAATACAAATGACTGTATTAGCATTTTATGGCAGAGGAATGTCAGATTTTTTTATTCAGCCATGTCGCATCAAGCCCTAAAGCAGCTTTTGCACTGAATATCCGCGTGCTGTACTCCCCCTGCTGGTAAGCTGTGTAACAAACCTAACATTACCATCAAACATCAACATAACTAACCCAGAGTAGTCTTGTCTCACTCAGTCTGATCCAAACCCATTTGCAAAGATCCAGATTCATGAAGTACAGTGTTGTACATGTGTGTGTGTGTGTGTGTGTGTGTGTGTGTGTGTGTGTGTATATGTGTGTGTGTGTGTGTGTGTGTGTGTGTGTGTGTGTGTGTGTGTGAGATATGCACTTTGCACAAAATGGAGGCCATATTGAAGCATACTATAGTGAGTGGAGCATCTCTTAGTGACTGGAGCATCCTGCAGTCTAGATGAAAAACTTGCCCATTGAACAAGCCTTCAAAGAAAACATGAGAACAGAATTTTGTCACTTTGAGAATTTGCTCCCCCCAAACGCTTCAATTAATTTGCGCTTGACTGACGTGAAGCGAGTCGTGATTTGAGTCAACATTTTCTTTCAAGGTCTTTGACAGGAGGTAGTCCACGTGGAGAATATTAGCCAGAGTAATTTATCAGTACAAGGCAGATTACACATCTTCTATAGATAACCATCTGTACTGATATTCAGCTGTAAGCTGTTGAAATGTTGATGCTCAAAAATCACATTTCTCGGCAGCTGTAAATAATAAGGAGAAGCATCCAACCAGCTGGGAGCTCGGTTCTTCAGTGGGTTATCAGAGGTTCAAGTTGAACTTGTGTATGTATGCTAGAATGCCAGAGGGAGCTAAAGCTGTCCAAACCGATTCAGGTCTGAGGCATTATACATTTTTGTATCCTAAGAACAGGTCAGAAAGGTTCTGTGTACATATTGATTTTCAATTTTTAATCGCTGTGGTTTTGCCTCTCTGGGACGCCTCCTCCCGGCTGCAGTGGAGCTCCGGGTCAAACAGATGCGCCGACTAATCAATCCCACTACTAATGTGAGACAGCAAGCACTGAGTCTGCTCAGCTCGATCAGCATCTACTTTAGCAAATAGGCTTCTTTTTCCCATATCCTTTCTTCTTGCCATTCTCTTTATGTAAAAGTATCAAATGTTTCAGCATGTAAGTATCTCTTCACAGATCTGCCAACCACGCATTTTGGTAGACACTCTACATTTTAACACTGCCATACTCGAGTATGAGTTGTCACTCAAAAAACCCCACCATAACAGTTTTTTATTCTCCGTAATAAAAATGTCAAATGAGCCAATGGACATAATAATCTGTGTAGGTCTTTTGAGCTCTCGGATATTAACTGACCCCCGTGGAAGCCCCGCCTTTCACACCCTCTTACACTGGTAATCATGTCAGTTTTTTCCTATCTAAAAGATGTGCTGACGTGGCAATTTTGCTTCTGTGAAGCTAAATGGAGCACCTTGAGCTCAGTAATTTAAAATAAATATATAGTGACGTATGCTTGATGCACAGTAGCGAGAGACAGACATTCCAGCCACATTGTTTTGGAAAAAAGAAAAGCCAAAAATGGAACAAGGACGAGAGTGAAAAGACAAAAAAAGGGCTGGAATGTATATTTGTCAATAAAGTGCAAAATCTAGCATTTAATAATAATTTAAGTAGTACTGACATTCAGGAAGTGTTTAGAAAGTCGCTATTCAAACAGCTTTCGTGGAATCAGTTTAGTTTGTATGAGAGACATTATAAAAATAATTTGTACCTCCTTACATTCTTTGCTGTACAAGCCTTTTCATTCTTTAGGTGAACAAGAAAGGATTCCTCTTTAGACCTGGAAGCTTCGCCTTCTTTCACGTTATTCATGTTTGTTTTTCTAAAGCAGGCATTATGTACTTAATATCAACATACACCTTCAATATTTATCTGTCTCTTTGCTTGAGTTGCTGTGTCTCTCTGGCTACATGGCAGAGACTGGAAGAGTGTCACAGCCTGATTGCATTATCTCTTACATTACTGCAGGTCTCATTAAGCTGGAGCAGGCTGGAGCAGCTGTGCATCTGGCCCAGCACTGATTCGTTTTCTCTGCCTTTGTGTCTCTGCTGTTCCTTTGATGCTCCGGTTGTGCAATCAAATTATTTTCAGCGGAATCTCTCTGACCTTTCTTTCTCTCCGATGGAGGAACTTTAACTCCCATATGGTTTTAGGTGACTAAATTATTGACGATCCTTGAATATGTAGAAGAATTTACAGAAAACTGTCAGGCCGATTTTTCTTACTCTGTCCTTCTTTGTGCATAATGAATGACAATAATTTTGCATTTGATGAGTATTCCTAATTGTAACGATTGTATTCGAAATCCAATACATCTTTTCACAGTTCTTTTTATGTGCTGAAGGCAGAGTTAAACTTCATTACATGAATTCAAAACTCAAATAAAGCATATTTTCACGCCACTAGAAAAATTTGGCAAGCAAACAATAATTGATTGTTCAAGTGTTTAATTGTGTATCAAATGGATTATCAGGCACTTAAATCCCATTCATTTTGTTGTCATTTTGAAAGTGGAGAAATAAATTAAAGTGCAAACGCAGAATCTAGATAATAAGGACACTGAGACCACTGTGTGTTATTAAACTATGCTAATTATAGACTCTAAACAGACTGTCTTGCATTATTTCATCTTGGCTGGGGGAGCCAGTGGGGAAGGGAAAGAGCTTGGAGCAGAAGAGAAGGGAGGTGAAGAGGTGGGAGTGAAGCACGTGAGAATGAGAATAAAGAAGAGGTTATGATGCTAGAGGAAAAGAGATAAGCAGAGATGATAGCAGACTGGTAGAATCAGTGGAACTGGCTGCGTGTTTCCTCTGGGCTACAGCTTTCAAGAGACACCTGTGTCTTTCCCACTGCTCACATTTATCCCCTAAACCCAGACAGCTGCCCCCTTTTCCGTTTTCTCCCTCTCCCTGTCTGTATTCAATTTATGTGCATGGATTTGTTTTGGCCTTAAATTAACCTTTCCAGCACCTTGTCAACAGAGGTGAATTAGCACACAATTTGACAGCATGTCTAATGTGGTAAAAGGGATGTTCAAACAATGATGTGAAGCTACTGAAATCCACTTTAATTATGCATACATTCACTGTCCAGTTCAATAGAAACACATGCTCATTTGAGTAATTATCTAATGAGCCAATCACGAAGCAGCGATGAAATGTTAAAAACCATACAGATACAGTTCAAGAGCTTTATTTTTCATTAAAAGAAACAAATAAATAATTAAAACAAAATGTATATATATATATATATATATATATATATATATATATATATATATATATATATATATATATATATATATATATATATATATATATATATATATATATATATATATATATATATATATATATAATTTTCTTTTCACCAGACTCTAACTGGGGAATGGTCTGGCTTGATTATTTCAGAATAAAACAGAGATTAAGATATAAAAAAAACTTTAGAGATAAAGTTTGCACAAAATATTGTAAAAACAAAATCAAAGATAAACCCTAAAAATAAAATAAATTGTAAGTAGTTTGCAGGCTAAAACACCTTGTGGATCATATAATCATTTTTTACAATCACGGTGAGCAGAAATGCATCTCCTAATTTTCACTCATGTCACCCAAAAAGTCGTTATTTGCACATACTCACACAAACTGGATAATAATGTAAACAGAAAGAAAAAAAATAATAGAATTGTATTCAATTTTTTGACTGTCCATTATCCATGAGCTTGTGCCCACGATAGCCTCAGATTCCTGTTCTTGGTTGACAGGAATGGAACCCATTGTTATCTTCTGCAGTTATAGCTTTTAAATGAGAGGTTTTGTGCAAGCTGAGATGCTTTTCTGCTCGCCACAGTTATAAAGAGTCATTTGAACAGTATCTACAGGTTTTGATGCATTATGCTGCTGACACATAATTGTCTAATTTAGAAGCTGAATAAATAAGCAGGTTAACAAGATTTTTAACATGTAGTATATTTCAAATGAACTTTTATCATGAGTTTGCAGATGAATTACAATAACTAACCTAAAGCTGTAGAGCATTTATTTAAAAAAAATAATCTGGTAAACCGTTCAATTGTTACGGACTCACTTGTAGTCCAATAAAGCTTTTAAATCCATGCTTTTGACAGCATCCCAAAGGAAGGAAAAAACCCTCCAGTCCAGTCCGGTCCAGCCCAATATGGGACGGCTGGCTTTATTCGCAAACTGGCTGCTTCCCAGTACTGCACTAAGGCAAGCGGAAAATTGGTGAGCATCTTGATGCGACACTTGAATTTGTGTGGCTCCAGTGGCTCGCTGCTCTCGCTTCCAGCTTAAATGTTAGAGATTTTGGCCTCCTGCCTTGCCAGCCAGCGCCTTATGCTGCGTTAACACCGGCTGAAATTTTCATTCCTCATGTCGTTTAAAACTCTCTACGCTGGTAGCTTGTAAATGTTCATATCTTTAGTTTACTACTGGTTGCCATGGTTTCATGGCAGTGGCAGGCAAGTGCGACATCCATACACACACACACACACACACACACACGCTAGCTATAGAATGTTTATAAAATCACCCATTTGACTAGATGACTTCTATTAAAAAGATACAATTCTGTAGTGAAATGTTTGTGTAATTAAAGTATGCTCTGCATCGCTCTCTACCCGAGTCACAACATTTATTTATTTTTGCTCTTAATGATTTGCGATTAGGAATAAATGTGGGACCAAAATCATGGAGTTCTTCTTTTATTCCATCTTTTTCTGCTGTAATGGTCGCCATTACATTTGATGAATAATGATAAATAATAACGAATAATTCCGGTTGCCTTTGTCACCTTGTGTTGCTGCTGGTGGTAGTGCAGAGTCTGCTCATTTTACTTCAGTGTGTGTAGGAACTTCACAACACTAGCTGCCCATGCTTCCATTAATGCTGCATGAATTTTTTAAAGCTACTGAGAAAGCCTCATTAAATGGCATGTTAGTCTCAAATAAAAGCTGAAAATCCAGAGGATCTGAAGCTACAGTATTTCTGTCAATGGCCTAGTGGCATTAGGATATACGCCTCTCGTGCAGGGTTCATGAGAAAACAGAGGAGTGTATGGCCTTGCCTTCTTCTGCTAATATTGATAACCTGATTATTTCAGCTCGCATTCCCTTCATTTTTAACTACGAGTCAGTTCACAAACAGGCTGCTGTGTGTACCACACTAGAAGTGAGGGATTTCTCTTGCTGTGAAAGTAAAGGTGACCTTGCATGAGGTGTATTGGGGAATCTTTGTTTTATCCAGCACAGCTCGCAGCACAAGATTATGTGAGTGCTGTGCTTTAGTTTCTTTCTGCGCATCCAGGCCGCTGGGCTGTAGCTACAGCATCTGCATGTAAAAGCGGGTGTGTTTGTGTGTATGAAATTTTGTCTGTGCGTGCACTTGGCTTAAGCTGTGTCAGCTCCAGGTGCTCTGTTGACATGGCTGCAGGTAGTTGGCAGGTAGCAGAATGCTGGTGCACCTGTGCAGCTTCTCTCTGCCATGTTTCACTAACTTGCGCTCTTGACACACACACACACACACACACACACACACACACACACACACACACACACACACTCAGTAACTAGCTTTATTTCGCCCACTTGACAGGAACATATGTACTGCTATTTCAGAAGTTTGTATTTAAAGGTGCAGGTTGCAGTTTTTAATATTGTTTCTAAACCTGACTGTTTCATTTCAAGGATCCCAATGAAAAACTGTGATGGTCAATATTGGAGGTAAACTCCTCCTCAGCACTGTAATCCAGCCACTCAGCTCTGCCCTTTTTCCCAAAATTGCATTTGAGGCAAATAGACAAATGTTTTTTTAAACATATTGTTCCAAATTCTGTTCCCATTTGCTGTAATAGTAACCTCCACTCTTCCCCGAGGATGTTCCACTAGAATGTGATTGTGGAGATTTGCTGTAGGGTGAGGAGGCCTGGGGTGCAGACAGCATTCTAATTCATCCCAAAAAGTGTTAAGTAGGGTCGAGGTCAGAGCTCTATAGCAGGCCATTTAAGATCTTCCAATCCAAACCATGTACACCATATCATCATGAAGCTTACTTTATGCGCAGGGGCATGGAACAGGTTTGGTCTTCTAGTTCAAGTGAAAAAAAAAAAATTTAAGTGGTAAAATGGTAGCTTAATTGTAGTTTAAGATTTGCACTTCTGATCGGAAGGTCATGAGTTCAAATCCCAGTACCACCAAGCTGCCACTGCTTGGCCCTTGGGTAAGGCTCTTAACTGTTACTTGTCTTATAAATAAAATAATTGTAAGTTGTTCTGGATAAAGACGTCTGCCAAATGGCAAAAATGTAAATGCTACCACATCCAAAGACATCCTCTACAGTTGTGTGCCTCCAATTCTGTGGTAACGATTTAGACAAAAACCACATACGGCTGGAAAATCCAGTAACCCCAATACTATGCTTAAGTTAATATTTAAGTTAAAACCTACTACTTTGATTGCTGTTTAGACTGTGAGCTGTAACTTGATTGTGGTTTGTGGAGCCCTTTTTGATTATCTGAGTTGGGGGGAGGGTCAAGATGATAAACATTGCTATGTATTTGCCTTAAATCACAATTTAAGCCCGAACCTTTGCTGTAAATAGCAAAAGGGGCTAGTACAGTATAACAAAACAGGTATGCATTTATAGCTGCCATCTTTTTAAGCCAGTAGGGTAATATTTGTTCATTGTAGCAAGGTATTAAAAGCTGTGCAAAGAGCCGCGAGTAAGGGGTGGGAGTCAGTAGAAGGGAAAATTTGCTGACTGTAGCGTTGTGTTCCTGAGAGGATGAGACGTGCTCCTGAACACACACAGACACACACATACACACACACACACACACACACAAACACACATACACACACACACACACAGAGGCCCTGAAGTGAAGCTGAAGTTAAGCTAATCTAATTTCAGTGTCCTCATCTTCCTGCAGCTGCTCTTCTCTTTTCTACTACTGAGAGACTTTTCCCTTCATTAACACTCTTTTCGCTTACAGCTCCCTCTTCCTCTCTCTCTCTCTTCGCCCCCACACACTCTTGTATTTTCTTTATATATACTTTTCTCCTTCTGCTTTACTGTATTTCGAGGTTCTTGGAATATTTAAAAAAAAGGTATTATTTTTACTTTCAATTTCTGCCTCTTTTAGGTTTTATTATATATTTTAGATTGAGGTAGAAACCCGGGATTATTTTGTTGGGCAGTAAATTTCTGTGTATCATTCATTTTAAGCGAGTGTACCTCTTATCACAGAAAAACAATTAAATTATTGAATACAATCTGCCCTGATGCATCAGTTTTCATAAGACAGCACACAGGTCACTGTTATGAGACTAGTTAGTTTCTATGAAGCAAATGTTTAAAATATGAACACATCAAAATTTTAGAAAAGGTATTATTAAAACGTATAGAAGATATTCAAGCTGCTCAAATGTATTTGATACACAGATGCACTTTAAGTCTATGGTTTATGCCGTTGTGAAGAATATCTCACTTATGCACCTGAGCTGGATTGAGCACTGGATTGTATATAAGGTTTTTATATAGCTGACATGTCATTACTTTAAGACGAGGCAGTAGTAAAACTGAGGTATGACTAACTGCATGCTCGGTTTCTTTTGTTTGCATAAGGCTAAAAAACATCTTGCCGTCGTCTCAGCAACTCATACACTAAATAAATAGTTCATCTCACACAATTTTTCCTGTAGCACTGTACCCTTGGTATGATGTTGCTGAAGAGTTTGTTGATGCACTGTACTTGTATAGTTGTATATGTTTATAAATGATCTATCTGTCTGTCCATCCGTCCTTCCATCCATCTGTATAATCTCTAAACTTGCATAGAATTTAGGAAATGCAGGCCAAGAGCATCACAGGCAGGTTTCATATTTTAGAAACTGTAAAACAACAGTTTCCAAGTTAGTCCAGAAGTAAAAAAACAAAAAAACAAAAACAACATCCACTGAGTGACAGTTCTGCAGGTGTAAATGCTTTATTGATGGAGTAAATGATCAGACTAGTTTTTAACTGATAGTAAGGCTATGGCAACCCAAACAAGCACTCTTTATAAGCGTGGTAACAACACGAATTAACATTGTTTGCAATCAGAAGCTACAATAGGCACAGACTCACCGAAACTGGACAGCTGAAAATTGGAAAAACAACAGGTGATGTTTAACTGTCCAGATTCAGTAAGCTATTGCAGCCTCAAGTATCCTTAAACCTGGTTTTGGGTGACTGGAATAGAATCCAATGTAGTATTTTGCTGTTATTATCCACCCACTTCAAGGTGTTATGCGATCTAAGACACATTTCAGCTTACAGTGGTTTTAAGAAAAGTTTATTTAAGAGGTCCTATTAAAATAGCCAGTAAGTGCTTTTTTAGATGTTAAGGGTCTTTAAATGATCAAAGCTCCTCCTGTATTCCAGTCACAATCTGTTCATGTGCATCATTTTTTTAATATAAAAACAACTCTGAAAGATGTCTTTGTTTCAGAATTATGGGTCAGAATATACAGGAGGGTACTGAGGCAAAGCGTCTGCTGCAGCATGAAAACAAAGAGCTAATGGAGTCTCATGGCCGAGGATAGAGCTCCCCTGCAGAAGCGCAACAAAAGCACAAAATGTGGCATGAATTCAAAAGCGCAGATTAATCTTCTACTAGTGGGCTACTGTTTAATTGAAAATGTCCGTAGAGGACAATCGATGCTCATACAGAATGTTCCAGAAATGTATATATAGTAATGTCCACGCAGCGCACTGCAGCTTGCTGGAGATGACACGCTGTGGATGTGGGTAAGGACGAGAAGGCGTTTTATAAACTCTCCAGTCGGGTGAAAATAATTCACTTAATGTGGGAAGTGCTTGTTTGTGTTGTGTTGTGTTGTGTGTTTCGCTTTTCGTTAGTGCTGTAATTCAATTAAAGGACTCAAGTCAGATAGTTTAGACAATAAACCTGCTGCAGTTTCATTAAAACAGAAAGCAAAGAAAATGATCACACATTTTCTCCGAGGTAAGAAAGCAACATGCACCGTGTCTGTTCTTAACACTAATCAGGTTAACTCAGGCTGGCAGCTAGATATCTACAGACACAGAAACATCTCTACGGGCGAGATTTCAGACAAAATAATACCTTTTTGAAATGCCAGCAATATTGTATCTATAGTTACTGTTTTGATCAAGATGATTTTTTGCATCGTACCGTTTGCCCTTTCTCTGACAGACTACATTGTGGGAATAGCCATGCGGTACAGAGCGGAAAGCCTTGACTTCTCTGAACTTTGGCCCTGTGCTGCTAGTGTTTAGAGGCTAGAAATGTCTTTGACATTTATACTAACTGTCACCTTCCTTTTTTATGTTTCTGGTTTTTGCTCTTTCCTTTATTCCCTTTGCTCCCAAAGAAACCGAGAACATTTCCCTTTTCGTTCAAACTGTTCAAATTGAGATTGGCACGTCGCTGTAATGACTGAGCAAAGCGGGTGCTAATCCTTTCATCCCTATGCGCTAGAGATAGACCTTTTTTGTCATATAAAGTCAAACCCCTAGACATTTGATACATGCTGCTGTCATATAAATGAATGACCTTGAAATGTCCTTTCTTGCCCTGCGGCAGGTTAGCTTATGAGCAGCTAGCACTTGCGGTAAGAGCTCACCTATTGCTCTCTCTGCCACCTTTGCTGTCTTTTCCTAAGGTGCAAAATGCAGTTCAGAGGAAATGTGTGGTTTCTGCCCAATCTCAGGAGAGACTGCCACTCAAATCCAAATGTCTGTATGAATACCAAAACATGAGAAAGGGAGGGATGAAGGGAGGGAGAGAGAGAGAGAGAGAGAGAGAGAGAGAGAGAGAGAGAGAGAGAAACAGAGAGGAGAGCGACAGGGTGAAAGAGTCAAAGGATGCTGGAGAAAGAGAGCAAGAGAGGCAGACCGAGGCTAAGAAAGAAGAAGGAAAGATAGACCGAGATTGTGCGGAGTGAAAAAAATGAGTGCAGCAGGCAGAAATAAAAGAAAATCTTTCCTTCCACATGTGACGATGAGTGCTGAATGATAATAAGCCTAAGGGACGATGTTGTGTGGAATACAGATTTAGTGAGGCAGCAGTAAGTGAGACCATCCAAGAACCATGGCTTGCATGTCAACTGTGTATATTTTGTGTGTGAGAGAGAGAGAAAGAGAGAGAGAGAGAGAGAGAGAGAGAGAGAGAGAGAGAGAGAGAGAGAGAGAGGGTATCCAGCTGATTAACGGCTGTCTGTGCGTGGCACTTTGAATTTGCGCCAGAGGAATTAGGCTTGTGAAGCCTGCTTAAGAGCACACACTCTCTTTCTCTCCCTCTTGCCATCTCGTTCTCTTTTGCCTCAGCTATCTGCGGGAGAATGCAGATGAATAAATGAGAGAAATCACTGTGGAAGCCTATTAAAATTTTAACTAAAACGTTTTGTTGGTATCCATGTATATTTAGCTTTCACACAGAAAAGAAGTCTGCTTTGAGAAAAACATCAACAAAAAAAGAAGCGGAAGCGTAAAAATCCAACAATGAGCAGAGCAGATTTTTGTGTGAATACACTTGGCTTCTTAACCTTTGCTTACCTAAGATAATTTGTCATCTGAAAGATGCCAAGACTCCTAATATTAGCCTACTTACCAATGTCAACTGAGCTTCAACAGATAATACGAAGCTATAATAACTGTCAACTTCGACTTATCCCATTAGACCTCTTAATGTGGCCTTGTTTAGAAAAGAGGCACCGTGACTTTAAAACATGCAGCGACGCACCAAAACATCTACAAAAAGAACTGCTAAGTAAAAGGTTCCAATGTGTTTGTCATCTAGACAAGCTGGAAGCGTTACTTGTCAGCGTCAGGACTTAAGTGGTGTTATTTCTCATCAGTGTGTAGCAGTATATAGGGGAAATATAAGCAGATTTAATCTTAAAACAGGATGTGTGGCTGAAATTGGTCAGGCTGATGATTTTAATATATGCAAAGACATTGAATGCAACAAACTCTGTACACAAAGCAGATTTGTGTAGATATGAACTATTGTCCTGAGTATAACTGTATAATAAAGCGTTTTATTATTACATTATAATTACATTATTATTACATTGCTATTTGTTTCACAATGCTGTTCTGTGTTATTGGATTTCATTGTTCTTGGCCAGAGCTCGCTTCTAGAATATTTTTGTCTGAATGTGACAGCCCAGGTTAAAGACGAAAAGGAAAAAACAAAACAAAAAAACTCACACTAATGCCTAAATAAAATACATTCCTGGATTACAGAACAAAAATGATACGTAGGTGCGAATGTAGCATATATCTGCAATTATTTTATAGCATTTCTTCCTTGCATCCTCAGTCTCTTCTCCCTGGACACATGTCCGCTTCATGATCAGGTATGTAATTACTGTGATCGTCTTTCAGGCGTGACGTCTCTATGTACGTGTAGTCGGCTGTATGGTATGGTGTGTTGAGCTGATTTCAGTGCACAAAATTCTTAAAAGCTCATATATGTGCACAAAATATGCAATCCAAACAGTAATTACTGACTAATTACAAAGCATGAATGTGAAAATTAAATGCGTAGTACTAATAGGGTCCGGAAAAACATATAGTCACATTTATATCGATGTAGTATTTATTCGCTGGCGATTGTGCTACGAGCACTGAAATGCACTTAGTGAACTATAGATCAAGCTGAAGAGTCTTGCACATGAAGGCTCTACGGCGCCACCACCTGAATCCATTGGGGAAGGGCAGTGCAAAATAGGCATTTAATCTCCTTGTGTTTTCCTGTAGTGAGATAAAGTAGTTGCAGGAAGGACGCAGTAGGTACACGGAGGCATCTGGGAAATGATATCAGCCTCTATGTTTAATCCTCTATGCATTTCGCCCTTTTTAACCACACCCTATTTAATATATGTTTCATTAATTATGGCGTATATAATAAATGTGCAATATGCAATATAGTGTAATAACTATTGCACCACCCACTGAAATCCCACCACTCACTGAAATCCCACCACACACTGAAATCCCACCACACACTGATGTAGTGAAAGAAAAAAACAAATAGTCGCCATAATGTAAGAACTGGAGAATAGTGTGGCATTTCTTCCTCCCTCTACTTTCCATCCTGCACTTCTTTTTCATCTAGCTTTTCTTCACTCTGATATAAATCATCTGACCGCCTGTGTCACCCCGGTGTCTTGTGTAGTCACGCTCTCAAGAGAGAGGGGTGCAAAGTCTCCCCGCCAGCCATCACACTTCCTGGAGCTTTTCTCTCACCCATGCTGCCTGGCCCTGAAAACTCAGCGGTCAGCCTTTTCTCGTTCACTTTCTCTCTCTCTCTCTCTCTCTCTCTCTACTGCCCACCTCCTGCGCCTCGGTCCTCCGCCTTTTAATATGCAGTCTAGCCACGGACTTATTAGCATTGATATGCAACCTTGGAGCCGGACATTAAAGGAGAAAGCCCTGGAGTAGACTGGTGTGGCTTGCGTCCGTAAGAGTGGAGGTAGAGAGAAGAAAGGGCACGAGAGAGGAGTGTGGCGGCGGAGCGAAAAAGGGGGAGAAGGTGAACTGCGCTCAGCGGTCATGGGAGCAGGGGACTGCGGAGGAGGTGCACTAATCAATTCAGCATCTAAAACATCTAGGAAAAAGCGCTCTCTCTCTCTCTCTCTCTCTCTCTCTCTCTACCCATCCATACGCCCCCCTGAATCCTTTAACACTCGCTACTATACTAGTCTTCACACTCTCACACACACACACACACACACACACACACACACACACACACACACACACACACACACAAAGAAAGATAGCATAAGGTACAGCAGGTTTCACTGTGGGAAATCGCTTGCTTTTCAATTAGCATTTTGATTGCATGTTAAAGCCCACACAAAAACAGTCAAAGATTTGCCTAAAAAAAATTAAAAAAATAGCGTAATTCTGCCCACATTTTGGATACAAAATAAACAAGCGGAGGAGGACATGGTTTGAAAAGGAAATGTTCAGATGTTGTCTAATGTTTGACAGTCGTGTCAGTTTGTGCAAAAATTAATGTGTGCAATATTAGCCATCAACTACCCTGCAATTATATTGTCCTGAGAATATCCTAACAGATGTTGATAACATAAGCTTGGTGTGATTTTTTTTTTTTTTTTTTTAGTTCTCCCTCTCTACTCTTCTCTTCCTCCCTCCCTCTCTTCCACATGGGGAGAGCTGGTTCCTGGCAGGCACAGACTCTTACTAGCCTGGTGACAGCCGGGCGAGGCAGCCTCTGAGCCTTAAGTCAACAATGGATTCACACACACACACACACACACACACACACACACACACACACACACACACACACACATGCATGTACATTGTAGTCTGCTCTAATAAACCCCTCCCCACAAACACAAAATAATATTTACAGATAATGTACACGCAGCTGGTGATTTTTAGTCATGTTTATACAAAGTAAAACATACAGGCTTTTATACAGAAACAGTGTCCAACACACACACACACATACACACACACGCTTACTGTCACATGCTGGGTCACTCCCACTCATACTCATTTACAAACTCATGCAAGAGAATGCACGCTGCCATGCAGTTATGCAATGTACACCCGCATCGACCGTCAGCATGAAAATATTTCCGTAGGCAAGCACAAAATGTTTCATTATCATCTTATTAATAAACAAATTGGGGAAAAGTACGCGCTACATACAGCACACACACACACTCACGCACGCATCCACTTTGTGTAAATCTGCACCAAAGATCTCCCGCATCGGTTCAAGAGACCGAGTGCAGATCTAAAGGAGTTCATTAAGATTCTGCATGCCTCCTTAGTCGTTAACCAGGTTTTAAAAGCAGACATCAAACAAGCTGCAGCCGCCCTGTCCTGCCTCTCCTTCTCCTCATCCCTCCTTCGTTCCTCGTTCCCTTCTCCGCCTTCCGTCCATATTACTAGAGGCCAAAGTGCTTCTCCTCGTGGAGAACGAGGAGAAGAAAAGTGCGAGCCTGTCTAATGCGGCTACTGCAGCAGGTTCCGAAACGAGGCGAGGGCAAAAACGCGTACACGCGCGTGAACAGAGGGACAAAATCACTGCAGCATCCTTACCATTTTAAACCCATTCCACTCCATTTGTGAGCCGGCGAGCAGGGTTCTCTCCCGCAGCGGTGTAAATGTCCCCTCTCTCTCTGAGCGCTCTCGTTCTCCCTGTCTCTCTCTGTCTGTCTGAATGCGGCTCAGCGGTAGCGAGGCAGCGTGCGGCGAGCAAGAGCAAGAGTGGGCATTCCTCCTCTGAGCACAGCTGCTTGTGAATGCACAGGCTCCGGCGCAAGCCAAACGCTGCAGCCCCACTCCCAGCTCCCTCGTCATTGGGCGCGCTCGCCGTAGCCCCACCCACCCCTGAGGCGTCACTGGCTGCCTCAGCTGCCCGTCATCTCCGCTCCCCTGGAAAATTAACACCTTTCGCTCTGGCAGCATAGCAGACAGGAGCACTGACGCCTTGGCAAAGAGAAGCTTTTTTTCCGTACCAGCAAAACCAATCACTCGCTGCTGAGCTCCGTGCTTGAGTGTGCACTTACAGGCACTACAGTGATAGAAAGCCTGCGCAGCACCGGCTATATAAATTAACCACTAATGCATGCACACTAAAAGCGCGCACTGATTTCAGCAGGATGCCTCACCCCTTTCCGAGCACACGCGCACACCTAAAAATTTCACGATCGCCAATATATCATTTACATAACGCCAATTCCATCGAATTTCTTGAACGCACATGCTTTTACGGAGTTCCCAGTATTTCAAAAGACACAGGTAATAAAGCTTATAGTTATTAGAAATGTCTTCCGATTGATTATCCGGTATAATAGCATCATCTTTTATTTAACATTTCGGGGGGTTCTTTGGTAGCTGACATCATGAGATCCACTCTAAAACGTCAGTGATCATTCATTTAAGCTACACTACAGAGGTCCTGAATATATTTACTATGGTGTGTACGTATGAACTGAGAGTAGATTGCTTTTGTGCACCAAGCTGAACTGAAAATAAACAAATAAAAATATGCAAAAAAAAAAAAATCATGGTCAGAGAAACAAAGAATTTTGGGGAACGTTTCACTTGTTCTTTGTAGAAAAGACTGCAACACACACACACACACACACACACACACACACACACCTCGATTGCCTACAGGAGCTGTAATCATATCTAGAGAGAGTTGCCTGAATTGCACCATATTCTGTCCTCAACCCTCATTTGATAAGACAAACAAACAACTTTTGGTTCGTTTTAGCAGGACATCAAGGGGCGGTTTAAATGGACACGTTTATTAGAGCGCTGTAAATAAAAGCCGAATTGAATGATCGCATGAATAAGAGAATAAACCGCCTCCGTTACTCACCATGACCATTCTCGTGTCCGGGTTTTGACACTTGGAGTAAAGGGGACTCAGGAGGACTGGTGTGTGCCGTTAAGGCTAAGGCGAGCTGCTCCCAAGGACAGTCGGACGCTGACGGAACGCTCAGACAATAAATGAGACACCGGCGTGCTCTTTTTTCTTGTGTATATATATATGTGTGTGTGTGCGCGTGCGGCGTTAAAATTCAAGCGTGCGCGCGCGGCAGAGATTTTCTGTCCTTTCCTGAACGCGAGACGGAAATGCAACGGAGGGGCGAACTAAATAAAAAAACCGTAAACAAAACTATAAAAATATTTCTAAAATAAATAAATTGAAAAAAAAAAGAAGAATGACAGCGACCTGCTTAAACCGAGAGAGCGAATGCGAGCATCCCATTTCCTTCACACCATTTAAGGAGTGCCCTGGCACGCGCGTGTGGAAGCTGATTGGCTGCGCGCAGAAACAGAAGGGGTGGCGTCGCTCGCGCCCAGGGGAACAGGGAACGGCGCGTGTCCGCAGGGGGGACCCTCCGTGTCCGTCTCTCCGTCAAACACCTTCTGTACACTGTCCTCACACACTCTCTCTCCTTAACTCCTGTTCAGCACGATCAACCCCGCTTACCTTCTCCCTATACTCATTTACTACAACGTACAGGATGTAACGCCTTCACGTGCCCACGCAGTGCATTATTTACAACATACTACACATCCTTCAGTCTTCCTACGACGTGTCTTGTCTCTTATCCAAGTGACCAGCAGTAGCGCACATCGATGGCTCCTCTATTTCTCCAATTCATATCCATCAAATAATAAATCAAATAAAACTACAGCTTGCGTATTGATCAGGAAAAAAAATGCGTACAGCATTGAAGTTACCAAGCTGCTGAGAGACAAGAGTTAATGCGCAGGCGCAGAAATAATTGATGGTTTGTTAGCAAGCGGTGATTCACGTGGCGATTGGAAAAGACTGAAAAGGGAGGAAGGGGTTAACAGATTGTGATAGTAATAATTATCAATAATAATAATTATAAATAATAATATACATGAAGGATGTTTAACTTGAAAATATTTACATTTGGATAGATATATTTGTGCATTGTTTAATTGTGTTCTATCTATCTATCTATCTATCTATCTATCTATCTATCTATCTATCGAGAAGACGAAATAATCCTTATAGATAGACATGATTTCACACACACACACACACACACACACACACACACACACACACACACACGCGTGAACGGGGGGTGGGCGGGGGGGTGTTAAAGTAACCCCTTAACCCATACACCCCCCTGCCCCGGTCGATCCACGTGTTGTAAACAGAATAACATATCCCGGGCTCTATAGTGCCAATACTCCCACTGCTAACAATCCCTATTTCTGTCTCCACAATTTCAGCTTCCCCACGAGCCACTGCTAAATGCTTCCTTACATAGAAAATGAAAAAAAAAATGGTGACTTTACCCCGTTAATCACACACTGATCCCGAATCCCAACACGGTTTCGACGCAGAACATGCGCTCCAAACTTTGCTTTCCACGTGCAACAGGACGGTGGAGTTGAAGACAAACGCGCACACATTAAATCCAGCACTAAGCCACAAGACATAGCAGTCGTGTTATTTTGACACACTCGTCTGCACGATAGTGTACGATTTGGGACGCAGCCTGAGTTTAGGAGAAAGTTGCGGGAAAGAAAGAAATAATAATAATAAAAAAAATACCTGAGGTGTCATTTAATGCGGATGGGGATTTATCGCGCCGCTGTGCTCATACAATGGGAGCAAATCATGGGACTGGAAAACGAATTACAGTTGTGCTCTTATCGTCTCTAAACCTGCTCCGTACCTACAGAAACACAAAAGCCACACGTCCCCCGGTGTTCAGCCGCCTGGATAAGAATGACTGTTGGCATCAGGGCCCAGTGAGCGTATGAAATATGAAACACGTGTCCCAGTGGTGAGACAGTCGGGGCTCCCAGTCGTGTCCCTGCAGCATGACTTCAGAAAAGTCACATTTATCTGCAGTCTAAGGTATCTTTTATTTACCAGCCTCGTGACATGCTGTTTGCTTTTGTTTTTGGGAAATAAATACGTGTCCACGAATGACTGCTTCCAATCCACGAGCTAATGTATATAATCAATGATTATTTCTATTTTTGTTTACATGGCACAGCACCTGGCTTATACACCTTCTTTAAATCTTTAATCACCTACAGTCAGGAGAACCTAAACACAGACATGATTGATGGTATTTCATTTACCTTAACCTTGAAGTGACAAAGGCAGTGCATCCACTGCTGAAGTTCAGAAAATAATAACTGAGTCATGATGATCCTGTTGTTTAATGGGGAATTTGAGAATAAAGTGTGGATTTTCACACAAATAATGTCAGCAGAAAATGACATCAGCAATCTATGTCTCAAGAAGTTATTTTCATTGGTTTGAAGCATATAAAAGTAACAAAGTTAAATACGTATGATGAGGTTCGATTTTTGTCATCTTAGAGAATGCAGGTTTTTTTATTATTATTATTTACAATAAGATTTTGGTATATGTATATATTTTTCCTCAGGTGTATACTCTCCTTTAAAGCATGAACCTGTGTTTTTCTTTTGTGTTGTTCAATGGTCTTGAGTGAGTTCCAGCAGTATTCTGGAATACTAGTTTATTTACAGTTTACACTTATTTAGAATCCTTACGCAGAAAATGTCACAGTTTGAGGGCATCAAGGAGGCTAATAATTTCCTGAATGTCCCTGCGCCATACCAGTTTGAACCAGTCGGAGAATGGACTGATGAAGAATGAGGCAAAATGGAGAAAGAAAGATAGAAAGAAAATGAGAGAGACTGACGAAGTGGTGCTGAAACAGATTAGAACAGCCCAGAGTAAATAAAAATGAGCGGTATCGTGGCAAGAAATATCTTCCCATGCTTACGGAAATTGAATGTCTGTGTTGGCATGGCTGGCAATTGACTGTGCCATTTATTCAAGGACATGATGCCTCTGGAGATGTGACAGTGACAGAGATGTGTATCAGTGACAACATAGATTCTTCACACAAACCCCTGCAGTCCTGAACTTATTCTTTTTTTTGTCTGCAATGAATTGGAAGAGCGGTCCAAGACCCTCGTAGAACCTTGTGACCAGATACTGCGTTAGTGTGTTGTACTAATGGTAACTTGTTTTGGTTTTCAGATTTTTAATATGCTACAGTTTTTGTCATCCACCTTGGACCTCTGTAGCACAATTACCGTTCACCAAGAATTGACTTGCTGACTGGAAATCAATATATAGTTTGACAAATGTCAAAATTGAGCTATCTAATGATCACACCATTGCCCATTCATGATTTCTGATCATTTGAGACCACCTCATTTAAAAAACATTTGCTACATACGACAATATGAGAATGGCTATAACGGCATGTACTTTTTACATTGTATTCACTGCAGCCGCATTTGTTTATGGCCATCATATGCGTAGCATATTTCACTGTTCGCTGTATATTTTATTTGTGGTGCTGATGAGCATAAAGGCTAAACTGGAATTTTAAAAATCCAGTTAAATTACTAGTGAATTAATTAGGCCAATAAATAAACAACTAATTCAGTTGTAATCTGCTCTCTTTTTTTATATTCTGCAATACTCAATTCTTGTCAAAATTCTGCCCAGAATTTTTGGTCCCACTCTTATAGACAGTTTGTAT
Source organism: Silurus meridionalis (assembly GCF_014805685.1). Taxonomy (NCBI): domain Eukaryota; kingdom Metazoa; phylum Chordata; class Actinopteri; order Siluriformes; family Siluridae; genus Silurus; species Silurus meridionalis. Next base: position 18,215,450 of record NC_060900.1, read on the forward strand.
TTTTAAATCTTAATCCTAATCTCAATCCTATATAATACTCAAATCTTGGAATACCTCCTTTTTCATTGACCTTTTCAACAACACAACAACCGAGGAAGTGAGCAAAAAAAACGTGCTTATTGTTTTAATCACATGCATCTTTGATTGAATTATGTGAGGGCCCCTCTCCTAGCAGCTCATACAAACTTGAGTTAGTCCATTAACCTCTGTGTGAGTTCACAAATGTGCAGTGTTGCAGCCACTGATAGGACCATCGTCATGCCTCTCCAGTGCCAACGCTGTTAACCCAAAAGCAGAGCGAGTCGAAGTGCACTCCACTCTTATACAAGTCGAGTAGCCAGCTAATGACACCTAGATTACAGTGTGTGCTCTGGATACAGGTTTCCTGTTACACACTGTGTGAACCACAGAAAGTCAGTTATAAAAATATAGGTTCACTCTGTACCTACTTATATACTTCTTATCACTTGTTTTGAAATGAGATGTATCTTAATGCAAGGCAATTAGGTAAGCCATTTATTTTTCTTAGCAACTCCATATTTCTCTGTATTTTACATCATTTGTAACCAGAGGTACATGACACTGACAAAATGCTATAGCACATGCTGTTAAATAAAAACAGTCCATGATAATGTGGTGTAATATAGCCCAAAACAAGGCCATTACTGTTATTATACTGAATTACACTATTTTTGTTTAATAGCACAAGAATATTG